>NC_054884.1:7926166-8526166 GCF_018320785.1 Cheilinus undulatus | reverse complement strand
GCTTCATGGAATGGGTTTCCATGGCTGAGCAGCTGCATCCAAGCCATACATCACCAAGTGCAATGCAAAGCGTCAGATGCAGTGGTGTAGAGCACGCCACCACTGGACTCTGGAGTAGTGGAGACGCGTTCTCTGGAGTGATGAATCACGCTTCTCTGTCAGGTAATCTGATGGACCAGTCTGGGTTTGGCGGTTGCCGGGAGAACGGTACTTCTCTGACAGCACTGTGCCAAGTGTAAAGTTTGGTGGAGGGGGGATTATGGTGTGGGGTTGTTTTTCAGGAGCTGGGCTTTGCCCCTTAGTTCCAGTGAAAGGAACTCCGAATGATTCAGCATACCAAAAGATTCTGGACAATTCCATGCTCCAAACTTTGTGGGAACAGTTTGGGGATGGCCCCTTCCTGTTCCAACATGACTGTGCACCAGTGCACAAAGCAAGGTCCATAAAGACATGGATGAGAGAGTTTGGTGTGGATGAACTTGACTGGCCTGCACAGAGTCCTGACCTCAACCTGATAGAACACCTTTGGGATGAATTAGAGCGGAGACTGAGAGCCAGGCCTTCTCCTCCTATATCAGTGTGTGACCTCACAAATGCGCCTCTGGAAGAATGGTCAAAAATTCCCATAAACACACTCCTAAACCTTGTGGAAAGCCTTCCCAGAAGAGTTGAAGCTGTTATAGCTGCCACCGGTGGACCTACGTCATATTAAACCCTATGGATTAAGAATGGGATTTCACTAAAGTTCATATGTGAGTCAATGCAGGTGATCGAATACTTTTGGCAATATAATGTATGTTGGATGGCAGTAATAGCCATGGCAGAAAGCTGTGTATTTTCAGTTTTTTTGTTGTCACTACAAATCTTTCTCCTGAACATGATATCTCGAGAACTCTTTGACTGATTTCTTCAAACTTGAGACAAATGTCCACAATAGTTCCACAGTACAAGGTCAAGTTCATCTAGGCCTTGCTTATACTGTAACATTTAATCACACTTGCACAAAAAAATCTTGTCCCTTCTTATTGAATTTCTTGCTGGTGGCAGTTGTCACATGTGCTTTCCTATATTTTAGTTTCTGCTTTCACCATGTTTTCCTTCTTTTTCCTTGCCTTTTTTGTTTAAGTGAGTTTTATTAGATGCTTAAAATGTTCTCTTCTAATGTAGTTCCTTTTTACCTGATGTTTTCAGATTGTCAGCTCCTTTGTCTGCTGGTAAAATCATCCATCCACTATTCTTGTCAATGTGGTGCCTTGAACGCTTTGGGGGGTTTCTTCAAACTTTGCGCGTACGCTAACTAACTTCGATTTTGGAAGACTGAGGTCAAGGTAACAATCCCAACCACCTCATTATGTTCTGATTTCTTGTGTGAAGCAATTTGAATGGTCTTTGTTGCTGAAAAGTGCTGCACAGGTGAACTCTGCCTTGTCTATTATCAAAAAAAATCAACCTCAGTGAGTCAATCTGGAATGCTGCAAACAGCTGACCTGTTTCACGAGGCTGCACTAACAGAAACAGCTCTCTCTGAAAAGATGCTGCCACGTCAACAGGGCCCATCAACAAAACCCCAAATTGATGTCAGAGTCTATTCGTCAGCTGTCAGGGCCTTTAATGCTCCTCTTTGACTCAGGGGGTGGGGGGGCTGATGTGAAGAGAGGTCGGCAGAGAGAGGAGTGACAGGACAGGCAGGGGTGCTGCTGTTTGTACTGATGTATGCAGCATCGTGTCAGTTTATTGATTAATGTTTGTGTATGGACAAGTATGATGCAGGTCAACTATAGCCACACTCTACATGATTTATAAGCTGTGATTATTTGCAATGCCTGTCTGTCGATGGGCCTTTAAAATCACATAACTCTACAAACAAGACTACGTCAAAACCAAGTATATGGCAGACCAACTGGGGGGGGGGGGGGTAAATGTGCTGTCCCTTATGTTTGTGGGTTGAGAACTGAAGGAGTGCATGAATATATATTTGACATTCATCTGGGAAGCTCCTGAAAAAGTTTGGAAAGGGCAGGACTTTTCAGAAATCTTCAGAAGGTGATTGGAGGAATGTTCTGTCTGTCTCATTCATGACATTCAATCAGAGCAACAAATTGTGTTGTGTGCATGCTCTTTTCTTGTGAAGGCCTTAGATTGTCAAGGGCAGAGCTTCATCTAAAATAGATGTCAAGGCCAGTCAGGAGACCAGTGATGCTTTCAAGCATCCGGATGATTCGACTCAGTTCGGCAAGAAGAGCCGGCTCTTCTTTCAGTGCCACTTTGGTTTCTAAATAAAATATGACTGCATGTTTTGTTTTGTTTTTTTCCCCAAAACCTGCTGGACTCAACCCTTTTATTCTCAGAATAGCAAAACATTTTGCATAATGCTTAAATTTAAACCAATGTCTTTTACACAATCAAACACCAGTTCTATAACTTTTTAACATATTGGATGCTGTAAAGTTCTTTTCTTAAACATAAAACACAGTGTGAGTAGCCTTTATGGAAGCCCATTTCTGCCACTTTACTTTAAAATTATTAGATAAAAAGTCATAATTATTAAATAAAAAGTCAAAATTATGGGATTTAAAAAGTCAAATTTATGAGAAAAAAATGAAAATTGTAAGATAAGAAGTCAAAATTATGAGATACAAAATTGAAATTATGTGATTAAAAACTCTTAATTATGAAAAAGTCATAATCATGAGATACAAAGTCAAAATTATGAGATAAAAAGTCAAAATTATGAAATAAGTCAAATTTTTTAGATTAAAAGTTATAATTATGAAATAAAAACTCAAAATTATGAGATTTGAAAAATCATAATCATGAGAAAAAAGTGAAAATTGTAAGATAAGAAGTCAAAAATATGAGATACAAAATTGAAATTATGTAATTAAAAAGTCATCATTATGAGATAAAAAGTTGAAATTATGAGATTTAAAAAGTCACAATTATAAGATAAAAAGTCAAAATTTTGAGATAAAAAGTCAAAATTTTGAGATATTAAAAGTCATAATTATGAAATGAAAAGTCAAAAAAATGAAATAAAAAGTCAAAATTATGAGATAAAAAGTCAAAATTTTGAAATGTAAGTCGAAATGATGCTATACAAAGTCATATTTATGAGATAAAAAGGTTAAATTGTGAGAAAAAAAACACAATTTTGAGTTTAAAAAATTGAAATTATGAGATAAAAAAAGTCACAATTAAGTGATAATAGAGTCAAAATTATGAGATAAAAAGTTGAATAGAAAGTTGTCATCAATCAATCAATCAAATCATATGATTTTTATCTCGTAGTTTTTATCTCAAAATTTCAACTTATCTCATTATTATGATTTAGGACTTTTTTTTGCCTTACTTTCACATTTTTTCTTTTTTATTTGGTGGGAATGAGCTTTCATAGTCTTCTGTGATTTCCATCAAAGTAAAATAACAAACTAATAAAATAAATCACACTGCTTTGTCAAAATATTTTCCAAATAAATTACTAACTGGAGCACATGGACAGTAAATAAACCATAAAAGTCAAAGAATGACAACATTTTAAATAATGTTTTGTTTAAAAGCTGCATTACACAGCAACATCCATGCTAACAGCTATAGCAGCAGCAGGCCCTGGATATACGGGACAAGCCCACCGTAATAATCCCAAACCCATGATGAAACAGACCGGGAGGAGAGCGAAAACATTTCTTCTGCCACTGACAGCTTCCAGTGTTGCTCTCTGCCCTCGTTTTAATAAGGAGATGTTGTCGAATTCAGAAATAACAATGCCACTGTGGCTAAGTCGAGCTAATCGCTCCACTTGCAGCCATACAGACCCATAGAACTACCACCTGGTGGATATATGTTCAGTGAAGTTTCCAGTAGCCAGAGAGTTAACATAGGTGAGTCTTGAAGAAATAGTCCCATATCTGTACATCTGGTCTTCTGTTTTTAATCTGTGAAAATCAGTTTGTATTTATCCTGCCAAAAAGGAGAGTGCAAAGGGAAGTGTTGAGCTGCATGTTAGCATACCCATTAGGTCTCAGTGAAGCCTCAGCTTTGTGCTCTGCCAACTGAAAACTCATGTTCTGTCACAGCCATGTGTGCTCAGTGACTGTGCTCACACCAAAACACACAAACAAGTACAGTACACAAACATCACCTGAGCCAGAGCGATAATCTGAGCCGACGTGTGGGGCGGGAGCTGAGCTGACAATAAGACTGACAGTGGACAGAGCACACAAACCCCGCTCACACTGTACAAACACTCCAACGGCCAAAATAAAGCAGCGCTCAGCAGTGAAGCCGGACCCGCCTGCAGGTGTGCTCCATCAGACATCGGACCAAAAATAAAGAGGGAAAAGGTAGAGGCACGATTGGGCCAAACACAAATACACCCCAGCTGCTTCTACACAAGCTGGTAGTCAGAGCAGGATACTAAACACACACACACACACACACACAGCCTCACGCTGGTCCACAACAAAGAGCTCGCCCACAAATGTCACTACTCAGAAACAAATAATGAGGGTTTCTGCAGGAGTTGAGCCCCTCTCCTAACAGCAATAGGGCAGGCATCTGATATTTAAGGCAAGCAGAGTCTGTTTTCATCATACAGAAGAGATTCAGAATGAATAGATCAGGCTAAAACAGACAAGTTTGTGTTTTTTTTATTGACTTTTGAGGTAGTCCAGCAAAAAGAGAGTTACAATAATCTAAACGGTTGGTAATAAAAGCATGAATTAAAATTTCAACATCTTTTTGTGTTTAAAAAGGTCTCACTTTGGCGATGTTTCCTAGATGGAAAAACGTATGACCTCATTATAATGTGGATTCAAACTGAAATCTGGATCTAAAACCACTCCCAAGTTTGTGGCGCTTGCTTGAATGTAACGGTTAAAACCTCCCTTCTGTGTTTGTAGTTGCTTCCGTTTTTTCTTTGGGTCCAATTAAAAGAATTTCAGTTTTGTTGTCATATAGTTTTAAAAAGTTCTTGCTCATCCATACATTAATGTCAGAGCAAGAGAATGCAAAGAAGTGTGGTCACCGGGGGATTTAGAGTCAGCAATTAACCTAACGAGCATGTCTTTGGTGATGGGAGGAAGTATCTGGAGAGAACCCACACATACATGGGGGAGTCTGTTTCTTATGAATACCTTGGATTCTTGATTTATAATTATCTGACTTTAAAGCTTCATATCTGCCAACTTTTAAAGAAGTTAAAGCTGCTTTATAAAAAAAGGCTTGTTTTTCTTTAGCTGCAGAGAAAAGGCTTGTTGTTGCCACTTTTATGCCTCCTTCTCCAAGCACTTTTAAGTATTTTTTAAGAGTTTTTAAAGTTTATGACGCACGCAAACGCACAACAGTTTATACTCCACAAGGAAACGAAGAAAAAAAAACGATATCTTCTCATAAAAACCCCTAAAAACAAAAATATGTGATGGATCGCTTAATAATACTGGTATACCAGGTTAAAAAGTAACAAAAAGAGGCGATCTCACCCAGAGATCCACAGGGAAAGCTTTCCTTTGTCCAGATCCTGATGCACACTCTCCTGCCTCACAGAGAATCCAACCAGTACCTGTTTAAAGTCTTCTGTCTCAACTGCTGCTTACTTTTACTTTTCGGTCATTTTTCACTTAAACGACGTGTACAGCTTGTTACTTTTTATTTCATTCTCAGGCCCTAATTACTCAGGTCTGCCTGCTCCTCTGTCCTTTTTCCCGGTTCTCTCCTTCTCCGCCTCTTCCCCACGACACATCCTCCTTATATTAGCTCGTCTTAGTTTTCTTATCATTTTAAACATAAACCAATAAACAAAAATGACAGCCGGCGCCCACACTCCATACACTTGAACATACAGGGATTATTTCATTTTACCTATTTAAAGAAAACCTGCCGTTTTCATCCTTTCATTCATTACTCTTTGTTCAAACACACTCACATTGATTTATTTATTTGGTGACACTGTCACACCCTGAAAAAGGATATTTGTTTTGATCACACTGTTGCCACTACACAAATTTTGCCAAATTTTACCCACATTTCATCATTTTTACCCACCAATTTTAACACATTTTTACCATTTAAAACCTGTTTTTGTCCATTTTAAACTCTTTCCACCACTTTTTTTCTGCCTGTTTTTGTCATTTCTAAACCAGTTCTTGCCAGTTAAGATTAATGTTTCCTCTGTTTATGTATTATTGCCACTATTAACCCCTTTTTACCAATTTCTACAACAAATTTGGCCCATTTTAACCACATTTTCACTGTCTGATATGTCTGATATTTTTGCCAGTTTAACCAATCTCTGCCAATATCTACCTATTTTTCTTCCTCAGTTAACTTTTTTTTTTTCCAGTTTATATCAATTTGTCATCCTATTTCACCTCATTTCCACCAGATTGTTCCAATTTAAAGCCATTACAGACACTTTTAACTTTTTTTAACCACTAATCATGCCCTTTTTGGTCTTTTTTTTTTAGTTCTTTTTTTTTGCCATTTTTATCTAATTTTTGTCACTTCAACTGATTTCTGCTACTTTTAAAATCCAGTTTCACCGCCTTTTCCAACATTTTTTGCCATTTTTAACCCATTTTAGAAATTTATAATCCATTTTCATTATTTTTTAACAAAAGGGATTTACATTTTTAAGAAGGTTATTGACTATACAAACGTTTAAAAGAGTAATTTTTCTTTGATAAGAGTGGCTAATCTTTCAGGATAAATATAAATCATAGATATCATAGCTTAACTTTACAACAAACCTTGATTTAGGCCTCGTCCACACGGACATGAAACAGCAGTCATTTATGGATTTATGCACTCTGGGATCTGTTTTTAAAAATTATCGTTTGCGGTCACCCGTAACGCCATTTCCGTGTGGATGAAACGCCGATCCGACAAAAAACTTTTGCGTATACACCTGAATTCATTTCCATGTGGACGGGGCCTTAGCTGGCCTCCATGGGCCCCCAGTTTGGCTGGGTGCCGGAAAGCTCTCCCATTTGTCCCCCCTAATGGGTAGCCTTGTCTGCACATGACTGTTCTTAACTGTGCAAGGCTGTCTTTAACCACCTTCAGGTACAGAGGGGTCCCCACTCTCTAGCACCTTTATTTTGGGGTGCTGAAAAGGTTGAGAACACCTGAGCTAGAAAACGAGCAAAAACTGCACTATTCTTAAGTGGATCTGCTCTTAGCATTGTTAGCTTGTGCTTAAGTTTCAATGACACACAAAACATGCTGGTATTTGAGAACAACTCACACCTCCATTATTCACAGTGTCATCAAGTTTGATGTAAAGACTGAAACAGCAGTCAGGCCTAATACAGAACAGGTTTTACCCCAGAGACTCCAGATACCCAAATATAGTTGCAAAACTACTAAAAATGTCTTTTTTCATGTCATGTCCTCTTGAAACATCAGAACTTGGTGGGAATATCTTCAACTTTTGATAAGATAAAGGCAGCTCCTATAAACCCAGGATGATCATCTTCATTAAGAAGTCCATTTCATCCACTGGAGACACTTTGACATTGAGTCTGTTCAGCAGCTGTAGTCGGGCAATTAATGTGAGAAGCTGAGGCGCTTTGACAGAGCCATGTGTCGCATGTCTTCTGGGTGAATGGGTTTGAAATGTGACCTCTTCTATTCCCTCTCTCTACACCTAATTCATCCTGTCATTCCTGGATCTCCCCCTCCCCATTTTCATCGTCTCGGCTCTCCAACCTCTTCTTCTCAGATTCCAGTCTTTCACCTTTTCTGTCTTCAGTTTCGTGCTCATCAAACTCCACACATCATTTTCTCCCGTCCTGGTACGTGTCAATTTGTTTGGCTGCTTTCTCTCACTTTGACTTTGTTGTAAAAGTATCAGGATGGTTTCATTTGTCTATTTCTGTCCTCTTTCTGTTTCTCCTACCTTGTCGTCCTTTCATCATTCTGACTTTAAATCACTCACCATCTGTCTTTACAAAGATTCCTGTTTGAGTCTTTCAGTGTGAAATCCTCAACAAGATTCAGTATGGATCAAGAAAAGATGTCTTTGGTAGCGTGATTTGTGGATACCCTACAACCCACAGATGAAAATGAGCCCCAATGACCTTGATCTATGACCTCTGATATCTAATCAGTCCATCCTGAGTCTGAGTGGACATCGGTGCAAAATTTGAAGAAAATCACTGACGTTAAAATCCAGAGGATTCGTGCTTGACTCCCCACCTCCTACCTGCTCACCGAGGCCATTTAATGATATTGTTATCCATGAAAATAAAGTGCTTGCATTCGACCTGGATGAAACTTTAATGAAGCCCGCGGAGACGGTTCATTGCAGCCTGAGAGGAGAGAGAACGGTGCAGAGGTGAAAAACAGCAGGTACACCGTTTAGAAAATGAAAAGAAACAGGAAGAATCAGCTAATAAAGCTACAGGAGCTGAAATTAATGAATTTGGTGCTGCAGCGTTCCAGCGTGTATCGCCTGACCTCACCTGAGGCACCAACTCCGCTGGAATCATCAGTGATTCCCTTAACAGCCTGCGGACAGAGAAATGAGCGTGGAGGCTGCTTTCGAGGTGGAAACTGAAGTAGTTAATGGTGTTTTTACTTTCTAAGGCAAGGTTTAATGGACATCCAAAGACTAAACTGTGTTTTAATATGTTTTTAAATACAAATTCCCCTTAAAAAGATGCAAATGCAAAACTCACATTTTCTTTATGCAATGTCTGCACTCAGTGTGCTCCGCAGCGCCACGGTTTTGCTCCGACCAAAGGTGAGCGACCTCGTCCACTGGAAGCGTGTCTAGAGCGCTGTGCCACACAGCACTGATCAGCAGGCAGAGATCTGCGAGTTCACACAGGAATAATATGTCAACAGCAGATTATTTTAACTTTTTGGGGTTAATTCATCAACCCTTCCTGTATGAGTCCATGATATTACTGCTAACACAACAGGTGAGCACGATAGAAAGGTTAATGTTGTATTAAGGATGTGTGATTTTATGTAGAATTTTTTGGCTAAACTTCCTCGTCAGTGGCGCCACCGTAGCTCTGTGACCCCCTGACCTTCCAGTGACCTTTGCTGTTGCTACAGGATGAGATGTAAGGTTGATATAGTGATGATTATGATCGGGGTCCGTGCTTTGTGTTGTATTTTGAAGGAACCGGATATTCTACTACAGGGGTTATCAGCTTATTTAGTACAAGGGCCAGATTGTATCTATGCAGACGCTGTGGGGGGAGTTTAAGGAACTAAACAAAAGAAACATTTTTATCTAAATAATTGTATTTTCTTTGAAATGTACCTCATTTTCATCCTTTAGCAGTGAACTCAGTTATTCACACAGTTAAATCCCTATACTGCAGCCAGCCACAAGGGGGCGATTGAGTTATTCAAGCCAAATATTTCTGGGGCTGCCATGTAGTTTGATGTGAATATTCTGCGTCCTCATTGGTGAAAGACACATGAAGGAAAAGGATATTTTGTTTTAATTCTCAGGCAGTGAAAAATAAACTCTCAACCCTACTGAACTGTTAACTTTACACAAAAATCTGATGCTTTAATCAAGATTGGACTCATGAGTAACTTTGTGATGCATGTTATTTACTAATAATGATTAATAATAATTAGATTTTTGTTAAACTGATCAAACATTAAGCCAGTCCTATAGGAAATGTTTCAATCTCAATTTTTTTTGAAGTTACTTATATATATATATATATATATATATATATATATATATATATATATATATATATACATATAGATTGCATTTTACTGCTCCTCATTTGTTTGTGTCCCACCTGGACTCATTCACACAGATCATTCATTTAAAGATCCCAGAGGTCAAAACCTTCAACTTAGTTAACTTCTAGTTAAAGTTACCAAGACAGGAAGTTCAAATCGGTTGAGGGGAAAGCAATATATCTCAAAAAGTAGAGTGGTAAGTAAAGTAGAAAAAAACACCCTCAGAATCGGCTGTTTCTGTCACTTGAGGCGCTCTTAGTTGAAAACTGCTCCCCTTTTGGAACAGCACTGCGCTCCTCAATGTCACTTCTCCCTCACATGCCAATCAAAATCAAGAAGAGGCGGGACTTCTGTCAAGAAACTTACTTAACTCGTCTTTCTTTTACTCTTATTGAGTCTGTCCAAGACAGCTCTAAAAAAAACAGTAAAATAATCATTACTTTTATTTATAAATTACTGTTTCACTATAAAGACAGCTGGCAAAATAGATTTTTACTTTTGTTATAGCAACATATTTAAACATGTAAAAAAAAAGTTAACCATTGTAGTTCCTGATCAAGGCATAAAAAATAAACTTAGAAACTAGCTCTGAAACTGAAACTGAACCTGCTTTCTTTTTCAGCACACAAAATGTTTACACGCAGGTTTATTCCAGGGGTGTCCAAACTATGGCCCAGGAGCAAAATGTGGCCCATGGTCCAATTTTGATTAGCCCGCAGCAGACTCTAGAAAGAACATGAAATATGGCCAACATTTGAACAAGAAGCTTGTGCCAGACTGTGTTGTACTTCAGAGTCTTAGCACAAGGTGGCGCTACCATGCTTTTTCTGTTAACAAACATCTTGACATGAAGAATTTATTGATGTGTTTGTTTGTGATTAAATTGAAATGACACTGTGGTAAACATATTGGCAACAAAAAAAATAATGTCTTGCCAAAAGCAGCAATCATATTTCAGGGGCAGAGCTAGCTAGGGCCAAAGCAGGGCCCCCTGAGATCTGATTGGCATCCCCACAAACCTGGAAATGATCGTCTATTTGCCAGCTGAGTTGCTCTGAGCACGCTATTGGCTAATTGTCTCATGCTGCCTTATTTAAACTTCTCCAGCCTGGCCACACTTTGTCGCCTCCTCTCCTCCACCCCAGCTCCTCCTGTATTCTGCTTCTGACTTAATCGATGTCATTTAGTTGTCAGTGAAGCCTGCTCTATATAGCACTGCTCTATATATGCTTCTCTCCCTGCCCAAGGCTTTCCTTATCAAGATAGAGAGAGCAGGATGCTTGATGCTTAGGAGATCCCAGAACGGCCACACCACCACACATAAATAACAGCAATAAGGGCAAAATAAATAAATAAAGAAATACTAATAAAGAAATATTTAAAATTGCAGATCATATCTGTTTCCTGACTGAACTAGCCATTTATGCATACTCAGTCACTAAGCATATCTTAACTAACATTATAGTGGTTTTACAAACTTTTGTGTACCTCATCTCATGGATATGAAAGTGGCCCCAACATCCTTATATATTTCTGTATGTGGTCTTTATTAGGGAAAGTTTGGTAACCCCTGGTTTGTTCAGTTCATGTTCATATTGTATTATTTTTAAAGTGTTCCTGCCCCATATTTGGTATTTTTCACTAAATATTTGTTGATTATAAGTTATAAATATGTGTGGGAGTTGAATAAACTCTGTGTTGTCACTGTTGTCATAGCTGAATGAAGAGTAGCTGTCCGTGGTGCTGATCATGTCACTGTTGTCATAGCTGATTGAAGAGTAGCTGTCCGTGGTGCTAATCAAATCACTGTTGTCATAGCTGATTAAAGAGTAGCTATCCATGGTGCTGAACACGTTGAAGAGTAGCTGTCCGCGGTGCTGATCATGTCACTGTTGTCATAGCTGATTGAAGAGTAGTTGTCCGTGGTGCTAATCAAATCACTGTTATCATAGCTGATTGAAGAGTAGCTATCCATGGTGCTGATCATGTTGAAGAGTAGCTGTCCGCGGTGCTGATCACCTCACTATTGTCATAGCTGACTGAAGATTAGCTGATTGAAGACTAGCTGTCCATGGTGCTGATCATGTTGAAGAGTAGCTGTCCGCGGTGCTGATCACCTCACTATTGTCATAGCTGACTGAAGATTAGCTGATTGAAGAGTAGCTGTCCATGGTGCTGATCATGTTGAAGAGTAGCTGTCCATGGTGCTGATCATGTCACTGTTGTCATAGCTGACTGAAGAGTAGCTGTCCATGGTGCTAATCATGTCTCTGTTGTCATAGCTGATTGAAGAGTAGCTGTCCGTGGTGCTAATCATGTCTTTGTTGAGATTTCATGGTGTAAAGGACTTACAGTAATTATGCAGTCTCTCTGATGCCTCAGAACCTCTGTGTAAGAACTTGGCTTAGTGTTTTTTAGTAGGCCAACTGTGTTACATAGGCTTTCTTATCAGGTGCTACTGCAGGTTGAAGGTGTGTAAGGATACCAAATTATTTGGCTCCAGTGCTTATCAATACAAAGCACCACATCCATGTCTCCATTTAAAAATAAAATCACTTTTGTCACATTTTGTCGCAGAACTGAAAATAACAGATCCATGTTGTGCAGTATGCAATGTTACACAATGCATGGCACTTGTATGCTATTAAAACACGGTGCAAAAAAAAAAAAAGGAAGTTGAAAAAGACATCTTAAACTTGCCTACTCCACCTTTCATCTTGCTTTGAAGTTTGTTAGGAGGAGCCTTTTTTTTTTTTCTTTTTTTTTTTTAACTTTAGATGGCGCCGATCTGGCTGTTTATCCTGTCTGTTTGCTAAGCTCCACTAACAATATCCTGTTTCCAGCTGTTTATTGAACGTGGTGAAGTTTTGTTTTCCCCAGGATGGTGAAATATCGCTTAAGGTGTCAGGCCTTTTTTCTCCTTTTGTTTTTGAATTTAAGACAAAACCTTAGGAGACTTCAGATCCTTAAATAAATCACAGCTTTAATTTAAAACTTCAAAGGGACAAATGATTAAAACAAACTCAGCTTCCTCTCTTTCCTTCACTTCAAATATCATCTTAAAAGGCCTGAGGTAGAAAAAGCACACACATTTTCAGTTATGTAGAAGTACTGACACTTGTTTGAACAAACACTGATGACAAAAAAAAAAAAATCTTTATCAAAATAGACTGGTAGAGACATAAATAGTCCTAGCACAAGAGGAAAAAAAGAGTAATCTGAAGAGCATTTAAATCTTGTTGTAGACATTGCATCAACTGAATGGCTCTTCTCTGCTGACACATTTCCCCACCTTTATGTCATAACTGCCACTCCTTATGTTTTTTCTCACTTTGTTCTGGTATTATTCAGTTACTGCACATGTTGGATGTCAGAGCTGGGAATAATGTCACACCCAAGGTGACCATGGTCCAGGTACTACCTGTTGGTAACTTGAGGTTCTACAGTTTCAACACTTTCCAGGTTGGAATTCCACCTGAAAGGGTTTCATCAGCATTTTCCTTAAAGGCATTGCCTCACTGAATACATCTACAACCAACAGCTAAAGCAACCTCTGCTGGTTCATCCATCCATCTATCATCAATCAGTCCCTCCATGTAAAGATCCATCCATTCATCCATCAATCTAAAAACCCATTGGTCCATCCATCAATCCATCTATTTATCCATCCATCTATCTAAAGATCCATCCATCCATCCTTCCATTTATCCATCAATCCATCCGTCCATCTAAAGATCCATCCATCCATTTAGTTTTTCATCCATTTTCATACTTCATCCATCAACCTAAAGATCCATCCATCCACCCATTCATCTATTAATAAAGTGCTCCATCATCCATCCATCATCCATCCGTCCATCCATCCATCCATCCATCCTTTTATCCATCCATCATCTGTCCATCCGTCCATCCATCCATTGTCTCAGAGTGTTATGTTTTTGTCTGGGGTGCAGTTGATGCAGATGACTTTATGTTTTATATTTATATTTAAATGGTATATTATTCTGTATATTTTAATATTATGTAATTCTTTATTATATATAAACTTAGCACAGAAAGTAAGGTATGTCTTTGTTTTAACAATTCTTCTAGGCAATAAATCTTATACCGTTAGAAAGCCTGTTTGTTTCCTTTTTAAATGATGCCACATTTGTAAGGAACATGCATTTGTGGGATGAGCAGCAGAGCTGAGTATGTGGGTTGTGCCCATGAAAAATTTGCCAAATCTTCTCTGCCAATGCAAAACAGCTTATTTTTCTGTTGCTATTGACATTGACTCTTGTTTTGAGCTTCTGGTACCCCCAGGTGCTGCCATTCAGGTGTCTGATTGGCACCTGAATGGCAGCACCTGTAAGCATGGGCCCTGCTACAGTGGTCAGTAGGTGTCTGCTCCAAGAATTGGCATGCCACGTTTGACTGATCTGGATAGGGCCCATGCTATAGGGTAATTTCAAGCTGGTGTTCCACAAAACCAAGTTGCTGCATTGTTTGGAGTGAACCCTAAAACCATCTCCAAACTGAAGGCCAAGTTCCTTATAACAGGGGATGTCAGAGACAGGCCGCGAAGTGGGCATCTCAAGAAGACAACACCCCAAGAAGACCATTTCCTCAACCTGTCAGCTCTTAGGTACCGTAGACTGTCTTCTACAGATTTGCAGTCAAGGTTTGCAGGACGATATGGTCGGTGGCTCTCTGCCCAGACAATCCAGAACAGACTGCACACAGCCAATATTCAGTCTTATAGGGCTGCCAGGAGGCCTGCCATGACTGTCCTTCACCGTCAGGCCCACTTGTGCTGGTATAGGCAACACTTGCACTGGATCTTGAAGACGTGGAGAACACTATGCTGATTGCTGCACAGATAGAGTGAAATCTTCTGGTGGAGGCAGTGTGATGGTGTGGGGCGAAATCTCCCTCACTGGAAAAACAGGGCTTGGTATCACTGGAGGAAATCTCAATGCAGCGAGATATCAAGGTGAGTTTCTGCAACCAGTGGCAATCCCGTATCTCCAAAGTCTGGGACTGAACTCTATCCTCCAAGACCACAATGCTCGCCCCCACAGAAAAGGTCTTATCAGGGACTACCACCAGAATTTGGGAGTGGAGAGGATGGAATTACGTGCCAGCAGTCCTGACCTCAACCCCATTGAACACTTGTGGGACCAGCTGTCCCTGCCAGAGTGACCAACACAACCACGTTGGCTGACTTGCAACAAATTCTGGTTTAAGAATGGGATGCCATCCCACAGCAGTGTGTGACCAGGCTGGTGAGCAGCATGAGGAGGAGAAGCCAGGCTGTTGTGGCTGTGTATGGTTCTTCCACACTCTACTGAGGCTCCTGTTTGTTCAATGAATAAATTGTTAAATTGCCAATATGTCTTGTTTCTTCAAACTTCAATCATCAAATCCACCAAACACCAAACATGAGTCAACAGCAGAATAAAACTGTCTGCACTGGAAGAGAAGATTTGGTGCATTTTTTATGGGTGCAACCCAAATACTCAGCTCTGCTGCTCATCCCACAAATGTATGATCCTTACAAATGTGGTGCCATTTAAAAGGGGAATAAACAGGCTTTGCAAAAGTATAACATTTTTTATCTAGAAGCATTGTTAAAACAAAGAAATAATCTACCAAACACAAATTGCCTTACTTTTGTGCTAAGTTCATATAAAGTGGTGATGAGCAGCAGACTACAGAATACATAGGAGGGAAACAGCAGATCTGTGTGCTACGTTTTTTGTTTTTTAATGGTTAATGTTTTTATGGAGTACTTGAATACATGTTCATGAGATCGTATGAGTACTTAAACAACAGTAAAATCCTGTCCCTAACTTATAACATGGCATATGATACCCTTAAGCTTTAAAAAAAGAAAATGACAGCAGTGGAAATAAGGTATTTATATGAAAAATTTGGTGTAAAAAAGCTGCAGAAAACCTACACTGATACCTAAAATCTCCACTGAGGAGGTGACAACTATATAAACTTGAGTGTATGTGCATACATACATAAAGAAATTCCTGTAAATATGGCAGTCTCCTCAGGATATACTTTTAAATCTCCAAATCTTCTGTGAATAACCTGTTAGCTAAGCAGTGGAAGATCGTCTCTACATGTTTTGGAGGATATGTAGCACTGTAATCATCAGCTGACAGGTATCACGGCAGTGACAGCCACAGGAAACAGACCTCCTCATCTTTGTTTTTGTTCCATAGCAGCGATTACTCTCCTAACTGCAGTGAGGCGGATGGGAAATAAAGGAAATGTTGGTTTCACTTCAGACGTGTCATTGTGAGCGAAGAACAGAGATAAATCCTTTAAGACCACACTGTCTATTTTACCAACTGGAGGGTTTACTCAAGGAGAACAGCCTGCAGGCCTTATCAATTTTTATGTTGCGGGTCTGTGAAGGCGGCAGGTGTGTTCTGAAGGTGATGCTTATCACTCTTGTCATCAGTGTGTCGAGTTGGAGATTTGGATCTTTATTGATCCGAGGCAGGAGAGTCACTTTGGCCTGTCATTTACGGAGAACTCTGAGACACATCAGCAGAACTAACATCGGCTGTCAGTTTGGTTTCTCTTCCCTGCTACCATGAAGAGCTTTCAGTTTTTAGATAGTAGATAAGACTTTTTCTCTTCAGGCAGTCGGTTAGTGTGTTGGAATATGAAAGATGACTTTGGGAATTAAATGAATGAGAAAACTCTACCCATGGATTTTCTTACATTATCATCTGATCAAATATAGGATTACTGTTAATTTTAGAGAAACTACTTAGTCATTACTTTCTATCCCCAGAGCACTTGTTAAAATCTCCAATCCATGTTCTGACTCCTGTGATTAAAGTGTTGCAATAAAGTGTTATATATAAATTGCAGTGACTAAAATGCACCACAGATGGAACATCAAATCCATTGCAAACCCAGAAGTGATCCAAAGTTCATGAGGACAGCCATCCTGAATGTAGATAACTGGAGCAAGACTGGCGGCAAAATCTCAGATGCTCGGAAGGGATGTAATTCACCAGTACAACATTTGAGAGTTTTTATATTCCCTCTACAGCTTTATTCAGAGAGTCTAGCAGGTACATTCATGAAATAACCGCATTACAAACACTGCAAAGAAACATTTAGGAAATAAGTTCATAAATAAACCCAAATAAAGGTCCGACATCTAATCCAGGATTAAATTATGTATAGACCTGTTTAAGAAGTTGTTATGCAAACAGTGGCATGCTTTAACTTTGTTAGCCTTAGCTAAAGCTAACATAGCTTTGCTAGTTAACACCTCTACATAAGCCAATGTAGCTATAGTTAAAGCTAACAAAGCCAAAACAAGCAGCCATTTCCCTTACAACTTCCAAAATTGGTCGAGCATTAGCTAACATTGCATAATCTAACATAGTAATGTAGCTTTTTTTTTGTTTAACCTATGTTAGTGATGCAGCTATATTAACTGCATAGCTAACATATCTTTGTTAGCAGTTTTAGTTATGTAGCTACACAAACTACATGGCCTTAGTAGCTAATGTAGCTTTGTTAGTATAAGGTTTAGCTATAGTAATTACGTATGTCACATAGCTAGATTGCTGAATCTAAAGGTAATGAAGCTACAATAGCTACGTAGGTAATGTAGAGACATAGCACAATCTAAAGATTATGTAGCCAAAGCGAACCACAATTTAAATTGCTTTTAAAAAATTGTGTCCAGATTTATCCAACGTAGCATAATCTATTAAAGCTAATGTAGGTTTGTTTGCTTTAGCCCTCATTAGTTTTAAATCAATGCAAGCAATGTAGCTAAAAGAGCTTTGTTTGCTTAAGTAATGTTAGTGATGCAGCTATATTAACTGCATAGCTAACATAGCTTTGTTAGCTTTAGATTTAGCCATGTAGCTACATAAACTATATGGCCAAAGTAGCTAATGTAGCTTTGTTAGTATGAGATTTAGCTATAGTAATTAAGTACTTCACATAGCTACATAGCTTAATCTAAAGGTAATGAAGCTAAATTAGCTACATAGGTACTGTAGAGACATAGACAAATCTAAAGGTTATGTAGCCAATGTGAACCACAATTTAAATAGCTACTTCAAAAATGTGTCCAGATTTATCCAACATAGCATAATCTAATAAAGCTAATGTAGGTTTGTTTGCTTTAGCCCTCATTAGTTTTGAAACAATGCAAGCTATGTAGCTTTGTTTTAGATTTAGTCACTAACTTGTAACCTATGTTGCTAATGTCACTATCATAGCTTTCTTAGGTGAAGAATATTATTATTAAGCTATGATAATAAGTATATCACATAGCTACATAGCTGAAAGTAAAGTTAATGAAGCAACATAGCTAAGTTGGTAACATAGCAATATAGCCAAATCTAAAGCTTATGTAGCCAAAGCAAGCCACCATTTGCATTACTACTTCTAAAATGTGTCTAGTTTTATCAAATGAAGCATAATCTAATACAGCTAATGTAGCTTTGTTTGCTTTAGCCCTCATTAGTTATGGAGCTATGCAAGCTAAGCAGCTAAAGGAGTGTTGTTTTAGATTTAGCTTCTAACTACGTAACCTGTGTTGCTAATGTCACTATCATAGCCTTGTTAGCTTTAGATTTAGCCATGTAGTAACATAAGCCACATAGTCCAAGTAGCTAATGCAGCTTTGTTGATATTAGATTTAGTGACATAGCAATCTAAGCTTATGTAGCCAAAGCTAATCACAACTTTTAAAGCTACTTCTAAATTGTGTCTAAATTAACAAACATAGCATAATGTAATGAAGTTAATGTAGCTTGTTTGTTTTAGCCCTACTTAGTTATTGCACAATGCAAGCTATGTAGCTAAAGGAGGCCTGTTTTAGATTTTGCTACGAAACTACATCTATCAATCTATGTTGCTAATGTCACTATCATAGCTTTGTTAGCTTTAGATTTAGCCATGTAGCTACATAAACTACATGGCCTAAGTAGCTAATGTAGTTTTGTAAGTATTCGATTTAGCTATAGTAATTAAGTATGTCACATAGAGATGCAGCTGAATCTAAAGTTAATGAGCTACATTGCTTCAAAGGTTACATAGCAAAACAGCCAAATCTAAAGCTTATGTAGCCAAAGCTAATCACAATGTGCATAGGAACTTCTAAAATGTGTCTAGTTTTATCAAACTTACTAAAATCTCCTAAAGCTAAAGTAGCTTTGTTTGGTTTAGCCCTCATTAGTTATGGAACAATGCAAGCTATGTAGCTAAAATAGCTTTGTTTTAGATTTAGTTGAGTAACTACATAAGCTGTGTTGCTAATATCACTATCATAGCTTTGCTTGCTTTAGATTTAGCTATGTAGCCACATAAACTACATGGCCAAAGTAGCTAATGTAGCTTTGTTATTATTAGATTTAGTTAAAGTAAGTAAGTATGTCACATAGCTGAATCTAAAGTTAATGAAGCTACATTAGCTACGTAGGTTACGTGGCAGCATAACCAAATCTAAAGCTTATGTAGCCAAAGCCAGCCACTTCTAAAATGTGTGTAGTTTTATCAAACAAACTTTGATCTGATTGTATTTTGTAAGTTTCGTGTTGTATTTCTGTTGTGACAGATGCAGTGTCTCACCATAGTGGTCTGCAATGGAGGCGTCTGAGATCTGCAGCCTGCAGCCAGACTGTCTTTTATAGCTGGAGAGTCTCTTCATACAATTACTGAGAGCGATTGTGGATTGTGTTTTGATCTAATACCTGCGGCTGGATAGATCAGTGGTTTACATTTCTGACTGGGATATGGGAAAGTTGAGGTTACATATCCCAGTCTGAGCGTGAGTGTCCAGTGTGGATCCTTGGGTAAAGTCCTTAACGCCAGGAACACCTGACCCAGGTGTAAGTTGCTTTGGATAAAAAGTGTCTGCTAAATAAATTTTAACATTGTGTTTGTTCATAATTTCTCCCAATCTTTGTCTGAAGTCCTCGACTAAAAAAGCTTAAAAGAAGTATGTCCTCCATGTTAGTGTGGCTGAGTTCAGAAGAAGCTCCAGCTGATGAAGAAGCTGTCATTGTGTTTCCACACAGTAGCTCTGCCTCCACACTGCGATAGCGAGGCTGCAGTCAGCTGTCTGTCAGCAGCTGGGGTTGAATGGATGTTCTGTTTGTAGACTGTCATCCACGTGGAGCTGGAAATCTGCAGCTCTGGAGCTGAACTGTCTGAAAGTAGAAGTCCTCTCTTCATGTCAGAAGAATGGCAGAAAAAAGACTTTATTCTTCAGCAGCTGTTGTTTTCACTGACACAACAGAGACACAACTTTCAGAGCAGGCGCAAGTTTGAAAGCTACAGTTGCCAAAGAAGACAGCTTATTATTCAGTGAAGTCTGCACACATCAAACCAGAGGTTTATGAAGACAGAGCTTCAGGAGCTGCCAGGGACACGAAGGACCAAAATCCAAGCAGCAGAGCAAAGTCTGATGTCTCTGAGGATGCTAGATAGACCATTATCTAATTTCTCTCTGAGGTCACACTTTAGGCCTTACACATTTTTTTCAACCTGTAGCCTAAATGCAAAATTTCACACCAGCAATTTAATCTCACAAAGTGAATTTATTGGTTTTCTTTTTCAGATCACCCCCTGTCAGACTAGTCACTTCTCTGGGTCAATCAGCACCTCCTCCCTTAGCCTAAATATGCCCGTTTAATTTCATCATTATTTAATTCATAGAAGGAATGAAAAGTAGGCCCCTTCTCCACTATTCGAGCCATGATACAGCAGAATAAAAAATCACTGGCTGCCAATAAGGAGGGATAAAGGGTAGAGCTTCCTAGAGGTCAGAATAATCATGATCCACTGTAAAGTACGTAGCAGGTTCAAAAACTGACAAAAAGTGGCCATAAATAGGCAAAAATGGATGAAGTGACAAAACAGGGGAAATGAAGAAAAATGGCACACAAATGGCCAAAAATTTGCATAGAGTAGCAAAGCAGTGGCAAAAATGTGTCACACAAAAGTGGTAGAAATGGGTTAAAACTGTGGTTAAAAAAAATGGCAAAAATATCAAAAATGCATTTCAGTGGCAAACTGTGGTAGAAACGTAGCAAAAAGTGAAGAAAATGGCAAAAAGTGGGACAAATTAGCACAAGTTGGAGTAAATGGGCAAAAATTGTTAAAAAAAAAAAAGTAGAACATCAGCAAAAATGGGCACAACCTGGGTTTAAAGGGCCAAAAGTTGGCGTAAAAGGACAAAATACTGCCAAAAAGGGGAAAAATTTTATAAATTGGCACAATGTAGCAAAAATGTGGCAAAAAGTGGCGAAATGGTTGAAACATGACACAAAAAAGTGTTAAAAATGGGCAGAAAATGGCAAAAATTGGTAAAGGGACAAAGCAGGTTCAAAAACTGACAAAAGTGGAAAAAAGTGGCAGAAATGGGTTAAAAGTGACAACAAATGGCACAAATAAAATATGTTTTCAGTAGCAAACTGTGGCAAAATGCTGTAAAAAGTGAAGAAAATGACAAAATGTGGCACAAATCGGCACAGATTAAAGTGGCAAAAAAGTGTCAAAAGTTATTGACAAGTGAAAACAGCTGCAAAAATGGTCAAAAACAAGGGCCAGAAGTTGGTGAAAACTTGGCAAAAAATTGTACCAATATTAGAAATGGGCATAAAGTAGCAGAAATGGGTAAAATTTGCAAGAATTGAAAAGACAAACAGTCAGAATGAGTTCAAAGTGGCAAAAAGGTGAAGAATAGTCCCAAAAAGTATCACAAACTGATAACCTTGCAAAGCAGATGGTTACGCCCATTTCCTTGTTTTCACTGGCAAATCCATCTCGCAAAGCTCCCATATGAACCGTTTGGGCCCGGTTAGAAAGTGACAGGACCAATCAGCAACGAGGGCAGTACTTTCAGGCGCAGCAGAGTCGTGACGTAAACAAGCAGCAGCAAGAGCTGGTGCAGTTATGGAGGAAGAGATTAGCGTGGACGCTGGTAGAGCACAAGTTTAATCAGAACTTGACGACATTTCTTCATTAAAAGAAGAACAAAGATCAGCAGTGAGTTGTTTTCTTTTCAAAAATGACAAAAGTCAAGTACTTACATGTCTGTAGTCGCCATGTTATTTCTCAGTAGTTGCGCACGCGCAGCTCGATAGCTGCTACGTCACGTGTTTTGTTGCTCTGATTGGCCCGTAGAGATGTGACAGGCAGAACATTCGTCCAATCGTACTCCGAGTTTTTTTCAAAGCCTCTGCCTGTGTGAAACAAATCCATCTGGCGTGTCAGGTTAACAAACTGATGTAATTGGAAAAGAATTGGCAAAAAATGATGAAAAGTGAAAACAACTTGGCATAAAATGGTATAAACTGGGTATAAAGTGACAAAATTTGACATTAAAAGGCAAAACAGTGGCAAAAACTTTAGAATTGGAATAAAATGGCAGAAATGTGTTAAAACTGTCTGGGCCTTTCAGGGGCCCAGTCTATTCTGTTGGCAGGCCTGTTCATTACCTGCAGCTTCACTGCACACAGCACGTACAGATACCAGCAGACATGATGTATGGGCGGTTGTTTGAATAAGAGGCGGGCAGTGTCATCAGTGGGGATGTATTCTTAATGCACAGTAAGGACTCATGTACAGAAGTGCATCCACTTTGTAAACAGATCATTCAGCCTCCATAATCAACAACTCCTGTTTTTTTCTGTCTTGTCTCACATTTTGATCCATATGTTGACAGAGAAGTCAAACAATCCTAATCTGTGTAAATTTGCTTCTACTAAAATGTGTTGATTGTTGTGTTTACCGTAAGATTCATAATGAGTGGAGTGATCAGTGTTGCTAGTTTAAGCTGCAGGGTTCAGCACGCCAAAGCCCCCACCTGTTCCTGTTTTCCATCTCACCCAAACCCCACGCCAACTCCTGCAGGTCTGGGGCTCACTGGGCAGCCGCTCCATGTGTTCCATTCAGGCTGAGTCCAGCTGGGCTTCGTTGATTAAAGCCTGACTACCACCTTCGAGCATCTCTCCAGTTCTGGATCCAGTGGGTAGCCCTGGTCTCACTGATTCAGGAGCCATAGCTCTGCTCTTTACTGGCTGATTCATGGGGGCTTTTTGAGCAGATTTTAGTTTGATCTCCCCCCCCCCGAAACCAGCTCGTTGTGGGACAAGAGAGCCGTCACTTGCAGAGCCGTGGTTGAGCCAGCCGCTGCTTGAATAAAGATGTCTTATCAGGGATTTGAGGTGCGGATGTTTAGCTCACCCCAAGAGGAGGAAAATCCCTGTGGATTTCAGCATCAGGAAGTATGAATCATACCTGTTGTGAATCAGGCCTCATGGGTGTTTAAATGTGTTTTTAAAGAGGAAGTGAGATGGATACAGACATCTTACATATGTGATGTGTTCTCACACTTCACTGCTAGAAAGAGGAGTACAGGTGTTACCATGACAACCTCAGTGAACATAAACAAAAGGAATGGTCTGGAGGAGAGAAGAGCTGCCTACAAAAGTCTATAGAAAACCATGATGGACACGAGCTTCCTAAAGGACTGGGGTGATATGACACTGTTCAAACATACAGTTAATAACATGATATATAAGAGCACACAGTTACAGTGACAGGAACGTTTACAGATGGGAGATGGAGCTCAGGACACTATGGCCTCATAGTGAACCAGAAATCTAAGGTCGATTGATCTCATCACTTCTCCAGGTCGTCTCATCTGTTTGATTTCTGTATTAGAATTAGGAGAAAAGAGCATCAGATATACTTAATTTGTCTTGGACACATCCTCTGCCTTTAAAACTGATAAGCTGTGTTTGGTTATATTACTGGTGCATGATGACGACAACCCGTGAAGTTTAATGTCAGTGACAGATCACTGAGCTTTAAGAATTAAGACTCAGTGCATCTTACCACCTCTAGGCGTGTCTTTCATAGCTGTCTTTGGAACAAGATATCTCAAGAACACTTTGACAGATTTTCTTCAGACTTTGCATGAATGTCCACTCTTACACAAGGATGAACTCATCAGATTTTGGAAGTCAGAGGTCAAGATCATTGGGCCCCACCCCATGCTTATGAGCCAGATACACTATATGGACAAAAGTATCCAGACACCTAAGTTGGCCCACTTTTGCAGCCTCCACTCTTCTAAGAAGGCTTCCCACAAGATTTTGGAGCTTTTCTGTGAGAATATGAGTCCATTCATTCTGTAGAGCATTTATGATGTCAGGCACTGATGCTGGACAAGAAGGCCTGGCTTAAAATCGCCATTCCAGTTCATCCCAAAGGTGCTCAATGGGGTTGGGGTCAGGGCTCTGTGTGGGCCAGTCAAGTTCTTCCACACCAAACTCATCAAACCATGTTTTTACAGTCCATCCTTTGTTTTCTGAGGCACAGTCATGTTGGAATAGGAAAAGGCCTTCCTCAAACTGTTGCCACAAAGTTGGAAGCATAGCATTGACCAAAATGTCTTTGTGTGCTGAAGCTTTAAGATTGGCCTTCACTGGAGATAAGACGTCTGACACAGTTGAGTGTTTTTTTCACATAAACCTACGTTCATTGCCCCATAATTACAAAGTATATTGTTAATTTTCACCAATTTTTGCCAACGTTTTGCACTTTTTTCCACTCTTAAGCCCAGTTTTGCTGTTTTTTGTATTTTTTTGTCATTTTGCCACTTTTTGCCCAGGTTTGGATCAGTTTTCATTTTTTATCCATTTTTAATGTTTTTTTTCTTCTTGCCTTTTTTTTACCATGTTTTTGCCACTGTGTTTACAATTTATGCACCTTTATGCCCATTTTTTCCTGTCCTGTAACTTTAATCCATTTATGTCGCAGGTTCACCACCACCTCTTTGAGTCAATTTTTTCCAGTGTTAACCCATTTATAACATTTTTTTCAGCCAATTCTTCAATATTTTTGCCTTCTTTTACCATGTTTTTGCCAGTGTCGTCACTTTTCACTTTTTTATACAATTTTTTGTCAATTTATACCCCTTTTTGACCTCTTTTAGGCCAATTTTTGTACCACTTCTGCCCCTTAATGCCAATTTAACTTTTTTTGCCATTTCTTGCCATGTTTTGCCACTCTTAAGTAACGTCATGCATTTTTTACACTATTTTGCCTCTTTACAGCAACTTTTTCCACTTTGAGCCCATTTCTTCCAATCTTATGTCCCTTTTCACTTTTTTTCATCATTTTTTGGCCATTAATGCCCTGTTTTGCCCCTTTTTGTTAATCTCATCTATTTTTTGCCACTTTTTGGCACTGTTCTGCCTCTAAGCACCAATTTGTCAATGTCTTACAATGTCTAACTAATTTTCACTGGTGTTTTACCCATTTTGACTCTTTTTGCCAGTTTTTGACAGCTCTTTTTTAAACCAATTTTAACCCATTGTGACCGTTTTGCCATTTTTTAATGAATTTTTGCCCATTTATGTCAGTTTGTTATATTGTATCTTGTATTTTTTGCCCCTGTTTTTTACTTCCATCCATATTTCTCCCTTTTTTGCCACTTTCAAGCCCATTTTTGTACTTTTTTGGCCATTTCTTGCCACTTTATGCCAGTTTTTGTCCAATTTTGTAACTTTCATCCATTTCTACCACTTTTTTGTGACATCTCTGCCTCTTTGCACCAATTCTTGTTAATGTTTTGCACCCATTTTAGCTGGTGTTTAACCCATTTTGACACTTTCCGCCCATGTTTACCACCCCTTTTTTGTCCGTTTTAACCCATTGTGCTCCTTTATTCCATTTTTAGCCCAGGCACCTCTCATCCCCACCAAAAAACTACATGTGAAAACAAAGTGGGCTTTTGCATTGACCTGAGGTTTTCCATCGCACTGCCATAAAGCCCAGATCAGTGGAGAGCTGCAGTGATGGTTGTCCTGGAACTTTGTCCCATCTTCACACCAGATCTCTGGAGCTCAGGCACAGTGACCATCAGGTTTTGGTCATCTTTCTTACTAAGGTCAGACTTCTTCCATCTGAGAATTATGGAGGCCGCCATGCTCCCGGGGAACCTTGAGTGCAGCAGAAATCGTTTGCAGCCTTCCCGAGATCAGTGCCTGTAAACAATCTGGTCCCTTAGTTAGGCAGGCAGTTCCTTTTTCCCCATGGCTTGGCTTTTACTCTAATATGCTCTGTCAGCTGTGAAGCCTTCTATAGAGAGGTGTGAGCCTTTCCAAATCATGTCCAGCCAGTTTAATTTACCACAGGGGGGACTCCAGTCAAGGTGTAGAAACATCTCAGCAATTCCAAGTGTTGTTGAAAAGGGTCTGAAGACTTACAGTATGTCAATGTGATATTTCAGTTTTTATATTAGATAAATTTGTGAAAATTGCACAATTCTGTTTTCACTTTGTCCTGATCGATCCTGATTGTAGATTAATGAGGATTTTTTTAACTGTAGCATCAGGCTGCAACATATCAGAACTGAAAAAGGGAAGGTGGTCTGAATGTTTTATAAATGCACTGTATATGCTTTACAGACTACATGAACTTCTGTAGGGACATTGTGATTCCAGTGAGGACAGTACGCTGTTTCTCTAACAACAAGCCCTGGATCACCAGCGACATCAAGGTGCTTCTGAATGCGGTCCTCTACGTGCTCCACCGGGTCCACTTGGATGTACCAGGTGGTTATGTAAGGATTATGTTCCTGGACTTTTCGAGAGCATTTAACACCATCCAGCCCCTCCTTCTTCAGAGCAAGCTTGAAGATATGGGGGTTGATCCCTCCTTCACTTCCTGGATTACAAACTACCTCACAGGGCGGCAGCAGGGAATTGTGTCTCACCGATGGCAGTGAGCAACACCGGGGCCCCACAGGGGACTGTCCTGACCCCATTCCTGTTCACCCTGTACACTGTAGACTTTAAGCACAGGTCAGAGTCGAGTCACATTCAGAAGTATTCTGACAATACTGCTATTGTGGCACGTGTTAGGAATGGACAGGAAGGGGAGTACAGGGACCTGATGAGGGCCTTCAGTGACTGGAGCTCTGAGAACTGTCTCCTGCTGAACACCTCCAAGACCAAGGAGATGACTTTAGGACTTTAGGAGATCTAAGCCCCAGCTCCTGCCTGTCACCATCAGAGGAGAGGACATTGAAGAGGTACAAACCTATAAGTACTTAGGGGTGCACCTTGACAACAAACTAGACTGGACTGCAAATATTGATGCCCTGTACTGGAAGGGGCAAAGCCAGCTCTTCCTCCTCAGGAGGCTCAGGTCTTTTGAGGTATGCAATGTAATGTTGCATATGTTCTACCAGTCCGTGGTGGCTAGTGCTCTCTTCTAAGCCGCAGTCTGCTGGGGTGGCAGCATGACCGATAGGAATGCTAGACGACTGGACAGACTTGTGGAGAAAGCAGGCTCTGTGCTTCGCAGGAGTCTGGACTCACTTGGGACTGTGGTGGAGAGACGCACATGCAGCACAGTGCAGTCCATCCTGGACAATGTGAGCCACACCCTCCACAACATCCTAGAGGGGCAGAGAAGCAGCAACAGTGGGAGGCTCATCTCACTGCGCTGCAGGACTGAGAGGTACAGGAGATCTTTTGTCCCCACAGCCATCAGGCTGTATAACTCCCTGGTCAAGGACAGTGGCTCTTAACTGGACTGTTGGCTGCCACACCCACGGACTCTTTAAATGCTCTGCAACAGTGCAACAGTACTGCCTATGATTATTATTTTTATTATTATTATTATTCACTACATCCATGCTGCACTGTATTGTATATTTTATTGTATATTCTTTATTCTGTTTTTTTTTTTTTTTTTTTTGTACTTCATTGTATATTTTCTATGTACATATTCATATATTATGCGAACTGTTGGATACCCGAATTTCCCCGAGGGGAGTATCTATTTATCTATCTATCTATCTATCTATCTATCTATCTATCTATCTATCTATCTATCTATCTATCTGTGCATGTAAACATCTGCATTTGACATCAGACAGGCTGCTACTGTTAGGATGTGATCTGATGTGTCAGAGAAAAATCTGTTATTTGTTATAAAGTTTCTGAATGACCACTAAGAAAGGATTCTTACTCTGGGAGTGAAAGTCTACAAACTTGATGTTAAAAATGTGATTTTATGAGTATTTTCATTACCTGTAGCTCAGTTATTTCATATTAGAGGATTAAAGGGCATTTGGTTTCATCAGCGCTCCTTAAATGTCAAAACTCAAACCCTAACCTTAAAGCCTTTCTGAGTGTTTCTCCTCTCCCCTTTCATTAAAGCGGGCTCAGATCCGTTACCTCGTTGTGATAGATCCTAAAAGCTCCGAAGCATAAGAGCAGATTGTTCTGAGAGAACGACAGAATGACACAGAGCACCTTAAAGCCGGCGTGTAAATGTCTGCTCTGATAATCCTTTCAGAGTGTTTTTCTCACCGTAACCATAAGGATATAAGTCAGTGTGCACCACACACTGTAAAAAATGTCCGTAGAAAATACGGCAAAAGACTGTCAAATAGCAACAGTAAAAGACCGTAAAACAAATAAACATATATTACTGTATAAAATACACAGAATTGCTGTAAATCAAGCAACGGTATGAAACATAAATTTTTACAATTAAAGTACGTAATAATTACAAAATTGTACCGTTTAAACGAAAGAAGATTGTGAAAATAAAGGAAAAATACTGTAATCTTCAAGACGGGCAATTACTCTAAAAATTACAGTAGTATTTTGTTAAAATTACAGACTTTTCTCTCATGTACATTTAAATTCACAGTAAAAATCTGTGAAAAAAATTGCAATCACATACCGTAATTTTAGCAGGGACAAGAGGTTAAAAATACTGCATGATCAGGAAAGTTCTGTAGAAAATACAGTAAAAACCTGTCAACCTGCAAAACCTGTGAACAAGCACCAATTTGTTGTTATGTTCACATTTGTTTCTCAGTGCTACACCACATGATGCTGCCTTGTGAAATAAACGGACAGTTACAGTTAATATGAAAACCTTATTGAAACCAAGAATGGTACCAAAAATCATTTTGTTTGTTCTTAATTTGATGGATGAAAGTGGTCAATTATTTTAGTTTAACTGATTTATTGGAAAAGAATGATGTTAATTGCTCTCACAAAGAATGCCATTGCATTTGTAAAGCCATTCCACTTCCTTTAATGCATCTAACACAAAATACATTGATGTACTTTAATGTTTCAGTCAATCTTTCAGAACTGAAATTGGATGACACATATTACCGATAGGAAATATAACAAGGTAATTGGAAAGAACTATTTTATATATACATAAAGAGAGAGAGAGAGAGATACATACTGTATATATAATATGTATATAACACAGTTGAATATATAGTATATACATTATATAAATACAATAGTTATTTTTACTGGTTAAACAACTTAAACATGAATGCAAATAGAATGACAAGAAACCCTCCATAATCAGTTTTAAAAATGAATGGGAACTGTACATATAGTCTATCAAATTGATTTCTAAGGGAAAAAAAATTCTTAAAAAAAAAACCAATATGAAACCATGGTTTAGTTTCTGAAATTTTAATTTACTTCTCATACCTTATGTAATTTAATCTAAACTTCTCTTTACCTGTATGTGGGGTTATTTATGTCTAGTAAATACGTTTTGTTTCATGTGCCAATGCTGTATTAACTATTGGAATCTGTTCAATAAAGTTGTATCAATATAAAAAATAAATATATAAAAATAATTTTGAAAAACTGTTTCCCGTCGCCATTCAACCCTGTCTACACAGGAACGTTTTCTATTCTGTCTGTACTAGAACAGCGATTTGGGTGTTTAAAAATGGAACAATTTGGAAACGAGCTACAGAGTGAACAGTTTTCAGGTACCTCCCTCCATGTACACAAACAGTGCTGCTTTCTCGAAATGCGTTTGCGCACTGTGGTTGCAGTCAATTGCCATGCGCGACACGGTTTCGCGCAGGCGCGGGGAAAGAAGGACCTTATACGCATGCGGTGTGGTTCGTTGGAAAATCACACCGCCACCGGCTGCCTGGTAAACTACAGCGTTTTCGTGTCTTCTGTGGTCTCGTGTGCGCGGAAATATTTCATAAAGTTGCTGTCTGCTCGCAGAACGGGCTGCAAACGGAGATGGAATACAAAGCAGGACATTGGCGTGTATTAATTCGACGTCACCCGAGCATCAGCCTACGAGCTATTGGTAAGGTATGAAGAACTTCTTTTGTCGTAGTGTCCAATATTTCTTGAGTTCTTTTCATTCAGTAACACCACGTGTTTATAGGTAGAAGTTAAATGGGTCAGGAGGCATTTTGTTTCAATTCTAGACCAGCCAACATTGCTGTATGATTTGTATTTTTTGCTGTCATTTTAGCGTGGAGAACGTTGAACACTTGCTGTGTCGGGGTCCATAAGTGAACCCCAAGCTCAGAGCTAACTCCGCCCACTTCAGACTTTTGAAAAATGCACAAAAAATGGGCGGTTGGATACTGGGAACACTGGGAAGAGGGAAAGAAAAAGGACGGAGTTTTCCAGATGAGGTGGGAGTGACCGTGAGGACCGTGATGTCCCCTAGCCAAAAAGTGAGAGTCCCGCCGCAGCACTGATGCTTCAGAGCGATCTAAGGTGAAGGATTTTTCCCCTTCAGAGTCACATTCATATCTGTGTTCAGAGTCACATTCATATCTGTGTTCAGAGTCACATTCATATCTGTGTTCAGAGTCATATTCATATCTGTGTTCAGAGTCCCCTGAGGCAGGCTTTCCAGCTTATTCCTACCCCTCCATGAATATGGGCGCAACTTCCGCTCCGTTCTATCTAAATGGGACTTTGCATAGAAACGAGATGCTAAACGTGACTATTAAAGCAATTTTAATACCAAACTACATAAAGTTAGACTGCTTCACCTCAGACGGGATAATATTATTATTATTTCTCTAGCCTCTACTGGAGAGTTCAAATTGATGACATTACTTTAGATAACCTACAAGGGCATATTTAGCTAACTTTAGTAGCTTTATATCGGTATAAAAAGATACATTTCTAGTTTGTGGAGTTGCTGAAATTCTCATTTTACAAACTAATCCCTCTTAAATATGGGAATTATATTTATAAAATTATCCATGACTCAAGTTGCCAGCTCTTCAGTTTGGTAAATGTCAAGTTTTGTATTAAGAATTAATGATAAATTAATACTAAAAGAATCACATCCCCGATGCACTTAGACAGTGGACAGCATGTTGTGAGAGACATATTTAACTTTGTCATAATATTAGTACCATGAACATAGCAACAGGTACTGAGCATTACAGAAAATATGATTAAAACATTTCAGCTCATTGATTTAACAAAAATGAAGCAGTATTTATTACAGCAAATATTTATTTATTTCAGAACAACCACTGTTGACACTAAATCACTTTAGTAAGCCTTTGGAAAAATCATGTTTTTGCTATTATTGTTACTGTACTGGAAGTTCCACTTCCATTCATAGCTACAGTAGACCCCCAGGAATAATGTGGTATCCACCTTATTTACTTATCTACAGCTTATAATACAAACAATGTGAACATCTGATAACAAAAATATAAATATTTACAAATTCCAGAAGAATTCCTATTGAAACAACTGTCGTTCTTTGTTAGCATCCATAGTTAGTTGCTGTACTAGAATACATGTATTTAATGTAGCCTACTTCTGTTTTGGCACTGGAGGTTTCACCCATATTCACATTTACAGTAGCGGCCCCAGGAATAAGGTGGATAGTGTGGTGGTGGACTGTGGTGGTCCTGGGCACTACCTGTTGGCTCCAGCACCTCCTAAATGCACAATGGGGATATGTGCACGTCAGTGTCATGGCACTAAAGATTTAATAGCTCACTTGATTTTTGCAGGATGCCACAAAGCTCAAGATTCAGAGAGGACAGTTGGAGGGCTGCTCAGAGGACATAAAGGGCTTCTCTCCTGTTTCGACAAAAAAGAAGACAACCTCTTTTGCCTTGTTGAAACATTCTTGCCAGATGGGGTACCAGTGGAAAGCCTGCCCCATGTATTGTTTTTTGTAGTAAGTGGATCTCAGAAACACTTTAAGGACTCATTTGGATGGTAATGGATGATTTGCTTGTAATTCTTTTCTACTTTTATCATCCTCCCAGGAGCCTCTTGCTAGGCTTCAAGGCAGCTCATGCTATGCATTGACCAGCATTGGGATCCACTCAGGAGTTCCTACAGAGGTAATAATTTTTCCTCTTTAGAGGTAGTTATATGGTATAGTGTAATGCTGGCAAAATGTTTTATTTCCTTCCAGCTGTGCATCATATGATACAATATCAGTTATTTTTATAACTGTGTTATCGTCACCTGTAACAACTGCTATCCTGAGGAAGACGGTTCAGGACAATAAGAGCCAAAACTAACAGACTGAAAAACAGCACATATCCCAGAGCAGTTGCAATAATAAACTAGAAAAGCACTCAGAGAGCGCAGACCTCCGCCATTAGCCCTATCTCCCAATAGTGAAAAGTCCTTTAAAAATTCCTAGATCCAGACGATGATCTGGATCAGTCCCAAAATCAAATCAGTTCTTCCTTTTGCCATTTCTGACATTCCCTGGAAATTTCATCAGAATCTATCCATAACTTTTTGGGTTATGTTGCCAACAAACAAACTAACAAACCCTGCGATCACATAACCTCCTTGGCAGAGGTAATAATAATTGCACTGAATGGAACTGTGCAAAATTTCGTTGTACTTGTGTACAATGACAATAAAGATTCTGGTTCAGATTTTTAGGTTTGATAGTATCCAAATTTTCAAATTTAAAAAACAAAAAAGAAATAGATGTGCAGCATTTTTTTCTAAACCAAAACTGTTGTGAGCAGAAAAAGGGCAAGCAAGATGACTTACAGAGCTGTGGGATCAACACACACTCTAAGTGGAGAGGGTAGCACCAGTCACAGCTTAGTGTTGATTTTAGAAGAACATATAAACACAGCAACACCCGTCTGATAACTGCTTAACAGCTGGATCACTCTACATGTATGTCTGCATTTTGTGTCTGCTGTAGCTTCTGCCACAAAACACAAGGGATGTGAGAAGACATTCAGCTCACGGGACAAGAAGAGATTGGGTCCCCTCCTTTTTTGAGTGAATTCAAAAATTGGATAGTACTTTGCAATCAGTGCATACATAAGTGTTCAAAACTTCTAAGTTGACATGATTTGGTGCTTTACCTTGTCTTTCTATTTTTCCTTACTCTTTTTTAAGGTCCTGTTTCTTCTGCTAGTGGTGACTAGGACTCCATTACTTTATACTGTCTCCGGTATTCCACTCTTCTAAAAAGACGCCAGTTATCAAGGAAAAATAATGGTAAGCCTTGCACAGCATTTGTACATACCTCAATAAATTCTTTAGATTAATCTTTCTTTAAGCAACATGAAGCCATTTTATGTTTATTTTATGTAGTTTACACCAAGCACTGCATTAATCTGGTCATGTAGAAATACCCAGAATACTGCCATGCCACTGCTTTGTCCAGCTTGTTCTCAGTGTTCTGATGATCACACCATATGGGGGCCAATACAGTTTTCTGTGTGAGTCATATGTTTTCATTATGATTGATTTAAAATTCAGCACCCATCATCTTTGTTACAGCAAAATCCTTTTGTAGCCCAAAGCATTTAGGATAAGTGTACCCATTAGGCCCACCAAAATCTAAGTTCATGTATTTTTCATAGATACTAAGATGGTTTATAAACATGATCATTTGTTAGAATGAAGGATTAATCCCTCATTTGAAGGTATATTTATTTACTTATGCATATTTTAGAGAACAAATTAAAGAAATGTTATGAATAAAGTCAAAAGTCTGGCATGGGCTTAATTGGTACCTAAGTACCATTTAAGCCCACGTGTGTTCCAAATAAGCCCACAACCACGTTTATTGACAGAAATTTAAACAATTATTATATTTTTCAAGTAGTAAACATATTAATTCAGTAACATGTTATACATGTTAAACACAATTTATTTTTTGAACTTGGCTTTAATGTTTGGCTTGTAACAATGGACCACCACAAACATGACTAAGTAGGCCTAAACCTAATTTTCATTGGCTTCAGTATTTAACACTTCATTGAACATTTTATTTAATATTGACAAAATTTGATTCAATATTGACAAAATAAAAAAAATGTGTTTGTTTTTAAAAGTATTAAATGACATTACAGTGAATCAACAATATCTTATTGAACTTGGATTTAATGTTTGGCTGTAACAATGATGATTTTAGGACAGTTGCTGTAATTCCTCTTTTTTGTTGGCATTTTTCTCACTATAAACAAATAATTATGCAAAATTAACTGACATAACAATTCTTCTGGTCAGTGTGTGATCTGTGATGTACTCGTGTTAATGAAGTTAGTTTAACAACATCCAACACAGGATTACAGCGAAAAGCTATCAAACCTCAAAATTTCATTTTTTTCTATTGAAACACATCAGATGGGCTTAAATGGAACACACTGGGCTTAAATGGTACTACAGTGACTACCAGGGAAATGAAGATAATATGTTCTCACCAAAATTAAACAAATGTTTAAAGAAATGCCTGTAGGCTAAATATGCTGCAAAACTTGCCATCACAGTTATTCCTCTTCTGCCAAACTTTCTGAATTATCAAGGAATTCTTGTTCAAAGTTTTATGTAAGATTTATGTAAAATGAATCAGAAAACACTTAGTTTGTGTACTTATCATTTTTAATCATTAAGCATCTATCAGTAGGGCTACATGTATTGACTAGTGATTAGCTTGCTACGCTAGCTAGCATGACTCATCTTTTCACATAAAACTAAATAGTAAGAAATTACAAAAAACTACCTGTTTATACACAAAAAAACAAATCAATAATCTCTCAAATTACATAATATGAAAGTACTTAACAAGTCAGTGGCTGAAAATGGTTGAAAAGAGGTTCTTTCTGAGGGGTCCCAAACACCAAAGTTTTGAGGCGACTTTATCTGAGCCTCTTTGAGACTGCACAAATGTAGGCGGGCCTTTTTCAATATCTACAAATGTGATTGGTGTCAAACAAAAACTGACATATAATTAAGAAATTGTGTGATTGGACAAAATAATGTATAGCATAAGAAAGGCCCCTCTTCTTTTTTTTTTTTTTAAATTGACTTCAAAGTCGCCAGTGGGCTTAAATGGTGCCTGGGCTTAATGGGTAGGCTTACCCTAATACAATACAATAATAACTTTATTCATCCCCGAAGGGAAATTATATAGAAATTATATATAAAATTATATATTATATTTACATGTAAAAGCAAATTCTATATTTATTTGGGTGGTCTTACAAGTAAATATATAAATAAAGAGCATAGTTTGCAAATATTTATCTTGTGGTTCATCTACCTAAAATCACAATATAACCCTTATGAATGGTTCATACAAAGGTCTTTTGCTAACACTTGTGGTTTGGGCTATGGTGTGTAGCTTTAATCCAGTGTTAATTTCGTCAACTAAAACTATGACTAAAAATGTTCATCGACAGCTTTGTTTTCCATGACAAAAAATAGAATAAGACTAACAAAAATAGATCTGTGATGACTAAAACTGAAAAAACTAAGTTTAGTTTTTGACTAGAATGTAATGTAGTTTTCACAGACATTCAAAATCCATGATATCTCTCCACTGTGGGTAATTCTGTCAAAAACAATGCAGCTGTAGCTCTTCTGTCTCTCAGCTGTAGAAAGCAGGGACCCCAGGTTTGGCAGGGTGCAGAGAACATCCCACTATGACTTGGTACCAGATTTAAGCAAGACAATAAATGCTTGGACTAAAAGTAAAACCTAAAATGTGAGGACTTTTTATGGACTAAAACTAAATGGACAGAAATTACTAAAATGTGACTGAAACTAAAATTCATTTCACTTAAAGACTAAAACTAAGACTAAAATTAAAAATATCTGCCAAAATTAAAACTTCTTTAAACAATGACATCAATTCAAATTTATGTTTAGTTTTACAGCAATAGCTATGTCACTTTTTGTGTGGGTCCATATCTTCTTGGATATGTGAAGGAGGGGGGAGCTCAGTGGATACAAGCCTGGGCACCACAGCTCTAAACTATAAAGGAAAAGCAAATTGCAATTAATATGTCATAACTGTCTCATTATAATCAATAACGGAAAAAGTAATTGGCTGTTGTTAGGTGATTGCTGACTTAATAGCTGGCACTTGTGGGTACATTTGCGTTTCTTCACCATATTCTATTATAGAAATGATCTGTATGTACTGTACACACTGTTTATTTTATTCTGTTGTGCTGATTGTAAGCATGGCTTATTAGAGCCTAGTTTTTTCAAATTTACATCTGTGTAGGCATTAAACTGAAGCACTGAATCACTCTAACTTTGTTTTGTATATGTACTTCCTGCAGAGAGGATGGAGCCAGTCCAAAGTAGAACACCTGATGAACTGTGCTCGAGTCTTCAAGAAGATGAAGTTTCTTGGCCATGTGAAGCTTCCCAAGTGGAAGGCCTTCTTCAGTCAAGACTGGACTCATTACTCTTGAATCATTTAGGGGCAAGTGACTTTGTTTCATCTTCATGCATTACACCAAGGACTACCTGTCATACATATGGACACAAGCTTTTTTTTCCAAGATCTAAACTGCTTTGTGAGTAAACAGACAAGTTATCAGATGTGTTGAAAGGTTTTTTATAGCAAACATATAACTGCAGAGTTTCTTATTGTTTATCAGAGAGCTTGAATCTTTTGTTAAAAGTAGGAGTATTAGGGCACTACTGCAAAAATCTAGCAAATTAACTGAAATTTCACATGTTTTGTACTGTATTTTTTACAGTAAATTTCTGGCAACCACAGCTGCTGGTAATTTACTGTAAAATTTAAAGTAAGGCAGTATTAAGCTACTACTGTAAAATCTGCAAACATCAGCTGTAATTTCTCATGTTTTGTCCTGTATTTTTTACAGTAAATTTCTGGTAACCACAGCTGCCAGTAATTTACTGTAAAATTTAAAGTTGGGCAGTATTTTGCTACTACCGTAAAATCTGCAAATATCAGCTGTAATTTCTCATGTTTTGTACTGTATTTTTTACGGTAAATTTCTGGTAACCACAGCTGCCAGTAATTTACTGTAAAATTTAAGTAGTTATAATAAAATACCGTTTAACATTATACAGGTCTACTGTTTTTATTACTGAGATAGATTGTATTTAGGTTTACAGGATTTCTGGTGTTTTTACAGTAATTTACCGTAAACAGGTTTGTTTCATTATCGTTATTTTTACAGCCAATCCCTGTAGAAAATGTTGTAATAGAGCTGTAACTTCTACATCAAATTACAGTAAGTTGTACAGCAAATTACCGTAAATATGGTTACAGTATAACTGTTATTTTTACAGCAAATCCTTGTATAAACGGTTACAATATTGTATTTTTTTAACAGAAATTTACAGTTAAAAGAAAACAGGTTTGAACTGTAATATTTACAGTTGTAGAATGAAAACACCGTTTTTTCTCATACATTCTCACCGTAATTTTTACAGTAAATCTCTGGTAACCACAGCTGCCAGCGTTTTACCGTAAATTTAACGGAATTTTTTTTACAGTGCAGAGTCTGCCTCTGTTCCCTCTCCCATTTACCTATCAGGTGGTTAAGCTTAATGTGAACACTTGAGGAAATAGCACAGGGATCAGTGTCAATAAGGATAGACCTGTTTAAGAATGGGTGGCTCTCTTTAGAGTGCTTCTGCCTGCTTAGTTTGTACATGTCAGGGATTATAATCTTTTTCACGAACACATACAGACAGCAGGTCTCCTAAAAGTTCAGTACCTGAGCTCAAATACACACTGACTTATAACTAACATCACTAAAGCTGTGCTAGCTCTTCTTTGAGGCTGCACCTTTGTGCAACTTCAGTTAGCAGGCATGCTCACAATAGCAACAGCACCAACCCAGTTCTAAGCTGTTACGTCTTACATGTTCACCATCTTAGCTTAGCTTCTTAGAGTCTGATTTACTCACAGATCACTGAGCTAGTGTAGAGTAGAGCCATTCACAGTGCTGGTTCAAGCTGTGATGTTTACATCACTGTGAGGTTTTACCTGCAGGGGCGTAGGAGGAATGAAGTGATCCATCCTCTGTGCTAACGTCGATGTAGTAACAGAGGCATCACAGAGGAAAGAACAGGATCAGTGGAGCCAGTGGAAGAGTGCAGAGCTATGCATGCATGCATGTCTGGTTTTTTATGTTGTGTTCTCATGGGCTCCTGCAATGCCAAAACATGTTAGAAACTAAATGAAAGGGACACCAGGAATCATGCTGTTGCAGTATCAATACGAATATCTCAAGGCATAATGATGTTCACTATGGTGCTGTCACATAAGTGCATCACTTGTGTGCAACAAGCTTCAATCCAAAAACAAAAAATCTGTATTATGGTTGCTTGTTGTTTGGTCTTATAAAAAAGTTCTCTACAACTCTGTTGTAGCAAGAAATACTACATTAAAAGATGAGTCATGAATCAGAACAAGTTCATTGCAGCCTTGACGTTATGTTTATCTCAAGCAGAACAATGGTATATGAGTGAGACCCCGAACCTCTCTGATCGTAGGCTTTCAGTCCATGTGTGCACGTAATATGTGTTTATGTGTCTAACTAAGCACTTCTGAACGTTCACTTCAAACACACTTTGGCAACTAACAAAACATTTCCCGGAATCTACTGGCATTGGGTCCAAGTTTAGAGTCACTACAGTAACATATTAATCACTTGGACTAGAGCACAGCTAACCATCATATAAGTATGATATGCTGATATGTAAAATATACCTGTAACCCATAGAGACGGGCTAAGCTTTCTTGAGCCGTACTCACTGTTGGCTCAACCACTCCAGAACATTCACCTTGTTGTCTTCAAACCATTCTGTGAAGTTTTCACTGTATGCTTTCAGTCATTGTCCTGCTGGAAAATAAATCTTCTCCCAAGTCGTAGTTCTCTTACAGACTGAATAAAATATTTTGCCACATTCAATTTACCCGCAACCTTTACAAGCCTTCCAGGTCTGGCTGCTGAGAAGCATCCCCCCAGCATGATGCTGCCACCACTGTGCTTCACAGTGGGAATGGTGTGTCTGATGGCCCAAAAGGACCAACTTCCTTCCACTTGACCATTGAGTCTCCCCCATGCCTTTTGTGAAGTGTAGGCCAGATTGAATGAATTTTCTTCAACAGTGTCTTTGTCTTTGCCACTCTCCCATAAAACTTTGACTGGTGAAGAACCCGGCCAACAGTTGTTGTATGCAGAGTCTCTCCAATCTCAGCTGCAGAAGCTTGGAACTCTTTCCGAGTAGTCATAGGGGTCTTGGTGACCCCCCTCACTAGTCTCCTTCTTGCACAGTCACTCAGTTTGTGAGGACAGCCTGACCTCGGCAGATTAACACATGTACCATATTCCTTCCATTTCTTGATGATGGATTGAACTGAACTCCAGGGGATGTTCAGCGCCTTGAAATTTTTTTATATCCATCCCTTGACTTGTGCCTCTCAAAAACATTTTATCTGAGTTGTTTGGAGTGTTCTTATGATCTCATGATGTAATGGTAGCCAGGGAATATTGATTGACCAGTGACTGGACCATCCAGTCACAGGTGTCTTTATACTACAATCTGTTGAGACACATTCACTGCACTCAGGTGATCCTGACTACTAGCACCAGTTGGCTGGACCTGTGTTCAATTAGGTCAGACACTTTAAAGGGGGTGAATTATGCAATCACTTATTTTACTTGCATAATGCTTTTTACATGCATTGCACTGGTTGCATTTGTTTTGAGGCATATTTAATGAAGTTTAGTCAAAGTTTGTGAAAAAAACTGATTCCAGAGTCTGTCCGTCTAAGAAAACAGATGTTTACGGTCCTTAATGTGTGATTTTTTTATTTCTGTACAGTTAAAAACATGCATGCATGCATCGGATCTGCACAAAATATGTAAAACCAAATTCAGGGATGTGGAGATTTTCTTCAATCAGGAGTGACACGTTTTCATCACACAACACGGCTGCCAGAGGCTCACACATTCTGGGAGACAAATCCTGAGAGATCCCCCCTCATTCTCTACACTGGGAATTTGACTCCAGCATTAGCATGCTAATCAAAACAGCAGCCAATTTGGCAGGAGGTCGCTGCACTCACAGCCGGGGACGACACTGCTGCAGGGAGGATGACACTCAGCAGAAAAAAAAGAAAAAATACTGCATCATTTAAATTTCTCCAGTGTGTTTGGAATGCAGAGGAGCACAGGAGTAGTATGTGTGGGATATCAAACACTGTACACCCGCTGTAGATGTAATGTTTTAGTTCTCCTTTTAACAGCAAGCTTATCAGGAGTAGATTTAGGAGATTACCTACTATCAGATATACAAACAGAGGACCAAAATACACAGATATGCACATAGGACATGTAAACATGCGTTAGTTATGGAAAGACAACTTCCTTGATGGCATCTCAGTTGTGCCTGGGTATTAAAGTGGCAGCTCTCCAACTAGTAAAGGGTTGTTTCCTTGCCAAACATCTTGGCCACAAACAGCCTAATTGTACCTTTGTGGGACGGCTTGCCAACTAAAATGGCCGCCCACAGTCTGTCTGAGCCCTGGGTCTTCATAATCTTGTTTGTAATTGGGCTCTGCAGAGAAGCTTTTGGTTTGTGTTAATTTTGGCAACTCCTGGGGACAAATGTAATACCACAAAGTCAAATTTATCACCCACCAAGATTCTTGCAGTGTCAAATCAGCTGTTTTGGGTGTGTGCAGCTAAAAATTGCCCCTGTGCCTCAGATCTGCATTATTCTTTTGACTCTAAATGTTGGAATCAGAGTTTCCGTCTGCTTGTATTTACCAGTCTTTGGCTGTTTTGACAGGCAGATGTCCGGAAGATAAAAAATATTAATGGCAAAATAACCAAATTGTAAATAATTACATGTTATAAATTGTTTTACATTGCAAAAATCTTTTCTCTTTCTTCCAGACTACTCCAAATGTAACATGAAGGTTGGATTTACTGTTTTAGTGGAGGTTACAGTTGAGATCATCAGTTTATGAGGACTAATATTGGAAAATTGAAACTTTGACTCAAATTTCAGTCATAATTCTAAGTTTTAAGGTGGTGTCTGGTTAACAGAGCACTAGTTAGTTATGGTACCAGCTGATGTGCTAAAAGACAAACTTAGAGCTAACAATGCTAATGTGAAGCTAAGTGCTGTTGTTATGTGTTAACCGTAGGTGTATATTGTGCAGCTGACTACATGTGTGTAAGGAAAAGCTTACAATTTTCATTGTGATTGTTTGGACAACTTACAGTACCTATAAAAAATATTCTCCCCTTTGGATGTTTATATATCATTTATTGTCAATATAATTTGGGCTTTTTTGACCAGAAACATTTTTTAAAAACCTCTTTACAGTTAAAGAAAAAACAAATTTTAACAAAGTAATGTGAATAAAACAAAAATACGTAATGCAAAATAAGTGTCTGCGTAAATATTCCCCCCCTTTTAAGTGACTGGCCTAATTCAACAGAGGTCCAACAAACTGGTCCTAGTAGTCTCACAATTAGTGAAATGGGGATCACCTGAGTGCAGTGAATGTGTCACATGTGCAGTGTTGGGCAAGTTACTGAAAAATAGTAACTAGTTAGAGTTACAGTTACTGCTGGCAAAAAGTAACTGAGTTAGTAACTGAGTTACTGCATTGTAAAATTAACTAGTTACTTAGAAAAGTAACTTAAGCGTTACTTTTTTGCTTCAGTCCTTATTATTGCACACATCACATTCATTTGTGTTGTTGTGGCAGTGTGAGAAGAAGTAACTAATGTCATAGAACATTGTAGCCGTTATTATTATTGTTGTAAAGTGGTGAAACAGTAGAACACAGTGGAAATGTTGAGCAACTTTAGGCAATGTTAAAGCATTTTACAGTTTAAGAAGTCTAAAATAGCTGCACTCTATTGATAGTGCACAGATTAAATCCCTGCTGCTCTCTGCTCTCTTATATCAGAAGCATGTCTTCAACAACATACCTTGCTGTAAATCTGTCTAGTGCTTCTTTAGTGACGCCCTCTGCAGCTGGCAGTGAATCAAAATCCAGCCCTGGTTGTTTGCATGGAGTGGCTCCTCCTTGGTCTGCCAGGCTAACGTGAGCTGTCCCTGTGTTAGCGGTGTTTGTAGCGTCCAGCTCTCTGGAAACTAGCTTAGCTGTAGCGTGTGTTAAACTTGGCACTTTGTGAGGTTAGAAAAACTGTTGGTGGTGGAAAACTTTGTGAATTCTATTGACCATGGTATATCTATAAAATCAACAAAAAGGTAAAACATCCACGGGAGTGAATACTTCTATAGTAGCTGTCTGTGACATCTCACTGAAGTTAATCAGCAGGTTAGGATTAAAGACATCAGACAGCTGCTGATAAAGGAGGATTAAAAGAGTAAAGACAGTCCTTATAGTGTATGATTTATTACCTGCACATCCTCATTTGCCTGAATTCACCTGTTTTAAAGCCTGCAAACACATTATGTCAAAAGTGATTCAGCACTTTGAAACTTCAGAGGTCCTTTTTCTCATTCCTACATGAATACATGCAATATTGAAATCGTATTAAATCATGATAAAGCCAGAGTTTACAAAGTGTTTAACAAGTAAATACGAAACAGTCCATCTAGGCTATTAAAAAATGTATTAAAAACTTTGAAGATGAGAAAAAGACGGAGTCAGATAAACAGCGTGTGGATGAGGAGGCTGCAGCAGTAATATGTTATTCTGTTTTAACTCTAGCAGAGTGTGATATCTCCGTTCAGCCAGCAGACGCCCTCTAACCTTCTCCTCTGAATCAGTAATAAGACACAGCCAGAGAGGGGATTTAATGCAGCCAAATCTGACGCAACCAGCACACAGACCACAACTAAGAGCTGCTGATCAGTCTTGGTTAAGAGAGGACGAGAGGATTACATGACACAGCGGGTAACGCAATCCACGCAGCTCTGTGTCTGAAGATCATATATGCAGAGCTGAGAAGTGCTTTTAAGTGGGGTGAGCGATGCCGGGTTTGGACGCGGCGTGGTAACGGTCAGAAAAGCTCAGAGAGGCCGCAGAGGAGGGGAAATAGCAGCGGGTGCACGGCAGGTCATGCATCATCAGGTGTGGACAGTGAAACATAAGAGAGGATGATGACAGAGAGGATGATGAATGTTCATACAGAGTTTCAACACTGCAAAGGCGATATGAAATCACAGTCCTGCTTTTACCTCTCACCACCATGTTCATCTGAAATCAATAAAGCATGACATGATTACTGCAAGAAAGTAAACGTGGAGAGAAAACCTTCTAACCAGCATTAACCAGCATTTTTAAATGAGCATGATGCAGGATTAATTAGGAAGGCTGCATAAATTTAAACCTAAGTCAGTGGTTCTCAACTGGCCAAGCCTCAGGACCCACCAACATCTTTGATAACAAATTTCCAAATTTCCAAAACTTTTCAACAATGTAGTAAATAAAATGTTGCACTTAAGATCTTAAATGGAACAGAATTCATGACAGGAAGAGATGGGGCGAAACTGCCATTTCTTACACGCCTCTTTCTCCATGATTGTGTGTAATTTTTTTATTTTTAAGATTTATTTTTGGGCTTTTTAGTGCCTTCATTTGACAAAGGAGGACAGTGGATAGAGACAGAAATGGGATGAGAGTTGGGAGGGACATGTGGCAAAGGGCCACAGGCCGGATTCGAACCCGGGCCACCCACGGGTTGAACCTTAGACCGCTAGGGCATCTAGGCACCCAATAATGTGTAAATTTTAACCAATTTTCCAGAGATCTTGAGAAATTACATCATTAACATGGTAAAAGCAGCTTTTAATTGAAAGAAAATAGATAAATGAGTGGAAAAAACATTTAAATGCACCTATTATCACAATAAAACAGAGTAAAATAATTGGTACGGTTGCATGCTCTTCATAGACTTTTGCCAACAATTTCTCCAGACAAATTCAAGACCCACTGAAAACAGCTCCCACTTTTGGGCCCGACCCACCAGTTGAGACCCAGTAATTTAAATGATGATCTTCCAAATGCAATCATTAGAAGATTTGACAAGTCTGAAACTGTGTTAATTTCGTTGATGAAAACTATGACTAAAAATGTTCATTGACAGCCTTTTTTTCCATGACAAAAGCTAGACTAACAAAAATAGATCCGTGATGACTAATACTGTCTGAAAGTAAGTTTAGTTTTTGTCAAGATGACAAAAAACTAGACAAAAAAATGTCTTTAGTTTTCATCAACTAAAACTAGACTAAAACTAAAAAGGGTAGAAATGACTAAAATGTGACCAAAACTAAAAGACATTTCATCTAAAGACTGAGATTAAAATTGAAAATAGCTGCCAAAATTAACACTGGTCTGAAAGACCACACATCACATTTGTTGTTCTAATTTCAGTACTGGTGATTCCAATCCTGTGGATTGAGCACCCTGACGGGCACCGGGGTGCAAAGGCCTGTTTGTTGCCCCTTGCTTTAGTTTTGTTTATGTCCACTGCTTTGGTTTTTGGCTGTAAAAGAACACAACATCCTGTTGGTGATGCCTCCTAGTCTGCTAGCTATCGCTGGCTATTGAAGACATTCCATTTGAGGCAGACCAGTCTGGAATCAGGAATGCTTTTGCCTAACTAGAAGCGTAAAATAACCATTTTGATGCCACACAATTGAAGATTATTAAACCCCCTTCCTGGATTGTTGGTGTGGAGGTGGGGTTGGTATTTGGATGAGTTTTGAGCAGATTTTGCCAGGATAATGTCCCGGAACAGATACTTTTTAAAGTTTCTTCCGAATTGTCTGTCTGAAAAACACAATTTAAGTTTCAGAAAGGTTTAGAAGATGTGCAGCTTGTGAGAAATTGGCTGAATATTTTCCATAACAACTTTGGAGTGAAGAAATTTGTGAAATGAGGAAGTATAATTTCATCTCAACCATAATCCATCACACATTTTCATATCATGATGACAATGGAAATGTGGTTTATCATTCAGCTCTAGTCTGTCGCCTTATTTTGTACAGAATTAAATATTCATAGTCCTTACAATCAACAGATTCAAAGTTGTCTTCTATTTCTGCTGTCAAAGTTTTTCTAAAATATTCATATATTTCCCTTCTGGCCTTTTTGGGCCGTCTTGTGTCTCCATGTTCTCCACCCTAGTCTAGAAACATCTATGGGGCCCACTCATCACTAGGCTGGCCTGGTTCTCCTTAAACTGGATAGACCTTTTTAACATCCTAGCTCTCAGTTTGATTATACTTATATGTGAGATATAGGCTAGAGAGGTGGTGTTAAGGACCTTCTCTATGGGCCAACACCGGATACTGACCCTGCCATGACCAGGAGTCAAACCCTGGGCTCCAAATCTAAAGCTAGTGGTGTTGGGGAGGGGGAACAACTAGGAGGTTAGGAGGGTAAATTTGGGTTGAAAAATGCTTGTAATTTCTTTACAAATGTAAAACAATAAATAAAGCCTTCTTTTCTCTGGTTTTATTTCCCATAGATACTAAATAAGAACCCTAAGGGGTTTTCCCATCATCCATTCATCCATCCATTTTCTATATCGCTTATCTCTTTGGGGGTCGTCGAGGGTTGGAGCCTATCCCAGCTGTCATTGGGCGAGAGGCAGGGTACACCCTGGACTGGTCGCCAGTCAATCGCAGGGTGTTTTCCCATCATGCACTGGAGAAAAAAGTGAAAGCTGCATCGATTTGACTCTGAAAACTTCTACTTTCTCATCCATAGTCGTCTCTCTCATGCCTGTTTTCAACTGATTGCTGCATGCTGGAGCTCAAGGTTAAGATAATAATAGATCATATCTGCTCTCTGTCTTCTGTAAGCAGAACAACAAGTTTATTCTCACCGTAGATGACAACCGTTCTGTAAACACGAGGATACATGCATATCTGTCAGCCTGATAAGGACCAATAAACACACTAGAGCAATATGAAGCTACCATGAACGCCTCATTATGTGTCATCATCGACACAACAACCTGTCCGCGTTGACACTGTATGAGCCGAGCCGTCCTTATCTCACCATAACTGATGACATGAGTGTGAAGTCACAGCGGCAGGCTTCCTCCGGACAAAGTATTATCAGTTAGCACATCACGCCGTCCCAATTTAGGCTGCTGTTAAGGTGTCAGGGTGAGGAATAGGCAGGCTTAGCGTCCCTGTAGGGGTTATTAAGTGGCCCCGGCACAGAGCGTCCCACTGCCAGCTCCTCGGTGACAGATGGAGACACAAAAAGTCAGTCTGAAACACGCTCTAATGAAGGTTGTCTACGCCTTCACTGTGAGATGTGAATATGGCCACTGGACACTCTCATTAATATTTTAAAGGCTGTGAAGCTACAAGTCATGCCACTGCACATTGTTTTTCTCAGACTGAACAAGAACCAAGCTGGAGAGACAGGCCTTATCGGAAAACGGGGAAAACTCCCATACTGCTCAATATAATAGCCTCCAAAAATACTTATAAGTTGATAGAAAAATAAAGGGTTTAAACTCTGAAAGTCTGGGATGAATTTGGAAAATGTAAGCATTTTGTAATAGTGGAAAAATGCTCATTAGTGATGCCTGTAGCATGGTTATTTACGTATCAAAGTCATCCTGTAGTCAGCTGTTCCATCTCTGGATAGACCTTTACACCTCATTTCCACTAATTTTTTTTGGAATAAGGTCAACAGGAAGTCCAACCAAAGTCAAGAACAGATGAGGAAACAAAGTCATATATCCGTCTAGAAAGGGATACAAAGCCGTTTCTAAGGTTTTAGACTCCAACAAACCACGCTGAGAGCAATTATCACAAATGGGGAAAACTCTGACCAGTAGTAAACCTTCCCAGGAGTGGTCAGCCTTGCAAAATGACTCCAAAAGACCACTGGCAATTCATCCAGGAGGTCACAAAAGAACCCAGAACATCTAAGGACCTGCAGGCCTCACCTGACTCAGATAAGGTTAGTGTTCATAATTTGACAATGAGAAAGAAACCGGGCAAAAATGGCATCCATGGGAGAGTTCCAAGGCCAAAACCACTGCTGACCAATAAGAACACAAAGGCTCGTCTCACATTCACCAAAAACATCTTGGTGATCCCAAAGACTTTTGGATAAATATTCTGTGGACTGATGGGACAAAATTGGACTTCTTTGAAGGAGGTATCCTGTTAAATCTGGGGTAAAACTAACAGCATTTCATTAAAATAAACCTCATACCAACAGTCAAACATGGTGCTGATAGTGTGGTAGTGTGATGGTCTGGGGCTTCTTTGCTTCTTCAGAGCCAGTACCACTTGCCGTAGTTGATCGAACCATGAATTCTGCACTCTACCAGAAAATCCAGAGGAAGAACGTCCGGCCACCAGTTTTGACCTCAAGCTAAAGCAAACTTGGGTTAATCAGCAGGACAATGATCTAAAACAGACCAGCAAGTCCACCTCTGAATGGCCAAAATAAAGTAAAATGAAGGTTCTGGAGTGGCGAGGTCCAGACTTAAATCTGATCGAGATGCTGTGGCATGACCTCGTGGCAACAACTGCAAGCAACATGTGGACAAACAAAGAGTTTATGAACTATATTCCTCAACATGCAGTTGCAAGGACTTCAGGAATTTAAGCATCATCAGTCTGGAATATTATCAAAATATTTAGAAAGTCTAAAGAAATCTTTGTGTAGGGGAAAGGCTGAAAACCAACACTGAAAACTTGTGACCTTTCACCCTCAGGTGGCGTTGTATGACTGACCTAAAGTAGAAAAGAGTGCTGGGGTCTGATGAGGCCCATGTTTCAGATTGTTTGTGGAAATAATGGCCACCAAGTCTTCCAGGCTAAAGAGGAAAAGGACAATTCAGACTGTGATAAAACTTTAAAAGCTTGATAACATCTGTCATGGTCAGGGACGTTCCAGCTTATTTCAGTGAGATGGCTCACTGTGATGAGCACAGGGCCCAGACTGACCTGTATGCAGTCTAGACCTGCCACCTATTGAAAAAACATGTTTTATTGTTTATTTATCTATCTATTCAACATTTATTTAATGGAGGAGTACATTAACGAACACAAGCCCAAAAGACATATTTTTGTAAGGTAACACAAAGAGAAAGAACAACTTACAGCGTGCAAACACACAGCAATGGGATAAATTTGCTGAATAAAGTGCATGGTTAAAAGTGCATGCTATACAGTGCAATTTCAAGTGCAAGGAGTAGTTTTTATACATGTGTGATACAGATAGAGGTCAAGTACCAAAAGTTTTATAAAAGAGGGAGCTCAATAACCTGGCATGCCAGATGGATGTGTTTCACACCCTCAGAGGGTGACTGGATGAATGTGCTGTCTGTCACATCTTTACAGGCCAATCAGAGCAACAAAACACGTGACGTAGCTGCTAACGAGCTGCGCCTACGCCCCTACCAAAGTAGTACTGTCAGTACTCGACTTTTGTCATTTTTGAAAAGAAAACAACTCACTGTTGTTCTTTGTTCTTCTTTTCATGAAGAAATGTTGTCAAGTTCTGATAAAACTGGCGCTTTAGCAGCATCCACGCTGATCTCTTCCGCCAGAACTGCACCAGCCTCTTGTTGCTGCTTGCTTATGTCACGATTCCACCACGCCTGAAAGTACTACCCCTAGACGCTGACTGGACTTGTCACTTTCTAACCGGGCCCAAATGGCTCAGACAGGAGCTTTGCAAGATGGATTTGCCAGTGAGAAACACAGAAATGGCATATCCAGCTGCTTTGCAAGGTCAGGAACTTATAGCAATAATTGCAGAAAACAGAAGTAAAACGTTCTAGTTGACTTTGCAGACTCCTTCCACCTTGAACAGGCCAAGACAACAAGAAAGTACTACATACAAAAGTGCATTAACCCATGTATAGCCCATACATGCATATAACAATACAATCATCCATACACACGAAACAATATTGACATATAAATATAGTAGGCAACTTATAATATATAAAGCAGGCCAGTGCCATGTATGCATATTTATGTTTGTGTAAGAATGCATTGCACAGAACAGAGAAAGAAAAATAATATAAATATGTGTAATTCCAGGTGAATTGGTACAGCATGAACATTCATATGTGTATGTAAACACATGCTGCCTAGCAATGAGCTTTATAAAGTAAAAAGTATGACAACAGAAACCCTGCACTGTTAAAATAACTTAAGATGTGCACTGGAACAAGAATGGGAAAGAATTCCACTTTGAATACTTTGACAATCGGAGTGGTAAACTTCTCCTGTACCAACTTTTTTGAAACACGTTGAACCTTAGATATCTTATCTTTGTGCTATAATCTGTTGACTATAGGTTGAAAAGAATTTACAAATCACTGGTTTCTGTTTTATTCACATTTTAACCAGCATCCCAATTCATTCATGCAGGACATGCAGTAACACACCCAGTCTTGATCAGTTGAATGCCAGATGAATGCCACAGTGGATTTATTTTGAACTAATTTTATTGTATTCAATACAGATTGTCATAAATGTATCTATCCATTTGGGTTTGTAGGTACGGGCTCCCTGGAAAGTCAAGAATCTTTTGAGCAGAGCCTTCTCCGCCAAGTTAAACTGTACATTCATTTTGCAATAAAAAGGTAAAATGTACAACAATGAATGAATTGGGGTTTGTCCATAATTGGTATGTTAATAAATTTGATATCAGTTTATCATGATTTACCACTTTCATCATCAGATTTTCCTTGTCCCTAACTTCCTCTTCACCTCACATAAACTCTAGCTCTGCTCTCTCGGTACGTTTGGACGTCTTTTTGCTCCTGACTCTTGTTCTACAACAAACCAGAGCAGCTTCACTCCAGCTGCCCCCTCTCTCCCCGAGGAGGTCACAGTTTTTCTCGGCTCAGACATGACAGATCACTGAGGTAACTGTCAGACCGTCGCTAAAGTTTACTGTGGCGGCATAATGACACCGACTCTCCACCTCTTCCTACATCACCCGTCGACAGCAGCCTGGACTTCCTGTGGGAGCTGCAGGGAGAGAGAGAGAGAGGGAGGATGACAGAGGAGTGATAATGATGTGAAACAGCGCCCTGACCTTGGCATGATTGGGATCACCACCGTCTACCCGGGCTACGGCTGGGCTAAGTCTAACTGCACAGTTTCACTCTCACATCGTGTGAGAGGTGGAACATGCCTCAGCGAGCTCAGAGGATGCCGTTGTTTTCTACAGACACATAAACTCTGTCGGGTATTTTTACTACTACAGCAGGGGGCCTTTTTACCACAACTCTCCTTTCTTCTTCCCTCTAAAAATATCCATTTAATGGAGGATTGTTTCATGGCTAGAGGAGATATTCAGCTCTTTGATGGGCTTTAAAGGAGCAAAACAATATAAAACTTTACACAAACACCAATGGGTCAATAAGACTGAAGCATGGAAAGTAAAAATAGACCCTTAGAATGAAAAAGGTAAGCTGCACGCAAGGTATGGTCCCCTTAAAACTTCCTGTTCAATTCCCAAAAAGGTTTGTAAAATGTAAACAAAAACAGAAAGCAATGATGGTCAAATCTCATAAACCCAAATTTTAGTTGCAATAGAACATTAACAACATATTACCATGCCATTTCACACAAAAAATATGAGATCATTTTTGAATTTGATGGCAGCAACATGTCTCAAAAAAGTAGGGACAGGGCAACAAAAGGCTGGAAAGTAAGTGGTATGAATGCAAAACAACTTGAGGAGCATTTTGCAACTAGTTAGGCAAAATATCAGTAGCATGACTGGGTATAAAAGAAGTATTTTAGAGAGGCAGAGACACTCAGAAGTAAAGATGGGCAAAGGAAATCTGTGTTCACAAATGACACTGAAGGTCAATATTGGATGCTTGTGATGTTCAGGCCCTCAGGTGGCAAAAAAGCCATAATTCTGTACTAGAAATCACTGCATGTGCTCAGGAACTCTGCCAGAAATCATTGTCTGCCAATACAGTTTGCCATGCCATCAACAAATGCAAGTTAAAGGTGCATCATGGACAGAAAAGGCCGTATGTGAACACAATTCAGATTTTCTGCCGTCTTTTCCAGGGAAAAGCTCATTTAAAATGGACTGAAGCAAAATGGAAAACTGTTCTGTGGTCAGATGAATCAAAACTGAAAATCTACTTGGACACCATGGATGCTGTGTTCTTCAGACTAAAGAGGAGAGGGACTAACCAGTTTGTTATAAGCACACAGTTCAAAAGCCTGCATCTGATGGTATGGGGTTATATTAGTGCCTATGTTGTGGGCAACTTTCACATCTGGAGACACTGTCAATGCTGAAAAGTAAATAGAGGTTTTAGAGCAGCGATCATCAAGTGGCAGCCACATCAAGCCCCCCATATCCTCCCAGATCATCACCAAATTCAGAACATATGTAGAGGAAAAGATATGTTGTGATATTTTTCTTTTTTCAATAAGCTCCTAATCATTATTAAAACAAGTCCAAAAACAAGTCAAATTGAAAAAGTTTCATCAGGAATGACTTTATGTTTCCTTCTTGTTTTTTTCTTTTTCAGAAAACTACCTGTCAGCCATTACTAGCAAATATGGCGCATGTTAGACACTAATTCATCAGTCCATTCCTGATAAACTGCCATTTATATGTCAACTTTTGGTCTAGAATATTTAGCTAAAATATCTCAATTGCCCCCTTGTGGCTGGTTGTGATAACAGGACTGATCTCACTGTTAGAGCCTTACAATTCCATATATTTGAGAGAAATTAAAATATTGAAATAAAAAAGTTTTAATGAGACCATTTAAAAAATGTCTTTAGTTTAGGAGATCGGCCCTTGTCCAAATGTAGTTGATGACCCCTGTTTTAGAGCAACTGTGCTCTATCTAGACGTCACTTTCAGGGAAGGCCTTGGCTATTTCAACAAGACAATTCTAAACCACATACCACACACATCACAACAGCATGGCTTCACAATAGAAGACCCTGCTGCAGTCTAGACCTTTACCAGTTGAAAACATTTGCAGCATCTTAAAAGGAAAAATCCGGCAAAAAAGACCCGTGACTGTTGAGTAGTTAGTATCCTACATCAAACAAGAATGGGGCAACATTCCTCTCCCAATACTTCAGTATCTGGTCTCCTCACTTCCCCAGACTAGACTGTTGTTAAAAGAAGACGGGATACGACCTATAAATTATGGCCCTGTGCAACCTTTTTTCCAAAGTGTTGCCACCATCAAATTCAAAATGAGCTAACGTTTTTCATGAAATAGTAAAATGTTAACCTGACATTCCAGATGGATTTCACACATCCATCTGGAAAAAAACTGCAGTACTGAGCCTTTGGGAAAGGGCAGAGGATTTGAAAAAACTTGGAGTGTAATTGGATAAACGTTCTGTCTGTCACATCTTTACAGGCCAATCAGAGCAACAAAACACGTGGCATAGCCGCAACCAAGGTGCGCGTGCGCAGCTAGCAAGGAATAACACGAACCATGGCGACTGTAGACATGTCAGTACACAACTTTTGTTGTTTTTGAAAAGAAAAAACTCACTGCTGTTCTTTGTTCCTCTTTTAACAAAAAAATGTTGTCAAGTTCTGATAAAACTGGTGCTTTAGCAGCATTCATGCTAATCTCCTCCGCTATAGCGGCAGAGGCCTCTTGTTGCTGCTTGCTTACGTCATGACTCCGCTGCGCCTGAAAGTACTGTCCCTCGATGCTGATTGCTCCTGTCACTTTCTAATTGGCCAGAACGATTTAGACGGGAGCTTTGCAAGATGGATTCGCCAGTGAGAAATTAGGAAATGGGCATATCCATCTGCTTTGCAAGGTTAGTAATATGTCTCAACATGTGATAGGTTGTTTATGTTCTATTGTGAATAAAATATGAGTTAATGAGATTTGCCAATCATTGCATTCAGTGCACCAAATTCTTTGGAAATGGGGTTGTAAAAATCTGGTTGGGCAACCCTCCTTAGTGTTAAGGGATGATAAAAAGGAAATTGAGGAGGGCTTCAGTACTCCTAAAAACCCACTGACACATTAAGCACCCTATCCCTGACTTTATTTACTCTGATTGTTTGGCGGAGCCGACACACTAAAAGCTGGGCAGCTGAGTGCAAATTGCGCCTTAAGCCTGTCAGGTTTTCCTTGAAAACGTTCTTAATTTTTTAAGCAGACCTAAAATGCCGTTATTAATTTACAACAATGTGGTGTGTCATTCAACATAAGGTTTGGATGGACAAGCAAGTGTGGGTGTCTTCAAACCATATCTCTCTTTCTTTACAGCAAAAAGTATTACTCTGTGATTACCTATGCAGCACTGACCTCCAGAAATAAATCTGCTGCAGTCTGGCTTTAACACTTGAGCCCATTTTGATCACACCAATTACAGTTCTGTGAAAAAACCCTGTTCCCCTTCCTGATTTCTTTCTTTCATTTTTTTTCTTTTGTTTGCATACTTGTCACACTTAAATGTTTCAGATCATCAAACAGATTTTTACATCAGACAAAGATAACCCGAGTAAATACAACATGCACTTTTTAAATGATGATTTCATTTATTAAAGGGGGAAACAAACATCCAAACCTACCTGACCCTGTTTAAAGAAGTCACTGACCCCTAAACCTGAAAACTGGTTGTTCCACCCTTGGCAGCAACAACTGCAAGCAAGCATTTGTGAAAACCTGCAATGAGTAATTCACATCACTGCGGAGGAATTTTGGCGAACTCTTCTTTGCAGAATTGTTATTTTAAAGCCATATTAGAAGTCTGTTTAACTCTTTCATCTCAAGGCCCTTTTTTAGTGTTCAAGCTTGAAAATGATCATGGGGGGTTGCAAGGATTTGTCTGCTGAGGCTGCTTAAAATTTGATTTGCAAATATTGGCTAAACCATGATAAAGCAGTTATAAAGTAGTTTATACAAAGGTCTTTTGATAAGAAAAGCATGCAGAAGCCTTTTCTTAGAGTTTTATCAGTTAAAGAGTTAAAATTTATGTTGATTTTAGATGGCAATGTGTCACTTTTTCTTCTCTCTTGGGTCCTGGGGGATGCCGCTTTTCCTAAGTGCATGCAGGGAGGGGCTCCAAGGAAAAATGGTTGGGAAACACTGGACTAGATGTTCCTATATAAAATCCCTTGATGTAACGGGACTTCACCTTCAAAGAAGTACAACTTTTGTCTCATCAGTCCAAAGAATATTTTCCCAAAGATCTTGGAATCATCAAGATGTTTTTGTCAAATGTGAGACGAGCCTTTGTGTTCATTTTGGTAAGCAATGGTTTTCCCCATGATGCCATTTTTTCCAAGTCTCTTCCTTATTGTTGAGTCATGAACTCTGACCTTAACAGAGTCAAGTGAGGCCTGCAGGTCTTCAGATGTTATTCTTGGTTCATTTATGACCTCCTGGATGAGTCGTCAATGTGCTCTTAGAGTCATTTTGGTGGGTCGGCCACCCCTGGGAAGTTTCACCACTGTTCCAAGTTTTCCCCATTTGTGGATAATGGCTCTCACATTGGTTTGCAGCAGTCCAGAAGTGAAGCCTTAGAAGTGGCTTTGTAACCCTTGCCAGACTGATAGATGTCCATGACTTTGTTTTTATAATGTTGTTGAATTTCTTTAGATGGTGCCATGATGTGTTGAAAAAAGAAAAAAAGAGATCTTTTAGCAAATGAAAAAAAAGAAATCAGAAAGACTTTATATCGGCCTTTATACTCTGCATTCAGCAGTGAAACTTGAACCCTTTCTTCTTGTTTCTTCTCTTCCATGTCTAATCCCTCCCTCTCTCACAGACGTAATGATTGGTGGAGCTATGAAGGCCGCGGCGGGTTTGAGAGGAGGCGCCGGGTCAGCCCCCAAAGGTCCGGCAGGATCACAGGAGTCATTACCCAGTGTCAGTATCGATCTGCCTGCTGCTGCTCTCACACATCAGTGAGCGGCGTCACTGTTTTATTACTCTCACTCTCAACTATCCGCTCTCCCTGCATCCCTCTCTGTCTGTACAATGTGTTTTTACCTTTATATGGTGTATACATTCCCTGATTTAAACACCGTCTCTCTGTCTCACAGGTGAATGATTAACCTGCGGCAGCCTCGGCCTCACACTCCAAAGGTGAACAGTGAGGAAGAGACGTTATTATAAAAGCTGCTTTTCCTGTAATATATCTCATGGCAGCAGCTCTAAATCCCACTAGATTATCATTTCTGCACCTTTTCTACTCTCATTTGGCTTCTAGGTTTAGATTTTCATCCTAAAACACCTGCCACAGCGGTTAAAAGTTAATATAACAAAGACAGTGAATGGTGTTCCAATAAGAATACGCCGGAAATCATGAAACAAAACTGTATAAAGAACAAATGTTCCCCTTTTGGGTACTGAATTTCTTCTGCTTCTCAAGTGAGAGACAGGAACTGATGTGGTTTCTGTGCAAACCATAAAGCTATCACTCTAACTGCACCTTGAATAGTGGATGGGTTAAGCAGAAGATTAGGATTTAAGGCTCCGGGGTGTTGTAACACTGATCTGCTGCTGTAATGGCTGCTGCGGGCTCAATCCTCTCACTGTTGAATGAGGACACCTACTGGCACTCAATTCACCTCCCATATTACTTTTCCTTCACATCTCTCTGCTTCCTCGCCTTCCCCTTAAACCCCCATCTCCATTTTCTTGATGGATCTCTCTGCCGCTGCTGTTGTCTCCTTTGAAAGCTGCATGTCACAGGAGATTACAGTGAGTGGTGGAGAGGATTTAGCGTCGCAGACTCACTACCTCCCTGTCTTCTTTTCTGTGTTGGAGTCAATGAAAACAGACTGATTGGGTAATAGACACTATGCTGGATCTTTTAGATCTTTTACAGGTCCATGAATGATGAGACAACAGGCCCCTTCATGGTAAAATGACCTGTTGTGCATCCTGATAGAGCATGCTTTTCCTAACCTTGTCTCCACTCTTGTGTGTGTTTGCCGCCTGCAAGGTTGTTGTAGTCAATCATTAGAACTTTTCACACAGGATTAGCGTTACCAGGGGACGATGAGGATTTGTGAATTACCCTGACGTCTGTGATAGATGGGGCAGATTCACACTGAATAAGTAAAGTCTGTAATTATTCAAAATTTACAGAAATATCTCTGAAAACATCAGGGTGCTGCATGAGAACTCAGTAAATAACCTAATAGCCTAAACAGTTTCATTTTTAAAGTCTGCTACTGTGCTGCACCTTGGAGCGTCAAACATTTATGGTGGAATAGCTGATATGACTTTACTGCTTCTCTTTGATAAAAAAAAGGTGATGATTTATGAGCTGTTCAGCTCAGTGAGGATGTCCCTGACAGTTAACTCAGAGGAGCCTAGTCAGGAGAAGGGCAGTCAGCATGCTGGAATTGGAGAATTCTTCTTAGCCATGTGGTTGAGGACGTCAGCGACCACATCTGTTTCTGAGCTCAGCTTTAGTTTGGAGGATGGCAACTCTGCTAAAGCAGCTGCCAATGGCAATGTGGGCTTGGTCAGGGAAGGGAAGGTAGCTTTATCCTGTCTTTGTCCAGCCCATCATGGAGGGCAATATATTTGTTTACTGGAAAGTATAACACATTTTGTCCACTGGAAGTGCACCCTTACCATTAAGGGTAAAAGGGCATTTTACCACATTTTTGCTTTGGTAAGGTACCATAGAAGGCATATTACCATGTTTTGCCCTCTGGAAGTGAACCCTGGAGGGTGTGGTACCACATTTTTTCATTGGCATGGCACCATGGAAAAATGAAACATTTTTGAAACACTTCAATGCACTTTGCCATATTTGAGGGCACATTACCACATTTTGTCCACTGGAAGTGTACCCTGGAGGGCATGTTACCAGGGTTTTTCAATTGGAAAGTCACCATAGAGGGCACTTTACCATGTTTGCACCACTAGAAAGAAACAAACGGAGTTTTTAATATTTGTAGGGCCTACTACCATGTTTAAGTGTACCCTGGGGGGCACCTTTCCAAAATTTTTTTATTTGAAAAGCACTTTAGATGGCACCTTACCATGTTTTGCCCACAGGAAGTGTAGCCTGGAGGGTACTTATCCATGTTTTTTTTTTTTATTTGAACAGCACCATAGAGGCTGCCTTACCATGTTTTGACAACTAGAATGGAACATTTCAAAACTTCACTATATTTTGCCGCCTCATTACCATGTTAGGTCTACTGGAAGAGTACCCTGAAGGGCATTACCATATTTTTGCAATTGGGGAAGTCAACATACAGAGCACATTACCATGTTTTGCCCACTGGAAGTGTACCCTGGAGGTCTCATTACCATGTTTTTCCATTGGCAGGGTACCATAGAGGGAACTTTACTATGTTTTGCCCACTGGAAGTGTACCCTGGAGGGCACGGTACCACACTTATCGATTGGAAATGCACCACAGAAGGCAACTTACTATGTTTTGACCAAAAGGAACAATTCAATGCACTTTACCATATTTGAGGGCACATTACCACATTTTGTCCACTGGAAGTGTACCCTGGAGAGCATGTTACAAGGTTCTTTAATTAGAAAGGCACCACTGAGGGTACCCTTCCATGTTTGGACCACTAAAAAGGAAAACAATTGCAGTTTGTCATATTTTGAGGGCCTACTACCATGTTTAAGTGCACCCTGGGGGGCACCATCCCACATTTTGATTGGAAAGGCACCATAGAGGGCACCTCACCATGATTTGACCACCAGAAAGTAACACTTGAATGCTCTTTACCATATTTAGACGGCCCATCACTATGTTTTGCTCATTGGAAGTACACCCTGGAGGTCACATTACCATGTTTTTCAAATGGAGGGGTACCATAGAGGGCACTTTACCATGTTTTGCTCACAGGAAGTGTAGTCTGGAGTGCACATTACACATTTTTTTGATTGGAAAGGAACTGTAGAGGGCCCTTTACCCATGTTTTTACGACTAGAGAGGAACACTTCAATGCACTTTAATGTATTTTGAGAGCACATGTCCACATTTTGTCCACTGGTGTCTTTAAACACATGGCAAAAGAGGAATTCTATAGCAGTTTCAACATGCTGACTACCATTACCCCAACTAAGCTCCTCTGTTTTAAGTTTGTTTTCAGTCACATCTTCACCTGTGCCCTTATTAGTTAAATGTCTTAGATTTAGATTTTCCCTCCAGGATGCTCTTCCAGTTGACAAAACATGATAACATGCCCTCCAGTTTACAAAATGTGATAATGAACCCTTCTTGTGTTAGAAAATGTAGTTATGTCCCCTTTCAGTGGACAGAACGTGGAAAAGTGCCCTTCATAGTGCCTTCTAGTGGTCAGAAAAAAAAAAGTCCATTTGTGGGTTCCTTTCTGGAAGGCAAACATGGCAACGTGCTTTACAGGATGGCCTTCCAGTGGACAAAATGTGACCAAAACATGGAAGGCACTTTACCACCTGTTGTCTACTGGAAGGGCACTCTACCACATTTTGCCCACTAAAGGCACCTTATCACCCTCTGTCCACTGGCTCCATCAAGGCCACTCTGGAGGGCACTTTGCCATGTTTTTCGATTGGAAGGCACCATAGAGGGCACTTTACTATGTTTTGAGCACTAGAAAGGAACCACTGAGTGCACTCAACCATAATTCGACCACTGGAAAAGCATCCCGGACCACACCTTTCCACACTTTACCACAGTTTCAGCTTAAAGTGAATCCTAGCAGGCACTTTCCCATGTGTTCCACTTGAAAAGTACCCAAGAAGGTACTTTAGCACATCTTCCAATGTGAATGTCCAGAATGGTTCCCTGGAATGGACTTTACCTGCAAAGGCATAATAAGAGGCACTTTGCATGTCAACTTAAACGAAACCCTGGAGAACACTATCACATTCTGTCCACTGGAAGTACACCTTTATCATGTTTTTTTCAATGCAAGGGCACCTGAGAGGCAGTTTAACACATTTTTTTTGACTAAAGGGTACAACAGAAGGCACTTCACCATGTTTTGTCCATTTGCAGGGCAGTCAAGGGGTTACTTTACCATATTTTGCATAATAAGGCACACTGGAGGGCACCTTATGGCATTTTGTCCACTGGAGGTTCACCTTGGATGGTACTTTAATGCATTTTGTGCATTTGAAGGCACCCTAATCATGTTTTGTCAAATGAAAGAGCATCCTGGAAGGTGCTTGACAGTACTGGTCTACGAAGGGCACCCTAGAAGGGACTTTACCAAGGTTTTGTCCACTGAATGGACACCCTAATTATGTTTTGTCCACCTAAAGGGCACCTTGGAGAGCTCTTTATCATGTTTCCTGTACACAAGGTGCATCCAAGCATTGCACCACCTAAGTGTAATTGCTTGCTGTGCTGCCTCTCCCTCACTTTTCCCCCACTGTTCTGTTTCATTGTGTGCTTGCAGATCTAAGCAGGCTGATAGTGCCACTTTATAACAGCTTTTCTCCCTTGCTATGTAATAAAACATCCATTAAAAAACAGTGGTTTAAAGAGTTCTTAATTCCAGTTAGGACTTGCATGGCATGTTTTTGGTCATTATTTTTTGTGTGCACCAATGGAAGTTGTGTTGAGATCATTTGAAGAACAAAAACAGTTGCACAAAAAAAAAATAGGGCTTCTGTCCATGGACCATGTTAAGCCAGTCTCAGGCTAAGGCAGTAGATCTAACCTCTAAAAACAGGAAGGCTTGTTTTTCTGACCAAAGCTGGGGTTTTATCTGCATTATTTGCTGTTGCTTTTGCCTTTTTCTGTCTGTTTTAGTGTTTTTGTGTCCCTTTAAACCTTTTTTAATTTGTTCTGTTCATGTTTAGTTGCTTTAGTCCTGTTTGTAGTTATCTGTTTATGTTTGTCATTATTCATCGTGTCAGTTTTTAGTCTTTTCCCTCTGTTTTTGGTCATTTTCAGGCGTTTTGTAGTCATTCTGTCTGATCTGATTTATTATGTGTCTGTTTGTAGATCTGCTGTGTTTGTTTGTAGTGGCTCCGCACCTCTTCCTTGTTAGTATGTGTGTGCTGTGTGCATGTAAACTAATGAGGGAGTATTGCCAAAGGCTTATTGTATGCATTTCTCATCTCTGACAAGGCGAAACCAGGCACCATGGTGATCGCAGCTCCATAGCAGCCGTTCATTCGTCAGCAATCTGGCTTTTCTCTGTGCCAGTTGGTTCTAAACGCGACTCCTTCATCACACGGGTTATTATTTCCCTTTCCCTGCTACCTGAAATGGTAAGTCATTCATTTGAAAGCTGGAGCTGCAGTCCAATCCTTCACCAGGCTCACACCACTGCTTTGCATAATGTTGGAATCAGCTCTGTTTAAGCAGTCCTTTTATTTCATTCAGTCAAAACACTATTCTCCTCTTTTCCTTTTTTTCAGCGATGGCAGGAAGTGGAAATGTTTTCATTTCAACCTTGTCAGCATGCTTTGTTCTGTTTTGCATACAGAAGGCTCCCTAATGAGCCATTGTGGACTTTTCAGTGTTAACCTTTACAATAGACTTACCAACAGCCTGACACAGAAGGACGTCAGTTTTCTTTATTGTCACACAAACTCTACATTTCATTCATAAATTGCAATGAAGGCCCTCGCATCCTGGTAGATGTTGGAGTGTTGCAACCATCAGTGTGGAGCCTCTGCTGTGTGGTGGTTTACCATGCAAAGTGCTGCAGAAGAGATACCATGTAGATCCTTCTAGGACTGCCACAGACCACAAAATGATGAGTATATTTCACTTTGTATATGATGTAGTACTGGCCGTCAACACTAGGTGGAAGTAGGACAAAGCAAGATGGTAGCATACATGATCACCACAAGGCTGTTATTATAATGTTAAATTCAAATAGCTGTGACCTTTAGTGTGTGTACCATGAAATAAACATTTAATTGTATAGAGGTACAAACCTCGATCATACATGTGAGATTTCAAGTCAGTCAGATGTTTCGTATGAGAGTTGCACCTACTTCCTGAGTGAAATGGTGAGGTATCGAAACGGTCGCCATCGCCACCAAGGCATCCTTTAATGAAGTATCAGTTTTATGTTGCCTTTATATGAAGATCAGACCTGGAAAGGTTGAACAGAGTAGAAAAAAGTAAAGAAATTGCTTCATTTTGTGACTTCCTGTTGCCAGTAAGGGGCGTTATGATAAGGTGTTTTCATATGGACCTCTTCAGTGTGATACTGTTGTCTTGCCTGAAAGAGTACAAGATCAAAGAATGATGTTTTCAAAAGTTACAACAGGTTAAAGTCATTTGACACCATCAAAAATGATTATTTTGAAACTGAGATAAAGCTTGGGGACTTCCTGTAAGGATTTGGGCATAGGTCCAAGAGCGTTTTTTTTTGTAGGTCTGGTGATGATCTACATGCAGGCCAAAAATCATAAGCCTAGGCTGAATAGTGTGTGGGGGCTTAATGTTTTTGAGAAAAATGAAAAGCTTTTAATGTTTTTACTCCTTATTTCATACAAAAATGTGATCAAGTTGTAGTAAAACTGAAGCTATGCTAAAGCTACATCGGCCGTCACTACTGCCTTGTTCTCAAGTGGCACAGATCGTCCCGAACAGTATCCGCTTCGGCACCAAGATTGTGGATTGGAGCTTTGGCAAATCCATCTGATTTGCAAGGTTAACAGAGCATGGCATTTGCAGAGGTCCATTAGATGCCACTACTGCTCTGCTGATGCAACTCTTAACGGCTCTGAAAGTATCACTCACTCAGTTATCCAATCAGGCAGTCAGTCACATACAGACCTAACCTGACACGCCAGATGGATTTGTTTCACACATCCATCTGGGAAAGCTTCAATAGGAAACATTTAAGAAAAGGCAGAGGCTTTGAAAAAAAACTCGGAGGTTGATTGGATGAACGTTCTGTCACATCTCTACGGGCCAATCAAAGCAACAAGACACTTGACGTAGCCGCTATCAAGCTGCGCGTGCACAGCTACTGAGGTAACGCAAAACATGGCGACTATAGACAGGTAAGTACTCAACTTCTTTCATTTTTGAAAAGAAAACAACTCACTGCTGTTCTTTGTTGTCAAGTTCTGATAAAACAGGCGCTTTAGTAGCATCCACGCTAATCTCTTCCTCCATAACTGAACCAGCTCTTGCTGCTGCTCGTTTATGTCACGACTCTGCCGTGTCTGAAAGTACTGCCCCTCGTTGCTAACTGGTCCTGTCACTTTCTAACCAGGCCCAAACGGTTCAGATGGGAGCTTTGCAAGATGGATTCGCCAGTGAAAACCAAGGAAACGGGCGTATCCATCTGCTTTTAAAGGTTAACACAGACCCACAGTAGCTGAAAATTCTGGAGTCAATCAGATAAAATCCCTTGGACTCGTTTGTTAAAATATGCAACCTGTCCATCAGTGAAAATGTCAAAATTTGACCTTTAGCTGTTTGTTTAGCATTTCCTGTATGTTTAATAGAATGGTCCCAAGAGACTCTTTTTCATCTAGATCCAACACATACAAGCCTGTAGGTCAGGGTACATTTGCACAAGGGCCAGATTTAGACCCAACAGAAACTCTGGGGGCCAGGCTTTCAAATAAACAAAAATTAAATATTTTAATCTGATTAAAATATTATTGTAGTAGTGTTTGTATTTCCTTTCTATAGGCATTAGGCAATGCAGCAGGCCACAAGGAGACAGGCCTGTCAACAGAATTGGCTGGGCCCCTGAAAATCCTAAAGAATGGGTCCTCACCAATTGTGATTTAGCAGCAGTATTAAATCATTTCTGCCATTTTGGACCAATTTTTGATACTTTCTGTATCTTTTTGCTAACCTGGCCTTTGAAAAAAAAAATACTGGCAGGTGATTGGATGAATGTTCTGTCTGTCATATCTTCATGGGCCAATCAGAGCAACAAAACACGTGACATAGCCGTGACATACGTGTTGTTGTTTTAACAGTGTACTGTATGTGGCCCATGTGGACATGATCATCACTAAATGCTTGAAGATTAAAAGCATGTGATAATACTTTTTATATATACTTCTATTTTGCACTATTTTTGCCATTTTTAACCCATTTTTGATACTTTTTTCCTCTTTTTTCCTCTTTTACCATTTTTTACCACATTTTAATCTCTTTCGCCAGTTTTTCTGCAAATTTCCGTCTCTTGTGCCACTCCAAAACTCATTTTGCCACTTATTACCCATTATTTTTTCAACACTTCTGCCAACCTTACCCCTTTCTTTAAATATCCTTTTATTGACTGACAAGTACCATTCTGTAAAATCCGATTAGATAAGTCATTCTAAAACTATTTCAATATTAATTCTTTTCTGAATTTAAGGATCTTTAGGGAACTGGGCAGGAAGCTTTGGGGGGCCTGATATGGCCCGTGGGCCGCCAGTTGATGATCAGTGCTGGAGGTCTTGCCCAATCCCCTATCTCACATTTGGGGATCCCGTGAAACCCCTGAACAATTGACTTGCACATAAGCACTAAAATACAGACATTTCCACTGGGGGACTGTTTTCTTCAGTGTTTCAGGGAGTGTTTGGGAATTTTAAGGCCCCCAAATCAGCAATTTATTTGCTAGAGGAATAAGCAAAATAATAATTGCTTTAATCTTAATAGGGTCCTTGCTCAAGGGTCAGTTCTCTGGCCCTAACAACAAGAATGTCAGCAGTTTTAACAGGGTCCTCACCCCTAGGTCAATGCTCAGCCTTCTCCTCACAAACACAGTCTCATTTAATAGCCATACCTCATAAACTATATTCTGCTTCTGTGTATCACTTCTAAAATCTTTTTTTTGTCTAAGAGGTTTTCATTGTCAGCAGTTACATGAAAATTGCTTACTGAGAAAATAAAGATTCATTATAATCAACATAATGTGACTGTGCACACAAAACTTTCATATTCCTCGTCTACTTGTATTGCCTTACATAGTGAACCTGCCTGGGCAGCCATGTTTGTGTAGAGCTAGCCAGTCAATGAGGCATCTACCCATACATGTTTTTTAAAAAAAACCAATGATACCCAACCCTAGTTACATCCCTGGTTATTTATTTTACTTTTAAAATCCTCTGAGTCTGAGAATGTGTTCCTGATGGAGAAGATTCCCAACACCATGCTGTGTAAAGCTGTGTTCAGATGTCATTGCAGGTGCAGCATATGCAGGAATAATTACACCCCGGCAGCGTTTCAGATGCTCACCTGTCTTTATGTAAAACGATCTGAGAAATGGGGGGGTTCAGGTGTTCCAGGAATAGTTGTGACAGTACTGAGTATCATATTGGGAGCTGGAGGAGGCACTGACATCTGTCCTGTCCATTCATTTCTCCTTAAATAGCGTTTTCTCTGTAGGATAAAGTTGAAGGTTGTGTTATGGCTTTAGAAAAAATAACTTCTACATCTGCACAAGAGTCCTATTACCTTCCTGTTCTTTTGTGTTTCGTATATCTTTACATCTTTTTCTCAGTCAATCTCTACCAAAATCAAAATCTACCTCACAAGTGTCCTAAATGCTCTCAGAATACAGACATAAATACAACCTTAAGCATGTTTAAGTCTCCTCGTTCTAGCTCAAACAACTGCTGAGACATCTGGCTCTTAAGCACCAAAAGCTGCTCTCTCTGCCGGCTGCTCCTTCTCTACAAACAGCTGCCTGCTGCTGGAGAAGATCAATGAGAGCTGAGAGACCGAACCAAAGGAACAGTTGCAGCAGCCACAGTGTTACCAGCATGAATGGTGACGCTGGATGGCAAGAACGGGCTGCAGCGTGGAAATAATGTTGGCACAAAGATTGGTGGTGTTAAACTGAGCGAGCTGTTTGACAGCGTAAAAGGTCCTTACAGAGACTAATCTGTATTAAGATGTATACAGGAAGTTTTCTGGTTGGGTTTGTGGCAGATTAATTATCAGAGCTGTTTTGACCAATTGCACATCAGCAGGCAGAAAAAAAGCAAAAAAACAAGGGGGAAAAATAATCTGCCCTTTGACATACCAGCTGAAATCTACAGAAATATAAGAAGAATTGGTTTTGTCTCAGTAAACAGATGTTTGCACTTAAGTGCAGCAAACAGCTGATTCAAACTGGGTGCGTGGTTACCATGCATCAGCTGCATCATGGCTTGATTAGCATTTCAGGCTGCCTGTGTTAGTGCTGAGTCTCAGGCAGAAAATCTTAAGCAGCTGTTTTCAACTGGCAGGTCAGGACCCTGACTGTCTGAAGTCCAAACTGTCCTATATTTATTTAATAAATCTGAAAATAAATCTGGCCTGAGCAGCCTTTTACAAATCCAGCTGCAAATAAGCCAGAACATTCACCTTGTTGTTTTAAAACATTTCTGTGTAGCTTTATTTGTACGCTTCAGGTCATTGTCTCGGTCATTGGAAAATAAATCTTCTCCCTGTAGCTCTCTTGCAGGCTGAATAAGATCGTTCTCCAGGATTTTCCAATCTTTTCCCACATTTATTTCCCCCTCTACCTTTACAAGCCTTCCAGGATCGGCTGCTGAGAAGCATCCCCACTGCATGATGCTGCCATCACCGTGCTTTACAGTGGGGATGGTGTGTTTGTGATGTTGTGCAGTGTTTGGTGTCTTGCCTGATGGCCAAAAAGCTCCATTTTGGTCTCATCAGACCAAAGAACTTCCTTCCTCTTGACCACAGAGTATTTCTCTGAGTTGTTTGGAGTGTTCTTTTGTCTTCATGGTGTAATGGTAGCGAGGAATACTGACTAACCAGTGACTGGATCTTCCACACACAGGTGTCTTTACACTTCCATAACTAGAGACCCCTTCTCTGCACTCAGGTGACTACTAGCACCAAGGTGCACTGGTTAACAGTGAGACAAAGATGCAGACATGAGGAAATCAGTACACTAAATGGACAGAGAACTTTTTTAATCTGGACCCTAAACCTTCTTGCTGTGAAGTGATAGCATTCAGCACAATAACACCACTTGCCATTAGATTTTTTTGTGTACTGATTTTATTTAAGCTTTAAGTTAAGGGTCCAGCCTGTCCACTGTCCAAACAGCAGACTTATAAAGTATTTGTAACGCTGTATTCCTAAGAGAAGTCATTACTGACTGTCTGAAGGAGAGTTCTAGCAGTTTCTACAGCTGGAGGGTGTTCACGTGGCCTGTAGCTGCTCTCAGCTCGGAAAATCAAAACACAGACACATAAAACACTCTGGATCAACCAAACTGAGCAGCTGGAATACAGGGAGCAAATAAAATAACATTGATGTTGGTGTTTCTGAGGCAAGAATTGTTGACATGCATTTTAGATTGTCACAAAATACCTGTCACGATGGGAGAAGAGACGAGGAATTATCCGAGAATTTTCCACAGTGAGATTAAGGAATTAGACGTTAGATTGTTCACTCGCTCTCTCATGCTGCTTTGAAGGCCTGAACTAAAGGAAAGGCAGAACGCTCTCTCTCTGTTACACAAGATTTGTCTTCATTTGAAAGAACAATTATGAAACTGAGCTCGTCTTTTTTGTGGAATATACCAGAGACGGCTGAGCACATGGGCATTAACGGAGGGGGGGATGAGCTGTCTGACTTTTATTTTGTTTAGAGACAGAAAGTGACGTGTCCTGATGCCTTTTACTGGATAATAATGGAGCTTAGAATAAAACAGAGAAGCTTATTGGTGCTAAATCCAGCTTAAAAAATCAAAGTTCTGTTTCATATCCATGCAAATATCACATCAGTTAAATGTTGCTGTGCAACTGTGCAAGATGTCTTCGTAGGAGTGGTGTTTATGCAGATCAGTGTTACTCAACCCTGCTCCACCAGAGAGACAAATTGTTGAAAAATACCTTTGTAAGAGTCACAATGTAAGTGGTGAAAAGTGGCAAAAACTGATTAAAGTGGCTATAAATATAAGCACAAGATGGCAAATAATAGTCAAATAGTGGCAAAAAATGTGGCAACAAGGGGCAAAGTAGGCATAAAATGGCAAAAAGTGGGTGAAAAGTGGAAAAAAAACTGATTAAAGTGGCTATAAATATAAGCACAAGGTGAATAATGGTCAAACAGTGGTAAAAATGTGGCAGCAAGGGGTGAAAAAGGGCAAAGTAGGCATAAAATGGCAAAATGTGGGTGAAAAGTGGAAAAACAGGGAGAAAAAGTGGCAGAACAGGGCAGTGAGTGGCAAAAATGGGTTAGAAGTCACAAAAAAATGAGTCACAGGTTGAAAAAATGGCCAAAAACAGCAAAAACATGGCAAAAGATAATTGTTAAAGTGACAATAATTGGCCATAATGTTGGAAAAATGGTCAAAAAGCAGCAGAGTGGCAAAAATGCTGAAAACAGTGGCATTTAATGAAAAAAACGTGGCTTAAATGGGCAATAAGTGGCAAAAAAGGGGAAAAAAAATCTAAAATAGCAAAAAGCAGGATAAAAGAGGAAAACAGCTGGTGGCAAAATGGGATAGTAAAAATGAGCAAAAAGAGATTGTAAAATTAGGCTTAAAGCAGTAAAAATGAATTAAAAGTAGCAAAAAAATTTGCAAAAAATCCAAATAAGGGCAGTGGAAATGTATAGACAAAAAAATAAAGGTTGAAAATTAAAGCCAACTGTATTCATATGGGGAGTCAAAAGTGATCGATGTGGCTTGCAATAGATAATTTCTGAGGTCCTAGTTTCCCTTTACAAAGATTTTCTGGGAGAATAATGTTTCAAATAAGACATAAAAGAGCCACAAATCATCACAAAGCCACGCGTTGAGCATCGCTGATGTAGATGCTCTGCTATTTTTTAATCAATAACATTACAGGTTTTAACACAGAGGTCTGTGCTGGAAATATTTATATGGAAATACAGTCACAAACCTTTCTGTTTGCAGAAAATGATCAACATATTTGGAACTGATGAACCCTGGCAGTTTTTGTTAAACACCGACAGACTTTAAACCATCTCTTCAGTATATCTGTGTTAGAAAACCTTCTTAATTCATCCTCTGCTAATGTGTAGAATCACTAATGGTATTCTCAGCTCAATCAAGCCGCTCTAATCCAAACAGCCAAACACCTGCAGGGAGGAGACCAGAGCCTGATAAAACAGACTGATAGGTGTGTGAGCAGCGGGCTGAGAGGAGCGTGCCTGCTGTTCCGTTAACAGACTCATTAGCATAATGTGGTAAAAACAGGAAAACAACAGTTAACTGTAACAAAGGAAGAGCATGTACATGAAGATGTGCCTTGTTAATCCTATAAATGAATTTACTAACCATAATTAAAGGTAATGCTACACTATCTGGTCATTAATGCACAGTAGCTTTAAGGTTAGAGGGGTGAATAAATTATGCTTAAACCTCCTTTTAGGGATCATTTGGGAACATGTGCATGTGGTAAGTGGCGACTAAGTCACTTCTTGGGAGTCCCTGTTGAAGTGTGAGTAGTCCAGCTCCTTTCTGATGAGTAGAAGTAAAAAACTACGGTGGCCCTGAGAGCTCACAGCACTGCAACTTAAGAAAACACATGCAAAAAGACAAAACACAAGCAAATTAAGAAAACATCTTCATCAATTTGACAACACATGCGCAGCATTTAGAAAACACGCTGCAAAGACCAACACAACACATTAGAAAAACGCGCTGCAAATAGACCACAACACATTAGAAAAACACGCTGCAAATACACCGCAACACATTAGAAAAACGCGCTGCAAATACACCGCAACACATTAGAAAAACGCGCTGCAAATAGACCGCAACACATTAGAAAAACGCACTGCAAATAGACCGCAACACATTAGAAAAACGCACTGCAAATAGACCGCAACACATTAGAAAAACGCACTGCAAATAGACCGCAACACATTAGAAAAACACGCTGCAAATACACCGCAACACATTAGAAAAACGCGCTGCAAATACACCGCAACATATTAGAAAAACGCGCTGCAAATACACCGCAACACAACAGAAGTGTTTCCAGAGGATACTTAAAAGTGATGCACACAAACATCTTCATCAATTTGACAACACATGCGCAGCATTTAGAAAACGCGCTGCAAAGACCAACACAACACGTTAGAAAAACGCGCTGCAAATACACGCAACACAACGGAAGTGTTTCCAGAGGACACTTAAAAGTGATGCACACGTTCGGACACGCTTGTTTATGTTGTTGACGCGGATTTTGAGTCACAGTGGTGCTGGAAAATGAGATAAAAAGTAAGCGTTTTTGATTAATTTTAACATTGTGATCGTATGATTCAGATATTAGCCTATTGCAGTGATCTGCTGTTAAACTATCGTTAGCCTTTTGCTTTTAATTAGCCTGCCAATTCTCATAACCTGATGAAATAATACACACGGTTAATTCACTGTGAAACCATAGACTGTATATAGAGTGAAACACGCTGTTAGCTGGCTATAGTTACTATCAGAACCCTTAATAGGGGACAAGTAAGTTAAACTACCGGTGGGTTTTGCTGACATGGTTTCACACTATATACAGTCTATGGTTTTACAGTGAATTAACCGTGTGTATTATTTCATCAGGTTATGAGAACTGGCAGGCTAATTAAAAGCAAAAGGCTAACGATAGTTTAACAGCAGATCACTGCAATAGGCTAATATCTGAATCATGCGACCACAATGTTAAAATTAATCAAAAACACTTTTTATCTAATTTTCCAACACCACTGTAACTCAAAATCCACGTCAACAACATAGATGTCAAGATGTAGATGACGCGTTCGCTATCTGATGGTACGTCTTTGGGGCCGCCATCTTGGCAAGGGCAAAAGAGTGAGAGTGCAACAGAGTTATATGGGCAGACAGCATTGAAAAAGCCAAATTCCTGTGCTGACGCCCACAGATACGATGGGTTTCTCCCTCTGATGGTAGTGGTCTGGCTTTAAATATGTACAGGACTTCCAACCGGGTTGTTTATTAAAAGTTGTTACCTTATTTAAAATACAATGCACCTGCTGTTTTGGAAGGTAATGTGGAATCTTTCACTAGGTGTAGTACTGACCATCATCTGAATGTTAAAAGCCAGACTGGTCATTTTAATGTTGCTGGCAGAAAGCACCTCCTGGCTTTAAGTATTTATTTTTTTACTCAGTGTTATTTTAATGTCATTAAATACAATACTTAAAATATATAACTAGGTGATATAAAATTTTTTGGCGTTAGTAAAGCACACAGTTCTTATCGCCCACTCCAAAAATATATTTGCCTTCATTTTCTGCTGTCCCACAAACCAATAAATCAGTCATCAGAAGACTGGTATTTGACTTAAATGCAGGAAAATTCTCTCGTTTTAACGATAAGCATTATTATATGCACCGCAGAGAGAGAGAGTCAGTGTGCACCACGCTGTACAGACAGTGTGAATATCAGTTTGATTTAGGCTTTTTAGACAACATAAACATGATTAAAGAAGCCAGGAACATTCAGCTTTAACTTTGCTCTTTCCTTCTTTGTTTTGCCACTTTTTGTTGTACCATAAAGAAGAAAATCATGAGAAATTAGAAATCACGTGACTCGTCGGGACTTTTACCTGTTGAGACTTTAGTTTTCCTCATGTAGCTCTCTCTCTCTCTCTGCCTCCCATCTGATGATCCACTCAGAAAATTTTACTGGAATCTGCTAGCTCTGCGGATGTTTAAGTCAGAAATCCATCCCCTGCATGAGTAATTAAGCCGAGATCGGCCGTTGTGTCCTCACATGGCTAATATGCACTGCAAACTCAAAAATCATCAGGTGAGAAAGGGCGTGACGGCTCCCAGTGTATGCCTGCATGTAGCCTAGATTAAAGACCAGTTGCAAGATGAGAGGGAGAGAAATTATCAATATAAATCTATTTGGGGAAACAAAAACTATCTTATTATAGATTCTAAATATTCAATTACACATGTTCCCTGTACACCTCATAGACATAATAGGATTTTTAATTTAAAGTTGATCAGACCCACAATAAGTACCTCGATTTAACTCCAGTAAGTAATCAGTATGATGTTCAAGCTTTCATCTTTACAACAAAACAAATTTCATGTAGATTGGTTCAGGATTAAGCAAGGTAGGGCGGATTACAGGCGAAGTGGACTTGTTTATAATGAGCGTTCACTAATCCCGCCAGTTCCAAGATGGCGGACCGGCAGATGCAGAGCGGCGTATAAGCGTGTCCGAACGTGTGCATCACTTTTAAGTGTCCTCTGGAAACACTTCCGTTGTGTTGCGGTGTATTTGCAGCGCGTTTTTCTAATGTGTTGCGGTGTATTTGCAGCGCGTTTTTCTAATGTGTTGTGGTGTATTTGCAGCGCGTTTTTCTAATGTGTTGCGGTCTATTTGCAGCGCGTTTTTCTAATGTGTTGTGTTGGTCTTTGCAGCGCGTTTTCTAAATGCTGCGCATGTGTTGTCAAATTGATGAAGATGTTTTCTTAATTTGTTTGTGTTTTGTCTTTTTGCATGTGTTTTCTTAAGTTGCAGTGCTGTGAGCTCTCAGGGCCACCGTAAAAAACAGCCCACAGCCTGCCAGCAGGAGGGAGACAAACTGAGCTAACTCACCTCAGAGGCAACAAGATGCTGCAGCAGCCCTGCAGGGTCACGTTCAACCTTAATGGGAAAGTTTTTTTGAAGTGGCATCATGTCATGTACTTCATAGTGAGATAACTCTATCACATACAGTAGATAGCGGCCAGCAAGGCACATGCACAAAATATCTCTTTTCACATCTTTGCAGATGATACTTAAATCTACCTGACAACATGTGAACATTCTATGCTTTTTCTAGCTTTGGTAGTCTCACAATTGGTGAAATAGGGATGACCTGATAGGTCTCAAGTGATTGTAGTATAAGGACACCTGTGTCTGGAAGGTCTAGACACTGTTTAATCAGTATTCCTGGCTACCATTACACCACAAATACAAAAGAACACTCCAAACATCTCAGAGAAAATGTTATTGAAAAGTCAAAGGGAGATGGATACAAAAAAATTCCAAGACACTGAACATTTCCCAGAGTTCAGACAAATGGAAGGACTACGGCACATGAGTAAATCTGCCTACATCAGGCCGTCCTCACAAACTAAGTGACCATGCAAAAAGGAGACTAGTGAGAGAGGCCACCAAGACTCCAAGCTTCAGCAGCTGAGATGGGAGAGACTCTGCATACAACAGTTGCCTACTTCTTAATGGGTCAAAGCTTTATGGGAGAATGGAATAGAGAAAGCCACCATAAAAGAAACCTCAGATCAAATCTGGACTTGGTTACGACAAAAATGCGGGAGACTCCATGGTCAAGTGGAAAGTTCTTTGGTTTGATGAATCCAAAACAGTCCTTTATGGCCATCAGACAAGATGCCAAACACTAGTGTTGTATTACTCAATAATGGGCTTGGTCTCGAAACCGGGCTGAAGACCAGATTTTGAATGTCTTGGTCTTATGTCGGTCTTGGACTGGCCAGACTCGGAATTTTCCATCAAGACCGGTGGAGACCAGCACTGATCTGCTATTCTTCGACTTCATTAATGTGAAAATAAGGAGAAGCACTTGCTAAACAACAAATAGCTACACCTGCAAAAACTCGGACATCAGCCGATCTTATTTCTAGTCAGAAATACCTCTGAATACTTACTTTAGGCCTCATTCACCTGACAAATCTAGATAAACATCTCGTTTTCAGATATTCAAATAATTCCAGGCTTGTCAGTGACTTTTAAATACATACAAGGATTTATTTTATTACAAAACGTTAGTTGAACAAGTTTGTTAAGATCTGAGATTTTTGCATGCTGTGCTTTGAAAGAGTTGCAGACACTGTTTTTATCGGTAAAATTTATTTAAAAGAAAACAAAAATTAAAGAGAGAATTCCCTTGAACTGTTCAACCTTGTCATGGTTTTTAGAATTGATTTTTATGGTCTCAGCTTGTCTTGGTCTTGACTCGGTCTAGACCCCAAAAGTCTTGGTCTTGTCATGGTCTCATGCACTCTGGACCCAGGCAAGTCTTGGTCTTGTAATGTGGGGTCTTGAGGACAACACTACCAAACACCGCACAGCTCCACAAACACAGCATCCTCACTGTGAAGCACAGTGGCGGCAGCATCATGATGTGGGGATGCTTCCTGGCAGCCAGCCCTGGAAAACTTGAGGGTAAAATGTATGCAGTAAAGTATAGGAAAATCCCAACCTGACACGAAAACCACCAATACACAGCATTTGGGAAAGGGCAGCACCTTTGAAAAAAGAAAAAAAAAAAAAACTCAGAGGGTGATAGGATGATCGTTCTGTCACATATTTACAGGCCAATCAGAGAAACAAAACATGTGAAGTAGATGCCAGCGAGCTGTGTCTGCGCCCATACCGAAGCAGTAAACTCCACTAGACAATTTCCTCAAGCGGAAATCGCGAGAGGGGCTCGGGGGGCGGTGCCGGTTTCATCGCAAGGCCATTTATGAAAATAGCCCGACTTGTCATTACAAGGTCATGTCCAAGTCCAAGCTGAAGCAGCATGTAGCTGGACAATGACACGGTGAAATGGTTGAGAAACACTGTACATGACAGGAGACTTTATTCATGTGTTTTAGTCATGTGGCCTGATTAGCTGATGCTGATCACCTGGCAACTGAGCCTCAGCTGTTTTCGTGACATACCTGGTGGTGTTGACCCTCCCTATGAAATAAAGTCCTTTATTTGAATTTTATACAGACAGGCAGTTCCTGTCAAGGTCTTGATGAGAGCAGGTGCAGAAGAGATGAATGTTATTATTTCCAGCTCCATTTGAACACATTAAAAACTTTTATTGAGAAAGGATTTTGTGTTGTTATTTTGATTTACGTCACCAAAGTCAAGAGAACACAGAAACACATACCAATGCGCGCTTTGCACGCTAAACACACACACAAATGCACAATCTCTCCCACATATATCTTCATATGGGATATATGTGTGGCTGTCTTTATGGAGGACTGTATGTGGATGATAAGCCATCCACCATCCTGTTAAAGCATTGTTTAAATGGGCTGCTTTATTGGAACAGCTCCATGTGTGTGCATGATCAGAGCCCATTAAGGGCTGTATGTGTGTCAATCAATGATGACATCATCAAAGCACCAGAGCTGCCATTGCCATGGTAATTAATGCCTGCACAGTTACGCATCACTGATCACAGATCAGTTACACCTGAGACAGCAGAGAGTAGATTTGGGTGATTTTTGCTTGTAAACACAGTCTCTTTCTCCTCTCCGTGTGCGAAAATCGTAAATGGTATCATCAAATGGATTTCGGCGTGAGCATCTGCAGGCTTGGAACTAGCAGTGATGTAATTTTGGTGTTGATTGTGCAAGAAATGAGGCCAGAAGGGCGATCTAAAAATGGGCAACTTTCAGACTCTTTAGGTCAATTTATCAGATTTGTTAACATTGCAGCAGATCAGAGAGGTGTCAGCGTACTTGGGACAGTTGGTCCCCTCACGCCAAAACTGCACATGATATGGCTTTGGTTCTTGGTTCCACAGTAGCGGGACAAGATTTCCTCCGTTTTGATATATTTTTTTATGTGTGTGGTGTTAGATTTGTGGCCGTAGTCACTAGTTGTTCGCAAAAGTCTCAGTTGAAGTGTTGGCTCTCTCACACTCTGGGGTGATGACATCACCCACTCTAGCAGGGTGATTTTTAAGCATTTTCAGTCAACGCACAGGAGATTTGAAGACTTGCCTATCGAAAACTGTAAACCCCATCACCATAACAAAGACATTCCTAAAGACAGGACAAAAATACCTGTGTTTTAAAGTTTGAATGATCTCTGTAGGTGAAAGTATGGCGAAGCAGTAGGAGTGTAAAAAACCCTATTTTTGTGGTTTCATCGTCCCTCTCCCCATTCATTTCAGATGGGACTTTTTTCGCAGTTTACTTTGCGAAAAATCTCTTAGAAAAGTCATAGCACACCGATCGGGAACAAACCAAACATTTTGATGTATAATTTGCAGGGGTTTTCTCAAAGCCCTAGGAGGAGTAGCGCGGCGAAATTTTGTCCGGAAGATGAAGAAAAAAAAAAAGAAGAAACGAACGGAAGAACAATAGTGGCTCATGTCGTTGCCCTTAGCCCCTAATTGGTGCTGCATAACTTATGCAAAAAAATGCATATAAATTATAGCGACTGTAGACATGTCAGTGCACGACTTTTGTCGTTTTTGAAAAGGCAACGACTCATTGCTGTTCTTTGTTCTCATTTTCATGAAGAAATGTCATCAAGTTCTGATAAAACCGGCGCTTTAGCAGCATCCACGCTCATGTCTTGATTATTTTCAGAGTCTTGCCTTAGAAACCTGCCATAGAAATCTGTTTTCACTTTGACATTAAAAGATTTTTGTGAACAGTCAGAAGTAGGGCTGACTACTTCAATTCAATTGGTAGTATTGAGCAATACTGAAATTGTTAAAGAGATGTATGAAAAAAGAAGTAGAAAAAATATTGATGTTGATTTAATAGCAGTTTGTTTAGAACATGTACATTTTTGCCTCGATAGTGTCAAGAGGGTGCCCTAATGTTAAAGCTGGCACTAAATAAAAAACACAAGTGTAATGAAATCAAGTTTGTTGCTAATCTTTGACCCATCCAAGACTCTCATCAGCACCAAAGCCCCTTCTTTCTACTATTTATTATATGAAAAATAATGCACTTTTTCTGTTTTTCAGTAAAAAATAAAATATTTCAAATAATCAAACTGGCATTTAAAGGGTTGAAATCTTGAAAATTATTGAATGTTTAGTAGATTTGGGCAGGCCTGAAGTTGTTAAAGAGATTTATGAAAAAAAAGTAGGAAAAATATTGGCATATGGTGATTTAATGGCAATTTTTCTGTACGTGTACATTTTTGCCTCAAAGGTGTCCTGAGGGTATTAAATTTGAGGAGGGCACAAGTGTTAAAGAGATACTGTGCTGGGACCACGGAGATCGAAGGCAGGTGCACGCTGATCGTCTCTCAATTAATTATATTTTTAGTAAGACGTGATGAGCCTAAAAGATATATTAGGCTAATGCTTCAAAAGGCATATTATGTTCATTTAAGGATCATTTAGAGTACCAAGCAGGTGCAGTGACAAACCTTTGCGGATTAAACGGGTCCCCAACAAGGTGATTTTTAAAATTTACTTTTTTATATATATATGTACCTGAACAACCAATCCGCTGGTTGGTGCCTGGGTGCGATTTTGGTTGACCAAGTTTTTGTGTGGTTGACTACAGCCCTAGTCAGACGAGAGCAGTTTAAATTTTCCACCATCTGCTTGGTTCAGTCATCCACACCAACAGTGTTAAGCAATGCAGACATTTCCTTCCACACATGGTGTTTCTGCTGCACTTCAATGCCATTTTAAGGCTGCAAAACAATGAATATTAACTTTCCTTAACGTCTCTGACCTGGAAATTGACTCCATAATAAAAGCAGCAGTCTCTTTTGTTGTATCACGTACGCCCATGCTGTAAACTCTGGGGTTGAGACCAGACTGTGAATATAGGAGCAGTATAGGACGCATTTCTCAAAACCAGCTTGTTCATACACTGTAATTGACCAGAAAGGCAGGGTTCATAAATTCCACCTGGACTTAGTTGTGAGGTGAATTCTACACCCAAATCTGCCCAGGTTTTACCCTAAGAGTGATAAATGAGGGCCTGTATTTTTAGACATGTTTGATCTTTACTTTTCCAGCCCTTCTGGGTTCGCCTGACAATAGTCTCATACTACAGAAAACTAACACTTTTAACTAAAAATCTGAACTAAAATGAAGCAGGATAAATACCATCAAACTGAAGCTAAAAACACGGCTCTGTATCCTATAAAGTTGGATTTCTTTATATAATAACTGAATAAGGAGATTTTTTTTGCAGCAGATCCCAGACAGCCCACAACAGTCAGCAAAGCCTGACTGAAACCCTGATCCTCTGTCCCACGGTGTGTTTCTCTGGGCTGTAATGCATTCAGAGATATCACTCTAAAATTGTTTGGGGGGTCACTGGGAGTCGGGGTATGAGCCTCACAGATTGGAGAGATTGCAGACTCCAGCAGACTGTGAAATGGAATATGTTGTGTGTCTATCCGTGTGTGTTTCTGTCTCTTTTTCTCTCTTTACGTTTGCACCAGTGCAGGAATTTATTGTATTGGACACTCGCCCCGGGTCTGCAGAGAGACAGGCTGACCGCCTGGACCTGTTTTTGTGTCTGTCAAACACGGTGGCAGCCATTTTGTAAAACAGCGCTCCATGACTCCTTTATTTAGCTCTGTCCTGCACCTGTAGTGAAGAGTTTGTGGACATTCAGGGACAGAGGAAGTTTGCTATTCAGTGTGGAGTTTTTTTTTATTAATGAGGGTACATTTTTAACTTGTATTTTTACAATAAATCCAAACAAAACACTCCATATTTTCCAGTGAAAACTGTTTCTTCTACGGGTTGTTTGCAGTCACATGACCACAATGACGAGGAGTAAGAAGGAAAACAGGAGAGTTAATACGTTAAAACTCTAGTAGAGACATTGCCCCTCATTATCAAACTTGCTGCGACAGAAACCCAGCTGTACGGAAATTTCCACATAGATCAGCATTTCTCAACCTGACTGCAGGAGGAGGATACACTCAAATTTCACGCCAGGTCTCAGCTCATTTACACACATACGTCCCACCCACACTTTGATTATCCATGTGAGCAATAATGCCTTTTAAAGGGATATTTCCGGATTTTTGAAGTTGGGTGGTATGTGTAGTTAAACAAGTTTTACATAAAAATGGGCCAAGAAAATATGTTGGATTGCTGTGTCCAAATTGTACACAGCTCTTCATTTCTCCCCAAAACCCCCTCTGTGTCAGGCAGTAGTATACGCTGCAGCTTTCGCCATTTTGTCTCGCCGGCACGGATCCTCTGATTAGCTGTGTTGGTCTGCGGGCTTCTACACGGTTAATAACACCACACCAAGCTAAAGCAAAGATAATATCAGCAATTTTGACTCTGGAAATAAAGTGCTTTGTATGTTTTTGACATTAAAAAAATGAGAATATAAAGTGTTCCTCCCATTTGTTTATTTTAAGTTGCATTTATGGCTATCAAAGAACCAAAAAAGATATTTAAAATTGATAAAATGCATGATAAAAACATATTTAAATAGAACAGCTCTATCCTCGCTCTGACAGCAAGTGGAAGCTACCTCAGGGAAGTAAAAGGTAGTAAATAAAATTAGCTCAAATTAAGGCCATTGAAAGGTAGTAAAAGGTAAAAAAAGCAATTTGACTTGGTAGTAAATTTTTCATCACCTCTTCGATATATTATGACTTTGCATTGATGCTGAATTTTTGTTTTAAGCTTGTTTAAATAAAAAAAAAACATTAAAATAAAATATATTGGGGACCTGGGTTGGCGTTGATAGCCTTGATTAGTTCAGCTGCCCAATCTGTTGTAAGCCTGCGTAGTGTCGGAGTAGCATCGCAATGGGAAAATGGAAGGGTCTGTTAGAAAAGTCCAAAAAATTACCTCCCAAGTCCCTTCCTATTCACTTTTCCTTAACCCCAATGAAAACATCACAGAAAAAATCACAGGATGTAGGAGGGTTGGAGTAAGATAGGAAAGGAGAACAGCAGTGATTAGGGAATCCGACTGCACTTTCCCTCGGTGGATGTTACATACTTGTGTGTGTTAGTTGAGTAGAGACTACCATTTAACATTGATGAACTACAAAATTCGCACCTACCACTCGGAGCGTTCTCCTTGTTTTAATGTGCAGCAAATGAAACGTGTAAACCTCAGTGATAAATATATGAACTCATTAAGATTTTTATATCCGTTAAGTCTTTTCAGGATGAGGAACTGTGACTGTGAACATCTAGAACAGCAGAAACTTTTCTCTTAATCTGAACTTTCTGCAGAGTCAATACAAATATTCAAGTCCTTTCATTTCACAACGATATTAAATTGTTTTGTTTTATTCCCCACCTATCCATTTTCTTTAATTTTCTCGTCTCTGTTAATTCTATTAATCTACTCTGGTTCTGTCTTTCTTTCTGCTCGTTATGTGAAAAGCTCTATAAACCGCGTCCTACTTGCATAACTATGATGATAAATATAATAATCAATTTAGCAACATGCCAACTTTATCATTTTAATTGGTTGTGATTTACAAACGTTTATCACATTTACTTTATGATTTCCACGTTAACAGAATTGCAGGATTGGTCAATAAAAACAGAATTTACAATTTAACGTAGAAATTGAATGAATTTGACTGAAATGCTGTTTTTTTTTTGTTGTTGTTCTTTTGGGTTTTTTTAGAAAGAGGCACGTATATCTATATACCTTCTTATTAAGTTACTATCACTGAGAGAACAGAAAGATTTATCCATTTACATTAGAAACATCAGTTAGTATGTGACTATACATGTGAATGTGTCTTTAAATGTGTTACTCTGGTTATAATTATTTTATATCAGGGTTATCCAAACTACGGCTCCTGGGCCAATTGTGGCCCTTTTTCAAAAAAATTAAGGTTATTTATATTTAATTAGTGAATATTTGATTCCTTTACATAAACAAGAAACTCCTTTTTTATGGTAAAATTAGTGGAAAGATTAAAAAACAGAATTCCAAAAAAATTAAAACGGAATTTGGAAAATAATAAAACGGAATTTGGCAAAAAAATAAAACGGATTTCATAGGGCCATATAAATTTGACCTGGAACGGTGTTACGGCGATCAAATCACACAGAGAATCCATCACTCACCAGCAGGGGATTCGCGCACGGGGGGAGCAGCTCCCTATTTCGTTTTTTGGTGCAACACAGCAGTGCAAATGCAGACACAAGCTCAGCTACGAGCATAAGTATTGCATGTTGGTAGTAAAAAATACTGTAGAGGTAGTAGAAAGGTAGTAAATCCAACTCTAGGATTCCTGTATCAACCCTGTACTTCTTATTGTGGTTGATGATCCGACCAAGGTGGTGTTTCTGGTGAGAAGGGCTTTGGCCAGAATGGAGGTAAAACAGTTGTCTGGTGTGACATTTCTCCCTTTCCCCACAAAGAGCTTCACCCCCCGTACAGTGAGAGCACATGAAGACATTAGTTAATGAGACACGTTTGGTTTTTTGAACCAGGCTGTAAACCAGTTTATTTCTAGTCAAAACCGGCTGTTTAACAGGTGTCCAGACGGGACTTCTGGTGTTCCTGCAGCCAGCCTCAAGTGGTCAGTCGCGGTATTGAAATTTTTTGCACTTCCGCATTGGCTTCATTTTTCAGGACCGGCGGTTGCCACTTGGTCTCAACCAAACTTTGGATCAAAAACAAGAGCCCGCCCACTGAGCTTGACTTCCTGTCAGCTAAGCTAGCACTTAAGCTAGCCTTCTCGAGGTAGTGTCTGCCTGTCAACCTTTCAATCAAGTGAGACGTGCCAATCAGTGTGCAGTGAGGATTTGTTTACATGACTTCTGGTGTCCCTGCAGCCAGCCTCAAGTGGACACTCGCTGTATTGGAATTTTTTTGCACTTCTGCATTGGCTTCATTTTTCAGTACCAGAGGTTGCTGGATGATTTGTCATCCATGATAACATTTCAAGCTTTTAAACCATAAATGTACCTTCCTTCTACACTTTATTGTAGGGGAGTTAAGTTACATATTCGTACTGTACCGTATCCGTTCGGTACGGATATATGTTGAATGATGCTCATACACAGATGGAAAACCAGAGAACGACTCACTGTTACCGTATGCTGGCAGCCACACAACCCCAGCAAACGACAGTAACTGTGAATATTTCCAGATAAAACTGTCCTGTTTTGGGACACTTTGTTTCCCAGTTAAATACAACAGTGGACAAAGACAAAAGTAGCGCTGACATTATTCAGCAGTGTCACTGACAGCACGTCATACAGCGGACCAATCAATGCGTTAGAAAAAGCACCACTTCGATAAGAACGTCACTGTAACGAGTAGGAACAACAAAAAGTCTTACGAACCAGTTATGAATTTCCATGATTTAGGATCTTTTTATTATAACAATGGTGCTCTGGTTTAGTAAATCAAATTCTAAATGCTGTACCTTCAACTGTCAGCCTCAGAGGAGGGGGAGAGGAGACTCCATCATGTCTGCAGCTGCGCCATAGGTAACGTTATCCTCAGATTTTATATGGCTCTAACCTCTCTATCCGCCAAGATGGGCTGTAAAAAGTTCTCCCAACCTTTGTAGTGGGTCCCATTGGTTAAAAAAGTAATCCAGTGCTGAAGTCTGTGTTGAAATTGTCAGGATAGAGGCTAATTAGCTGTTAATTAGCTGCTAGTTGTATGATGATGTGTTCAAGTTGGCTGGAAAATTTTAGTGTTTATAGAATGGGTGCAAATTTGTCAATATATTGATTAAAATAACCTAATAAATCAAAAATGTATTGATTTATTAATATTTTTATTAATTGAAGACCTTTTGAAAGGAGGTTGGAGCATTATGAATAATTTAAATGTAACCAAACCAAATTTTTTTCCGTACTGTTACACCCCTACTTTGTTGTAGTGATTATATTTGAAATGATAGCGTTTCCAGGGTTCCTGCAGATCCTTAAAGGTCTTAAATTTCACTCTTAAAATTTAAGGCCATTAAAAGTCTTACTTTTATTTTATATTGTGAGAGCTTTTAAATTTTAGAAGGCATTTTGACTGGGATGTGTCTTTATCCAGTTTTAATTTTTTATCACATTTATTGGATATTTTGCTTACATGCATGTAGCACAAGTTATGATTAATGCACCTGCATGTTGTATTGATATAAAAAGAGACTTTAAATGTACTAAAACTAATCATGTTTGGGTTGTCATGACCCTAAAATGTATGAAATTAATTTAAATTTAAATAACAGTGCGTTAAATTGGAGAATGCTGGTGTACTGAGAAATTTTACATTTTTGACCATTTGCTGCTCAAATATTGGTATTAATTTTTCTCATCTTAGGTCTTAAAAGGTCTTAAATGTAATACTTGAACATGTATATGCACCCTGGTTTTAATAGGTCATTTGAACATTTATTGTTTCAGACTGCAACTTCATCATCAACAGTGCCTTCCTTCACAACCCCGTAGACATCTCCATGGTAACCGGTGGCCCCACCAATCAAAGACATCACTGTGCGACTCAAGGATTATGGGTATTGTAGTACTTCTTTTCTGAAGAAACACTGTTTTTTTTTTTTCTAATGAAGTTTATATGTTGCAAACTTTTGTCTTCTACTTGAGCATTTATCATAGTTTCACACTCAGGTAGCTGGTGGTACGCCCACGACCCCCAAAATATAGAGCCAGAGACCGAGGACCCCCCGCTGTACCTGAAGGTGGCTGAACACAGCCATACACAATCAAGAATAGTGCAGACAAAGCCGCCCATAAGGAGGGATAAAGGGGAAGGTTTCCGGGACCCAGCCAAACTGGGGGCCCGTGGAGGTAAGCAAAACCATTGTCCACTGTGAAGTTATATTTCACCCAAATAATAACCACGCTTTCCAAAGAAACAAATATCTCTAGTCAACTGTGTAGTTAAATAGCCTTCTAAAAATGAAAACATTTAAAATGGGTGAAAATTTGCTTAAATTAGTTACTAATGGCAAAAAATTGTGGAAAATGTGTTAAAATGGGATTTTTAAATAACATAAATGAGTTAAAAGTGGCAAAAATTAGATTTAAATGGCAAAAAAATAACCAAAAATGGATTCAACCTGCAAAAACAAGCACAAAAAGTGATCAAAGGGGATTATAAAGTGGCTGAAATGGCTTTACAGTGCAAAAAAATTGGTGGAAATTGGGTGGACTGGGATGAAAAATTGATATAAACTGGCCAATATGGGATAACTATCTTTAAAATGGGCAAAAAGGGGTGCAAAAAGTGGTAAATAGTGGCAATAATGAGGCAACAATAAGCAGAAAGTTGAAAGAATTGGTTTAGAAGTGACAAAAACAGGCAGGCGTCCCCCAGTGGCGTCCCAACCCCAAGGTTGAGAACCACTGATTTAGATATGGCGAATAGTTAAATCCACTATGGAGAAAGTAAATGGAATTTTTACTTCCAGAAACACACTAAACCCTCCATGTTTGAAGAATCCAGGGAGGAATTCCCCTCACTTCAAAATTCCATTTCCATGCACATTCTAGAACATTCCATGGACTTTCAAGAACATGGAATTAGAGGGAAACACTTTTCTATTTTATCTTTAAAGTTTGTTTAACCCTTATTAACCATTATTATGGCAGGTATTATATTATCAATGAAGATTTTCCAGTATTGTGTGATGTCAATAAAGTTTTTTTTTTTTTTAATTTGTTGTAAGCAAAAAGAGGGGGTTTCCCCGCGGAATGTTCGCCATCACAGATCAAAGCCATTTGCTCTTTGTGACATCATCAGGCTTGGTCCTACAAGAGTTGAACCCTGTGACGTTGTCAAGGTGTGAGATTAAGCTAAGCAACAAGCCGGCATTAGAGTCTGTATTAACAAGTGTGTTTTTAAAGACACTCACATTAAAGTTCAAATTACTACTTCTGTTTACAGCTGTAAATTTCTGAAGCACAGAGGTAAAAATGTCGAGTGACGAGGACCTTGTGACAGATGGAGGCTCAAGCTTGTCTGTACAGGCTTGTGTCGACATGGAGTTTAACCAAGAACTGTACTTAAGGATGAAAAAGAAACTAGATCACCAAGAACAGGTCATCTCAGAATTGAATGCAAAAAATGATAAACTAGAGGAGAACATTGTCTCTGTGAAGGAGGACAATAAGAGGCTGAGAGGGATTATTTCTAAGACAACAGAGATGGTTGAACAGTGTAAGGCTGAGATCACAGAAAAGAACCAGCAAATCAAGTCTCTGGAGGACTCTGTTGCACACCAGGTAAATCTCAAGAAACAAGTAGAGGAGTTTGAGATCCACCGCAAGATGATGCAGGAAACTGAGCTCGACACTGAGGCCCAGCAGATCCAGTCTTTAAAGGAGACTCTTTTGAAGGAGAGGCAATCTCACAAGAAAGAAGTGGACCGCATACGAGCTCATTCCAAAGTAATGGAAGCAATCCACGCTCAGGCTCTGAAGGATGTCGAGAAGAAACACAGGGTGATCATGAAGAGGCGCCTGAAAGAAGCAGAGCGGGACAAGATACGTATGCTGCACGAGCAGATGGTGGAGTTCCAGACAGAGCGCCTCGCACTGAAGGAGCAGAAGAGGATTGGTATGAGGAAGCTAGATGAGCTGAGGGAGGTGATGGACGCCAAACTCAATGCTGCCAAACAGGAGGTGATTAAACTGCAGCAGGAGGTACAGCAGAGGAAGAAGGACATTGGGGCAGCTGAAGGTCAGATCTCCACTCTTATGAAGGCACAGAAAAAACTGATGTTGGAGCTGGATGCAGGTAGGTCCAATCTGAGAGAGACTAGCAACCAGCTGACTGCACTGCAGGAAGAACTTGAGTCCCAAAAGCATCAGTGTGAGGCCAGAGTTGTCGCTGCCATCGAAGAAGAAAAGCTCAAGTGGATTCAATCATTCAAACAGGAGTTTACAAAGCTACAGCAGAAGCTCAGGGAAAAACATGAGCAAGAAAAGGTTGCAGCGCTGGCTCTACTGACACAAACCAAGGACCAAGAACTGAACAGTGCCAAGGAGAAGTGGCAGCAGGAAGCTGTGGACCTGGCGGAGCAGATCTCCCTGCTGAAGCTGGGCCAGGAGATGCACCTGGCCCAGATGCAGTCATTACTGGATAACATGAAGCAGCAGTTAAGCCAGGAGAAGGAACAAGCAAAGATCCTGCTGGACAAGCTACAGGGGAAGCACCAGTGGCAACTGCAGCATCTGAAAGAAATCCACCACAAAACCGTGCAGGACATGGAGAGCACCTACCAGAGAGACCTGGAAGAGCAGAGGGAGCATCTCTACTGTCAGCACCGTGCGGAGCTGCAGATTCTCAATGAGGAACACTGTCGGGAAATGCAGGTGTTCAAGCAGGAGTCAAAACACGAGCTGCGAGAATTAAAAATTAGGCTGGAAAAGAGGACAAATAGCATGCTGTTCGTTCAACAATCTGAGCTGAAACACATGCATGCATCAGCAATTGAACAACTGGAACAAAGGTACCAACAGGAGTCTGCCGCTGCCAAGGCAAAACTGGAGAAAACAGTGGAAAACAACCGCCAAGAGCAGCGTGAGATGATGAATAGGATCACTGAGCTCCAGGAAGAGCTGTTCCAGCGTAAGGAACACATCACTCAGCTGGAACATCAAAACCAGGAGCTCAACGAGAACATCAGCACTCTAAATAAAGAGCTCGGGGAGAAGGACAATGAGGTGCTCCAGATCCGCAGCGAAGCCAATAAGTCTATAAAGGCTCATAAACAAGAGCTGCTAGAGAAGCACAGAGAGGAGCTTGCCAGTCTGGGAGCTGCTCACAACACAGAGATCCAAGACATGCTGGCAGACTTCAACAGACACGAGGATGTGTTTAAAAACATAATCTGTAACCTCCAGAGTCAAGTTGAAGTTACAGAGAAAAGGTTTAGAAACAGGGAGAGTCGTCCTGAGGATCTACAGCTCATTGCTGGTCTGAAGGCCTCTGCTTCAGAGAAAGACTCTCAAATTGAGAAACTTGAGAAGGGGAGGAAGACTTTACTGCTGGAACTGAACTACATGGACAGCATCATGAACAAATTTTTCCATGGCAGCCCTAATGTAAGAGCAACTAAACAAGTCACTGAGCAACAAAGGGTGAAGAAAACAGCGGCCAGCAGATCCAATGTCAAGGCTCTGGACGCAGCAGGTGCAGGAATTGAGCAGGCCCTATCTCCACTTCCAGGCCAGCCCAAGAGCCTAGAACCCATCCCAAACTCCCGCACCCACAACTTTAAATTCAACTCATATGATCCACTGCCCCAACTGGTTATGACCTCTAAACCTAAGGAATCTGTAGAAAAACATCCGGAGCCCAAAGTTAGCGATGGTAAGATAAAAACAGCCCACAGTTTCAGTGACGCTCCTGATGTTAGCACTCTGCAGCCCACAGCTAAAAGCCTGACCATGCCAGATTCAGGATCTTGTCAGTCCCCACCTCCAATGCCCCCAGAGGCCAACCCCCTAAGACCCCATCCCAAACTCAAAACAGTACTCCTGCCAGTTTCCCCCATCAAACCCAAGACATTTTCAAGAAACAGGAGTGTTAGACCACTGTGCCCAAAATATTGAGATTAAGATCAAATGACATTGTGTTTAATTGGGCTTGAGTATCCTGGTTATATATCCTGGTTTTGATCGTGTTTGTGTTTACGCGTGCAGACAACCTGGCTATCCCTGTTTACATGAGAAATCTTATAGTATGGTTTCTGATCACTGCATCTTATCTGCGCAGGCACCTGTGATGTTATCTTTACAAAACCATGGCATTTTTTAAAATTGGAGAAAAAAGACCACTGTGAATTATTAACGCTATCAAATGCCAACATCCAATTAAGATATGGTAATCACCCTATTCCAATAATGTTCCAGTTTTTAAAAATATCAGGCAATTCTTCTTACCAATTACCAGACTCCATATTTACCTACACTCCAAATCCTTCACAAAATAACTCCCCTGGAAACAGCTTCAGTATTAAAGCATTATGTAAAAACAAAGGTAGCTTATGCTTTTATTTTGAAAAGAGTACAGGAAGAGCTATCGTGTCTGGGAAGTCTTCAGATGCTTTGCAGGGCACCAGCTTCGGCTCACAAAGCGCTGAACTTCAGTAACTCATAGCATGAGCACTCGGTCTCAGTAGACTACACGCGGCTCATTTAAAAATTACATGTTAAATGGAACAGTTTTATTAACGTTACACCTGCGCAGGTAGTCTATAGCTGACAGAGAACGGGATACAGGGTATACATGGCACAGTATTCCATTTTCTTTTGGAGTTCTCCAGGTAGCAAAACAGGGTTCCTCAATACTGTGATTTAGTAATCACGTACTCAAGTCCATGGAAACACAGTCATTGTGAGGCACTCCGGTTTTAGCCCATAGATGTCAGTGTGCATTGTTCATTTTTTTCTGTATGTCTGTCCTGTGATTGGCTGATGACCAGCTCAGAGTCAACCAGCAATAAGAGGCAAGGGACACTCTGGATTGGTTTTAGCCTGTACAGGATAAGCAGCAGAGATAATGAATAATTTAAAATACAAATAAAAATAAAATAAAAAAAAACCTAAACATCTAACTGATGTACTCATCATTGTTTGTTGGAAAATAAAAGGTATTGATGACAGATGGCATGACTCAACTTTAAACCAATAATTGTTGTTCTTGATGGATGAAGATGAATTATTAACCCAATTATAATGTTTTGAAGCAGAACAGACCATGCTGTTGAACATGAACAGGCCACTTGTTTAAAGCTTCATCTGTAGGAATTTTATCTATAGTCCACATACTTTAAAATGAAAATCAAGGTGTTAAAATGGACCCAGATAACCTCTTAAATGGAATTAAAAACACAAATGAGGTCACACAAATCATAATTTCAAAGTGGCGCAGAAATTGGTTCTATAAATTATTTATTCTGAGTACATTTAAAATATTAAATTCATTGTCGGACAGGTTGTTGCACAAGAAAAAGAAAAAAATGGACATATTTACGCATTTGAAAAATTATTTAGAAACAACTTGTTTTTTTGGACATTAACTTACAAATTTGTCTTAAAAATTGAATGAAAGAATTTTGATTAAATTAAGATTGTGATCTGGGGATAAAAATGTGATATTTTCTTTCTGTATTGCCCCTATCACAAGCCTTCCAGGTCCGGCAGCCCAGAAGCATCTCCACATCATGATGCTGCCACCACCGTGCTTCACAGTGGGGATGGTGTGTTTGTGGGGATGTGTAGTGTCCACCAAACATAGTTTAGTCTAATGGAAAAAAGCTCCATTTTAGTCTCATTAGTCCAGTGATTTTCAAACATCTTTTGCCCAAGGCACAACTAAGATTGAGCAAAAATCTCTGAGTACCATCTCTGTACTCATGCACAATTTATTCTTAACATGTCTTTATTTGCTGTGTAGTTGTAGTAATAATGGTCAGTTGTTCAAATCCACAACACACACCTGGACATTTAAGGCCTTCACCATTTGGGAACAATGGAGTACACAAAATGCATGTTTATCAGCGTACATTTCAGCTATATCTTCCTTATTCACAGTTGTTGATTTAAGCAATCTGCTGCTGCAAATCCAAAACTTTTTGGCACCAGTTTTTAGCCGTTTTTACACCTAATTATCCAAAATATGTACATATGAAATAAAGGTGAAGCTAGAAAATACAAGTAATACCTCTGAAAAGCTAGCTTTCCAAGAGTTGCACGATTTTTCGATACTTTATGATACTGCAAAATTTAAAATTACATTATCGTAACAATGGTTACCTTAATCAGTGATGGGATCAAAAAATATCTGTGCAAACATATGTGAAAGTATCTTAAGTTGCTGTACAGTCAAAGTAATCATGCATGGTGGTACAAAATCCCAAGGCGCAAGACTTTCCTCAAGGCACATCAGTGTGCCACGCCACACCATTTGAGAAACATTGCATTAGTGGTGGGCGATACTGCAAAATTTAATATCGATCCGATACCAAGTAAATACAGGACCAGTATCACCGATACCGATGCTTTTTACTTATAAAAGCAGCCGTATACATAATTATCAAATTGATATGACTAAAGCCAATAAAAACTAAAAAAAAAAAGAAAAAAAACATAATGAATCATTTATCAGTCTTAATAAATAGAACTAGACAATTTCCACAAGCAGAAATCGTGAGGGGGGCTCGGGGGGCCGTGCCGGTTTCATTGCAGGGTCTTTTATGACAATAGACCCAACTTGTCATTACAAGGTCATGTCCAAGTCCAGGCTGAAGCAGCAGGTAGCTGGACAATGACACGGTGAAATGGTTGAGAAACAATGTACATAACAGGAGACTTTACTCATGCATATTAGTCATGTGTGGCCTGATTAGCTGATGCTGGTCACCTGGCACCTGAGTTTCAGCTGTCTTCTTGATATACCTGGTGGTGTTGGCCCTCCCTATGAGCTGAGGAAACATTATGACTACAAATGGACGTGGCTGTGATACAAAGAAACAATGAAATCAATCTAATGAATTAGTGAGTCTGTCTCTCTTACTAACGTGGCCTGGTCATAGTTTAATAGCAGTTACTGGAACATGAGGCTGAGAAGTTTGTGCAGATTCATACATGCATGTAACTTTTGCATACACACACAACCACACACACATGTGCACTTCATGCGCCAACACACGAGCAAATACACAATCTCTCCCATTCTCTTCATATTGGATATATGTGTGGCTGACGTCGGCAAAGACTTTATGGGGGACTGTATGTGGATGAGAAGCCACCCACAGTGTCCCTCCATCCTGGTAAAGCAGTGTTACTCAACCAAAGAGCCAAACTGTTGCAGAATACCTTTGCAAGAGCCACAATCTAAGAGGTGAAAATTGGCAAAAACAGCTTCAAGTAGCAATAACAATAAGTCTAAGGTGACAAAAATGGTCAAAAAGCAACAAAACTGGGTAAAAATGGGTGAAAACAGGAAGGAAAAGGGTCAGAAAGTAGCTAAAATAGGTAAGAGGTGACAAAAAAATCAGTTACAGATAACAAAAAATGACTACAATCGGCAAAAAGTGACTAAAATAGACAAAAAGCAGTCAAGAGTGGCAAAAAAGGGCAAAAATAGGTATTTAATGACAAAATGTAAATAAGTTGGGTGAAAATGGGGGGATAAAACTGAAAAGAGCAATAATGGGATGAAATTGATTTTAAAAATGGGTAAAAAGTTGTAAAAAGTGTCAAAATGTGTAAAATGTAGGGCTAAAAGTGTTTTTTATTAGCAAAAGGTAGTTTAAATGGGCAAAAAGTAGGAAAAAAGTGGTATTTAATGACAAAACGTTGCTTTAATGGATGGAAAGTGGCAAAAATTGTGAGAAATGGCAACAAAGTATACCTTTTCTAAGGTTTTCTGGGGAATAACATTTAAAATTAAGACAAAAGACCCACAAATAGTCACAAAAGAGCTACATGTGGCTCCAAAGGCACAGGTTGTGTATCACTGTGTTAAAGCATTGTTGATCGTGAGCTTCAGACAGTCCTGGGGAACGTGAAGATGCAATGCTTTTTAAGATACTGGGAGAAATGACTGAGTTATAACAGTGTAAAAACAGTCGGTTCAACAGCAGAAAAAAAAAAAAAAAATAGTTTACACTGGCTCTTATGGGCCAACATCAGGGACCGCCGCCTAAACAGCTGGCTCCCATTTCAGTTTAAAAAGAGTTAGGGCTTCAAAAATGGGTTCATATGAGTCCCAGGAACAGTGGCCACATTCTGTGAAAAAATCATTCACCTCTTATGTATGGTTTGGTCATGAGGGCAAGTTGATCGCAAAATTTTCATTTGTGTCGGCTCTCCCACAATCTGGGGTGATGACATCACCCACTCTAGCAGGGTGATTTTTCATAATTTTCACTCAAGGCACAGGAGTTTTGTAGACTCGTCTATCGAAAACCGTAAGCCCCATCGTCATACCAAAGACATTCTTGAAGACAGAACAAAAATACCTGCGTTTTAAAGTTTGAATGATCTCTGTAGGTGAAAGTATGGCGAAGCAGTAGGGGCGATGAAAAACCCTGTTTTTGTTGTTTCTTCGTCCCTCTCTCCATTCATTTCTTATGGGATTTTTTTTGCAGTTTTTTTGCGAATAACTTTGCGAAAAATTGGCGATTCTCTTAAAAAAGTCACAGCACACCGATCGGGAACAAACCACAAGTTTTGATGATGATGAATTAGTTTTTCCTGGGGGCCAACATTTTTCAAGGACAGAAAGCCGAGGGCCAGACATGATTTCTTTGATGTTCATATATATGTATATGTATATATATATATATATATTCACACACACACCCTCACACACAGTAAGGCTTAATTAGCTACATTTTAGACAGGATTTTTTTTGCAAGTAATCTAAACAGGTCAGTCATACTGTCCTTGTATTAGGTGGCATTTCTTCGCATTTTTAACGTTTTTAAGACCAGCTGATGCTAAGCTTACAAGACTGGAATATTCATTATTCACATTTATTCAGCATGACTGTTTATGGCTTTAAAATGGCAACCTGTTGTTCACAATATCTGATCAGACCCTGAGATTATTTCACCCGAGCTGGGATCAGTGCAGAGTCCAGAAAGAGTGTGAGTAACCAAATTTAGTGTAAATGTTGAACCTTAAGCGTTTCTACAGATATAGCCTTTTGTAATGGTTTATTTTGTAAGTTTTGTATTGATTTAAGCTGAGGTAACTTTACTTCCTGTTTAACAGTAGCAGACTTTTACTTTGAAAGCGCCAGTAAGGAAGTGACTGAAGTAACACAAGGTAGCTTGACTACAGTAAGAAAAGTTAGCGGAGCAACGTAAACAAAGAGAGCTACGGTAGAAAGTGAAAACCTAGCACTCCCTGTGCAGGCATTCAGCTTTTATGGTGAATTTTTATGCTTTTGGGACTTGCGCAACTACAGTTTGTTGACTTTGTCAAGTTAAAATAAACCATGAAAACCATCAGTACGAGAGTCAACCATCATTCACTCAGGAGGGATGCTACAAAGAGAGTGAGGGTAGGATCCTATTTTTTGACGAGACCTGGAGTCAAATACGCTAGGATTTATAAACTATGTCCAGTTTAAATATTAATGATCAAGACCATAATTGCATGTCTTGTTGACAAAAAATTAAAATATATGTAAATAAATGTAGTTGATATTAGTTTGGCATTACAGATTCTTTATAATGAGGGATTAAATCAGGCTGACATTGAACTGAATCACCAAAGCGAGATACGATGTCTGTGTTTGGAGCCGATGAACAATTATTTAGGGAAAGTGTTTGCTATCCTTAGAGCAGCTGTTTTAATCCCCCACAGGGATATAAGTTTGGTTTTACAAGGCAAAAACCTCTGACATTTGTTAAGGCCTGAGATGCAGAAAACCTATCAGAGGTTCAGAAAGGGCTGGACTCAGTGAGAGTCTGTGCAGCTGTACACGGTGGTTAAATTCTTCAGCTTCAACAAAAATAATAATAATATTAAATTAGACAATAAATACTTTTCCTTCAGTCTTAAAAATTATGCAGTCTGTATCAGCCTGCTTTTGGGCAGAATTTTTGCAGAGTTGAGGTGATGAAGCAGTCTGCTGTGCGTGATGCACGGTGTGTCTTTTTACGATGCTCCTCCTTGCTCTAAAGAGAGTTCAATGTATCTAACTCATTTATTGCAGAGTATTACGACCTTTCCTTGCTATAACTAGAAAAATCATGATAAATGAGTGAAAATTTGTATTGTAAACACCTAAGAGGGTAAAAATCAAAAATAATATATTTTTTAAAATTTCAATCTTTTTCTCCCAAATGTCTCATGGGCCAGATGACACCTGCTGGCGGCCCGGAAGTGGCCCCCAGGCCGCCATTTGAGGCCCTAACTAATTCTTTTCCGAGTTATCTTTACCTATCTAAGTATGCAGGGTAAAACATATTACAAAGCAGGATTTTAACTTTTATATTTTTTGTAATATGGGACTTGTTTTATCTATTTTGTTTTCCCACTATACCTGATGGTTAGACTGTTTAAATTAGTTAATTAATCTGGGGACAATTTCTGTGTATGGAAAATGAAAATGCTGCAAACAACTTTCTAAACTTTTGGAAAAGGCAGTCAAATTATAGGAGAAAAACTAGTAAACAGTAATGAAGAGGAACAGATTTATAAGTACACTCAAAGTCAATGAAAATCAATCGCACATGCATCAGAGTCGGCTACAGAACTTCTTTCCTTCCTGGTTTTTATGACTAACAGCACTAGCTGTGGCTTTGGCTCAGTGAAAAACATCATCAGTGTCTTTAGTAAAAAAGTGAGCGGTGCAGATTAGACATGACTCTAACATCCTCTTCATGCATCAGTTTTTTATAACTTTGAGATAAAAACTTGTTAGACACTGGAAATGCTGACTCACCTTTGCCTTTTGGTGTAAAGTTATTCCACAAAGCTGCAGCAGTTTATTTCTGCTGTTCTCGCCAGTTTGATACAGACGTGAGGACTCTGAATAACCGTGTGTGTGCTGATGCCTTGAGTATGTATGTGCGTGTTTGCTTTATCTGATTGGCCCCCAAAGTCACGTGACACAGAAAACAGTGAAGCAGTGGACTTTTGGCACAACAGACAGACGAGAGAGACTGCAAACAAACAGGTAGGGTGCACAGTTAGACATTTTTTTAAAGTACTCATTTAATATCGATGCTTTTAAAAAGTACTCGATACCAAATGAGTACTTTGTAAATATCGATATATCGATACTTTAGGATCGATATGCTCACCACTATGCATTAGACCAAAGACTAAAGGTCTTCGTACACTGGGTCTGTTGTATTCTTAAGTGTTTTTTCAGATCCCTTATCCGAAAAAACGTCACGCATTCTATTCTTGCAACTGAGTCTGATGCGTTTGTGTTTGACTCGACTGCAAAAATTCGTAGATTGTGGCAAATTGTTTAGTACTAGAGGGAAATTTGTTGTTTGTCCATTGAAAGGGTAACCTAGATGGCACTTTGTCACTTACTTTGTCCTGTCGAAGACCCTAGAGCAGTGTTTCTCCACTGGTGGGTTGTGGAGCTCTTTTCAGTGGGTCATGCATGTCTGAGGAAAAAAATTGTGGCAAAGATCTACAAAGTACTTAAGTCCTTAGTGGACATACATTCGTACATTTTAATTTACTCTGTTTTCATGAAATTAAGTCACTTCAAATGTTTTCTTAATATTTATCTCCTTTCCTTGCAGTAACAAAGCTGATTTTCCCATGAAAACAAGGTAATTTCTCAAGATGTCTAGAAATTAGCAAGGAAATACCTGTAATCAAGTGAAAATGGGATGTAAAAATGTTAGTTTTTTCCTGTCTCTTTTTCATTTCTATTTTATTCCATCCAAGATCAGATCTGCACTATCATTCTTGAAATAAATGTACATTTTTATTTTTTACTTTTTAAATTTTTGGGTCGCAATTTGTCATAAAGAAACTGATGCACGAGTTGCACGAACGCTGCCTTATCTTGTCTTCTAATACCAGAAGTTCCTTGAACTGAGTGTCTTCGTTGTTTTCTTCTTGTGTCACCGCCATATTAGTAGAGGCAAATACAGCTACACGAAATAAATTTAAGTTTTTATGACTAACCGGCACAGTGATTACATTAATTTTAATGAATCAATTCATGATCCAAATTCACGGATCACTGAAGGCAGACATGATATGCGGCGGGTAATAGGCTGGCTGGCCTGACATCAACATCGCCTGCCATGTTGCCAGAGGCAGGTTTGTTGCCTAGTGTAATACAAGTCTTTGGAAAATAAAGCTTAAACGATCCGATGAGATAGACTTCAATGAATGAGTTATACTCCAGGATCTATTTTAATATGGATATATATTAATTTATAAATCAATTATATACATATATATATATATACATACATTCATTTAAGAAGTATCTTTCTTCTATTTTGTATTAATCATACATATATGTATATATATATATATATATATATAAACTGTATATAATATTTTATATGTATTATATTATAATTTATATATACATTGAAAATAAAAAATATCTATACATAAATCAAACTATGTTATATAAAAATAATTCAATTTTATTTTAAATTATAGAGGACATCTTCTCATCCAACTGAGAAAATACAAGAAAGTGGATTCTGCTTTGGTGTTTCACTATCAGTTCTCATATTAAGATAACTCATTGATTATAAATTGCTTTTTAAAATCAATTTAATGTGATCGTTTAAAGAGAGGGTATTATACTTTTCCGGTTTTTAAAACATAAATATAAAGTCACAATGTTGGGTGTCCGTACTCCACGTATGCAAATTTTCAAACCGCAAGTTAAACGTATGTGGCAGTAATCTTGGAATTAGCGCGTAAGCTGATGAAAACGGTTCGTTGAAAATCTCTCTGAGATTCTCCCGAGACAAGATTTCAATGGAGCAAACTGATGAGGTCATCGCAATAGGCTCTCCTGACTGGTTTGTGGTTCATCCATGCTGTGGGCAAAGCGGAACAGACCGCCCCCACAAGGCCTCTTAGCCATTTAGCCACTTAGCAAACAGATACGTCCTGCTCTATCCTTCGCTGCTGCTGGTTTTCTTCCCCCTCTCTCTCCAAACTATCAGGGTCAGACTCCGGGTCTAACACGTATGGACATATATCAAAATTCGCCCTGTTTTACTCAGTCGTACCGGTTCATTCAAAGTTTTCAACTACCAGCATAACAACATTAGCCACATTGCAGGGGGCGGGCACAAAACAAGTCCTGCCGCCGGAAAATCTGCCAATTGGAGGAAAGCAGGTCCGTGGGGGGGTTAAGGAGACAGCATTGAAAACGAAGCTTTTCAGACGGAGGTTAAAATAAGGGTTTTTCAGGACGCCAGTGTGAGAAACATGACGAGGTTTTTGAGCTGTAAACCATGTGAAGCTACTACGTGGGTCTCAGAGAGATGGTGTAGAGCCTTGAAAAAAGGCACGATACCCCTACTTTGAGCTTTATTCCAAAAACTTGCATACTCCTTGTCTACTTGTATTGCATTAGGTAGCAGACCTGCGTCTGGCAACATGGTGGCGAAGTCGATGTGCGGCCAGCCAGCCAATCTCCTGTCGCATATCTTGTCCATGCTCAGCGATTCGTGCATTTGGATCATAAATCAATTCAATGAAATTCATGTAATGTAATCGCTGTGCTTGTTAATCCGAGAACTCACGTATTTTTCGTCGCCTAATATGGCAGTGACCCTCAAAGAAAACAACAAAGAAGACGTTCAGTTCAAGTGATTTCCAGTTTTAGATGAAGAGATATGGCAGCAATCGTCCAACCTCAGGTGTGAAGTTTAGGTCCTCGGCTGTATCCAGGTACTCTTGAAACTGATGGAGGCTAGACCAGCTGAGAGCCACTGCCCTAGAGGGCACCTTGTCATGTTTTGTTCATTGGAAAGGCACCCCTAAGGGCATTTTGTCACATTCCATCCACTTAGAGGGCACCTTTAACTGATACTATAAGGCGCTTTATCTTTTTTTTTTTTTTTTTTTTTTTTTTACCATGGTAGCATCAAAGAGGCTACTTTTGCAGCCTTTTTTCAAGCAGTAGGGCACAATGTCCCCTCTGACCCCTTCTTGTTCCACCAATGACAGAAATGCACACAACCATGCAACAGAGTATGCATGCACATACATATTACATCTAGAAAGTATATGCGCAGCGGCCCTGGCGTGGTCCCAGTCTCTTTGATTCCCCTCCAGTTCTCTAATGAATAATTTAACTGCAGATACATTCTGACACAGTGACACCCAGATAAAGTCGGAGAACGAGGAGTGAGACAGAAAATAAGAAACCAGGGCACATCCTTTTACAAGGCAGATATGGGTGAAGACTACGGGGCGAGGAGTGTCCATAGAAATGCTGCTAAAGTGGTAATTTGAGGTCAAATGAGATGGAAATGGGACATGGATGTAGGCTTTGCTGACAGAATTAGAGTAGCGAGAGGAAACAGAGGGGAGTTTGAGGAATTTTTTAAAACACTAAACCTATAACTAAACCTCATGGGCTTAGATATAGCTCTGAAAAGTTTGAAGCAGCTGGGATTCACAGCTGTAACAGTAAATTCAATCAAGATCTAAAATCAAAGCCAAACAACAAAACTTTTATTCTATATTTCCAGCATGTCCCCCTTTTCAGATATAGTTGTTCAGAATGTTCTAGGCTAAAGCATTATGAATTAATGCATTCTGTCTATTTAATGTATAAACATGAATTTTATTCACTGTTGTGTTTAATATTTATCACTCCTGACTGCTGTTTGCAAGCACACATCAATATTTTACAATGAATCCTAACACAAACGCATCCAACTTCTTTGAGGAATCACAGAAAATCTGATACAACACTTAGGTTGATATTTATCTGTAAAGTAGAACTTTTTTCTGGTGATTTTGTGCCACAGCAAGATTTACAATTGACCTAAGTTCGGCTAGGTAGGTAATTTTCCTGCAGTTACGTTGAAATTTGCTCTGTTATTAGTTAGACCAGGGATTTCCAAACTATGACCCAGGGACCAAATGCGCCCATGGTCCATTTTTGATTGGCTCCCAGCAAATTCTACAGATTAAATGAAATATGCCCCACATTTTAGCCTGGAGCTTGTGCTACACTGTATTGTATAGTACTGTTTATTGTAGACAACATTGTAAATGGAAAATATATTGGCAACCAACATAATAACAATGTTTTGATCTATAATGCCTTGATGGATTATGATGGCTTATAGCAGTACCAATGGTGTTTTAGGGGCAGAAACAGTAGTAGCCAGGGCCAGCCAGGGCCCCCTTAAATCTGACTGGCCTACTTAAAATCTTGAAAATGATCAGCAATTTGCCTTTTCAGTCATTAACTAGCCATTTAAGCATGCCCAATCACTAAGCATATCTTAAATGGGACATATGCAACAGTCACTTTTTCAGGCTTTTCTAACAAAAATATGTGGCCTGGCCTGTCCATTATCCCCTCAAGTACCAGAAAATCACACTGAGGGTCATGGAGGGTCGTCCATGGCATCTTCCAGTAAGACAGGACATGCTGTCCCAGATCTGGGCAGTATATGGCATCCAGAGCCCCAGACTCTGAGGCTTCATGTGTGGCTTTTGAGAGGTGATGTCTGCTCTCACTTGGCCTAGAGGAGCAGGTGGTTGGTACTTTGCTGGCTTCTCAAGCACCCTCCACACAACTTCTGTACAGTTGTAAGTGGAGGGTGTTTTGGGACTGGTGCCGTGTTAGAGGGGAGGATTCCTTGACATGCCACATCTCTGTGATCCTGTCGTTTGTCCAGCACCTTAAAGCCCTGGGCCGTGCTAAGTCTACAATCAAGGGCTACCTTGTAGCAATCTCCACTGTCCATGGTAGATGGGATACCTGGTCCCCAGGTGGGCACCCTCTGGCAGTTCAGTTTTTAAAGGGAGTGAGGAGGGGTCGTCCATCACCAAAGCTTTTGTTACCCCTCCTTGGATCTCCAGGTGGTTCTCAGGGCTCTTTGCCGGCCACCTTTTGAGCCACTGTCAAACCTCGACCTACTGCTTCTCTCTTGGAAAACTGCCTTCTTTTTGGCCATTGTCTGTGCCCGGTGAGAGCTCTCAGGTGCTATGTGGACCGCACTGCACCTCTTTGGACCTCAGACAGGCTTTTTGTGTTATATGGGAACGCCACAAGGGGCAGGCCCATCTCAAAACAGCATCTGTCCCATTGGATAATTGATGTTATTGCTCTGGCTTATAAACATGCTGGGCTTCATCCCCACTCAAGGCTCTGAGCGCACTCCACAAGGGGGGTGGCCACCTCATGGGTATTACTCCATGGTGCACATTTAGAGGATGTCTGTGAGGCTGCTGGATGGGCGTCTTCATCGGCTTTTGCTAGGTCAAACCTTGCCTCGTCTGCGCTCTCTTCTTCTGTCCTTGGAGATGCAGCACATGATTGATTTGTTTTTCTTGTCCCTACTGGGATCCTCTTATGCTGAAATTTTCTGTTCACAAAGATAAGAAACAGAGTTGTCTTTCTCAGACTAGCCTCGTTTGGTTATTTCCTCCAAGAAAGATTTTTGTTTGCAAATCTTCTGATTGAAAATAAATAGCTTGAACCCATCTGATGTGTTCTGCTGAATCATTACAATTCCGTGGTTTCCACCTCTGTATGGAGACCACCTATGTATGGCACAACCTAAGGTCAAGGCCATACAGAGTATGGCCTTGACCTTAGGTTGTGCCAATTCACTCTCCTCGTGACTAGTTTGATATCTTGTTGTCACTGGGTTACAGGTTCACTGAATGAAATAAAACGTGTAACCTGTAACCATTCATTGTCACTTAAAAGTGAATGTTGGCCAGTTTCAGTTGTATACAAAGAGGAAGAGTGAGCGGGTGCGTGACAAACTTATAATGTGCAGCAGGTGTGTTTAATTTGGTATAATGCTCCTGACCTGAGGAAGATAGTTACTGGGTTACAGGTTCACTTTCATTCATAAAACTGTTTTTACATACAGTGCTTAACAAATTTATTAGACCAACCTAACCCTAACCAAAGTAAGGCTTATGCCACAGCTGCCATAAATTAACAGCATTGGTACTTACCAAAATCATTTTTTTATGTTTCTGCAATGGTTAATACACAAATATGTAGAAGCTCTTTAACCCAAAATAGAATTATTATTGTAATCCATGAATTTTCAAATGTACTGATTTACAAAAAAAACTGAAAAAAGGTAAAGCACATTAATATTTCTTGATTAATATGTCAAATTATAGCTATTTACTTGCATTCCTGAACAGAAAGATTAGTTTTAGTGGTTGAATGTTATGCAGGATTAATTTCTGACTTCTCAGAGAAGCCCAGTGAGCCGGCTCAAATTTGGGTGAATTCAGTTTGAAATCCCTCATTCCTGTTCAAAATGGTAAAACATGGAGAGCACACTGAAAATGAAAGAGTCCGCATTAAAGCACTTCATTTTTATTTTTTTTTAAATTTTATTTAACCTTTATTTAACCAGTTTGGTCCCATTGAGATTAAAAACCTATTTTTCAAGGGAGACCTGGCCAAGACGGGCAGCAGCAAAAAACACAAAGTTACAGATGGAAATACAAAGAGAGACAAAGTACAATTTACAAAGCACAACATTTTGGATTAAAGCCATCTATGAGTCATATCTGGGGAATCAATTGTTCAAACAGCCAAGTTAAACATTGACATCCTATAGAATCTGCTTCCGTGTCTTTCATTTTAGATTTAAAAACATTTAAGGACACCAGTTCCTTGAGCTTTAAGTCATTCTGCAACTGATTCCAGGCTGAGGATGCAGAGTACCCAAAAGCCCTTTTCCCAATTTCTGTCCGAGCATTTGGGACGGAGAGCATAAAGAGGTCCTGAGAACACAAAGACTGAGAACACAAAGAATACTGTCTGGTACTTATCTGCATGATAAAAACACATAGATACAGGGAAAGCAGACCAAGAATTGCCTTACAAATAAAGGTGTAACAATGAATGAGCCTCCGGGTTGCCAAAGCAGGCCATCCAACCCGAGAGTACAACTCACAATGGTGAGTCAGAGCTTTACAGTGTGTAATGAACCTCAAGGATGCGTGGTAGACAATATCAACCATATGGATGCTGGATGGTCTCTGAGACAAATGACAGGTGGTCTGATAAATTTTTCAAGCACTGTATGTAAACATACCTCTGTATGGTGAACCTCTGTCCATCTTTATTTCTGAGAGACTTTGCCTCTCTAAAATGCTCCTTTTACACCCAGTCATGTTACTGACTGGTTGCCAGTTATCCTAATTAGTTGCAAAAAATCTCCAGTTGTTTTTCATTAGTACCATTTACTTTTCCAGTCTTTTGTTGCCCCGTCCCTACTTTTTTGGAATTTGTTGCTACCATCAAATTCAATATGAAGTAAAATTTATTTTATGATATGGTTGAATATCTCAGCTTCAACATCTGATATGTTGTTTTATGAGATTTGCAAATCATTGCATTCTGAATCTTATTTACATTAACAGTGAACCAACTTTTTTGGAATTGGTGTTGTAAAATGAGGTAGATAACATACAGGACTGTGTCCTGTACATGGTTATATATCATTGTTTCACATCCAGGTAGCTTGGTGTAGGTCTACTTTGACTGGCTGCCGTAAATTGCTAAAGCAGCATGGACTGGATGATGCTGTAGCTGATTAGGGACAGTAGGAATGTGGGAGTGGGAGTGGGCATGTTTGATCCCAGTGTAAGACAGCACTTTGCACTGGAGAAAGTCCAAAATGGACTGAAACATCTGCATTAAAAACTAATCAGAATCAGTTTATTTAAGGCTCCCATCTTGCGCTTTGCTTTCTCTATGTGGATTGCATGATTGCATGTGCATAAGATAATCCACACCACACCTTTTTATAGACAAGCAAAGGCAGCACAGAGTCTATTTCCTGGTGCACTGTTTCTTTAAGATTTCCTTAAGAATGTGAGTGCTGGTTTGAAATCATGTTTGAGCTCTCTGATTCTCATCCATCACCTGCAAGCATCAGCTCATAAAGGTAAGCTACAGGCCACGCTCCGAGCCGTTAGAGCAGCACCATTACCACTGAGTCCATTGATTAGGCAGTAATAATGCAGTCTGATGGCCTGTGGGCATGTGTAAATCTCTGAGCAGAGGAGCACTCTCTGATGGCTGACTCATAACTCAGGGAGCCGGCGGCGGGGGTGAAGAAGTGTGTCCTGATATAAAACCTGAGGACGTTAGTGCGAGGAAAATTATGTCAGCAGTGACAGGCCTGTGTCGCCGCTTATTCTCTCTTACAACGTTTCAACACGGGCACTCATCAAACATGTCTGATTCATGTATGAGCGTAAATTTAGCTGCAGTGATGTTCTGTGTCTGATAGCAGAGGAATACTAAACAATTGCTAGATATATGCAACCTTTCCAAAAGCAGATGCCTGCAACAACTTCCAAAAAAGTTGGGACATGAACATGTTCACTAATATGTTCCATCACCTTCTAAAAATACTCTGTGAGCTCATAGTTGTTAAAGTACTGAAAGTGGAATTCTTTCCCATCATTGCTTAATTTAAATCCAAATTATCCTTTACAGAGGTCCATATATTTTCATCGGGAGACAGGTCTAGGCCAGACCAGGCCCCACCTAACCTTGCAAAGCAGATGGATTCACCCATTTCTGTGTTTCTCACTGGCGAATACATCTTGCAAAGCTCCCATCTGAACCGTTTGGGACCGTTAGAAAGTGACAGGGCCAATCAGCAATGAGGGGCAATAGCTACTTTCGGGCACAGGGGAGTTGTGACTTATTCAAGCAACGACAAGAGGTCGGTGCAATTATGGCGGACATTAGCGTGGATGCTGCTAAAGCACCAGTTTTATCGGAACTTGATGATGATATTTCTTCATTAAAAGAAGAACAAAGAACAGCAGTGAGTTGTTTTCTTTTCAAAAACAACGAAAGTCATGTACTGACATGTCTGTAGTCGCCATGGTTCACGTTATGCAGTTTTCTATGGAGTTTACTCCTCAGTAGCAGCTACGACGTCACGTATTTCATTGCTCTGATTGGCCTGTAAAGATGCAACAGACAGAACGTGATCCAGTCACCCTCAGAGTTTTTTTTTGTTCGTTTTTATTTTCAAAGGCTCTGCCCTTTCCAAAACACGGCCTATGGGAGGTTTTCCAGATGGATGTGTGAAACAATCCAGCTGGCTTGTCAGGTTAGGCCCCACCGTCTTTGATTGTGAAGCCAAGCTGTTGTAACTCATTCAGAATATGTGTTGGCATATTCTAAAAATACCCCACCTGTATGGATGCATTTGTAACCTGTATGTATCTCTTAGTATTAATGCTGCCTTCACATGTGTGCCAAAGGCACTAATACACCCCCACACCATCACAGATGCTGCCTTTGAATTTTGCATTTAAAATGACTATGAAAAGTGTTGATTTTTATAAATCATGGCCAAAATAATTTTGCTTTTGGACAAAATAAATTACATAAAATATATTTAATGTCCAAGTGAATGTCAATTAGATAAAAATATGTAATGTAAAATAAGTGGCTGCATAAACATTCACCCCCTTCAAGTCAGTATTTAGTAGATGCACTAAGGCTGCAATCACAGCACTGAGTCTGTGTGGATAGGCCTCAGTCAGGCTTGCACATCTGAACACTGCAATGTTATTCTATTTTTCTTTGCAAACTGCAAGCTTTGTCAGGTTGCACCAGGATTGGCCACAAATTCTCTGTTGGACTGGGGTCTGGGCTTTGACTCCGCCCCTCCAGAACATTCACCTTGCTGTCTTGAAACATTTATGTGCAGCTTTTCCTGTATGCTTCAAGTCATGGTCTTCCTGGAAAATCTTCTCTCAAGCCATATTCCTCTTGCGGACTGAATACAATTTTCTTCCAGGATTTTCCGATGTTTTACCCTCTACCTCTACAAGTCTTTTAGTCTTTTGGAATTTTGTTTTGTATCATCCCTCTGACTTATACACTGTAAAAAAAATAATGTAAATTTTATGGTAAAAAACTGGCAGCTGTGGTTGCCAGAATTTGACCGTAATAAATACAGTAGAACTTTTTCTACCATTACGGTAAAAGGATATTAATACTGTTAATTTTACGGTTAATTTCATTTTTTAATTCCAAAATTTACCGTATAATTTCAAGTTTCTACCATTAAAAAAAAAAAAAATTGCCATGAAATAAACATGATTTTTCTGTTAACTTTTCAACAAAACAGCATGTTTTTCTATGGTTAAAAACTATATACGGTAAAATATGGTTTTTAACCCCAACCTTTACTGTAAAATCAACAGTGCCAATATAACTTTACCGAAATAATAGAAAAAGTTCTACCATATTTATTACGGTCAAATTCTGGCAACCACAGCTGCCAGTTTTTTACTGTATAATTAACAGGTTTTTCCGTAAAATCAACAGTGCCAATATAACTTTACCGCAATAATAGAAAAAGTTCTACCATATTTATTATGGTAAAATTCTGGCAACCACAGCTGCCAGTTTTATACCATAAAATTAACAGGTTTTCCATTGTTTAAAACTAGTATATGAATACTATATAGTTTGTGCCATTAAATGTGACTGTTTGTCAATGTGCACATGACAGTATTTCATTGTGATAAAATAGTTTGCTTTATTCTTCATAGACTTCCTTAAAATGTCAAAAAAAAAGGTTTTGCACATAAATTTAACAGTGTTTTAATGTAAAATTTATAATATAATGTTTTAATTGTTAATCAGGCTAGTTAGTCAGTTTACCTTGAATTTCTGTAACCTGTAATGTAATATCTAAATACACTCAACATAATTTGCACAAAAAATAACTCAATGCTATTTAACAGTAAAATACTGGTAACTTTCCTTGTAATATATCACTCAGTTAGCCTTTTTTGGTAAAAACCCAATGACTTTACATAACACTATCTTACACTACCAATAACATCCATGAAAAAATACATGTAAGGCAAAGGTTGTATTTAATATTTGATATTTTAATGACCAAAATGATCATATACATTCAACAAGTTATATGCAAAGTTTTCTGTTCTGTTGTCCAAAGAGAAGCTGCTGCTGGCTGAGAAGATAGGTCATCTCTGCAGAGATGACTCTGTAGAGGGTATGATATATACGGTGGCCGAGAAGTCTCACACGAATGCAAATTCACAACACGTTGCAAAAAAAAAAAACACAACGACATTTGAGAAAAACACAAATACAAAATGAATACAAATATTCAGCGCCGCGCATGGACACATAAACTCGGCACAGCGCGGAGGCAAACAGATTCCACAACAGCACCACAACTTGGTGCAGCAGATGCAAATAAAAACTCACAACACAATGGAAGTGGGGTCGTTATTAAGGAGCATTATCACGATGATGCAGGGTGTTGCTGGCAACTTCTCCATCTGAACTTCTTGGGCCAAGCATGTCTCCTCAACATAGTGGAGCAGGTCCTCTTCATTCTCACCAAAATGAGCCAGTAAAATAAGAACCATCTGTATGAGGTCTTCTGAGCAACCATCAGCCTGCCTTCTCCCATCCTGAAACTTGATAAGAACATCCAGGACTTGTTTGCGTTTTTGTGCATCAACACTTTTGAGAAAGTTTAAGAGGCGTTTCCCCTTTTTTTCCACATTGGCAAGGAAGGATTCCATCAGTCTTAGACCAGTAAGTTCTTGAAAATGCGCTGCCATCCCGGCTTCCCTGAACAGAAAGGGCCACTCTTGGCTGAGCGTCTTGATGCCTGCCCCCTTGTTAATGTCTTTGCGCTGAGTGTAATAGGTGGAGTGTTTTTCACATCATCAGTATTGTAGTCCATCTCTTCAAACATCATCTTCATTCGTTCTTTTTTTTCTTGCTGACTCTCTACAGTCTCAGAGAGTGGCATAAATTTTAGTTCCCAGTTGATGCAGCCATATGTGTCTTGAACACTTGCTCTCTGGATATCTGGAATTTCTTCAGTGTCATTCTCGTCTGATGCTGCCTTGCGTTTCATTATCTTTGGTGTGTTGGGTCGTTTAACATTTTCAACTTGCACTTGAAGTTGTTTGAGCAGTGAATGATACCCTGCTCCAACAACATCACCCTCAATGACATCCTGAAGAGATTTTGGATACTTGGCCACCATTCTTCTGCCTATCTCTGTAGTGGTTCGTTTGGTTGGATTGTTTCACACCTCCATAATTTCAGATACCACAATCCTCACCATCTCTCGTCGTAGTCGTGGACTGGGTCTTTTCTGCCTTTCCAAACTCTGCATTATCTCTTCAGGTAGCTTCTGCCATGGTATCTGGAAACCGTCTACCCAGTTTGGCACAGAAGTTGAACTGCTTCCCAAGGGTGATGAGGTGGCTGTGGCTGACACTGGTGAGACAGGGATTGAAGGTGGAGAGGAACAGACAGACCCCGGAGAGGAACATGGTGTGGTTGAAGCCAAAGTGCTTGAGTCTGAAACAGAAGAATAATGGAGGTTTAAAAACATTAACAAAAATAACTGTCTAATTAGGTTCCAAGAACATTTTTTACCATATAATTTGTGCACGTAGTAATTGTTTGTGTAATGCTAGCACATACTGTGTAAAAGAATTTCCTCTTTGATGACAAATAAAATATTTATTTATCTAAACCCTGAATGATGTTACGCTGCTGTCTAGGAATGTATAGTTCTACTGGGTAGTTTGTGCTCTAATTTGTTTGCAATTTTTAAATGTTGTAAAATTTTGTTTATGTACACTTACTGCTCTGGGCCCAGGCAGCAACAAGTCCTCTGGCTTGGACTGGCTTCAACAATGGCAGCAAGTCAATTTCTGTAAGATACTGCAGATCATCTGTGGTCTCTGCTCCAAGTGCCTTTAAAGCATCTTCTACTGAAGTGAGGACTGCTACAGGAAGATCTGGAAGCACTGCAGCAACTGCACTGCTTATACTCTCCGTTTGTGATTCGGCCACATCTGTCAGATACACAAACAATCAAAAAAAGAATTTGGCCTTCGGCCTACTGACACTGAAGCATCTACTCTGACAATACACTGTAATGGCCATCTGTCAGTCAGTTCATCAATGTGTAGGCATTTCAATCTTACACTTTCATTTCTCACTGAGTGCATGTGGTAGTGTGTAAGATATTCTGCTGAATATACTCTCATCAGAAAATGAAGTGCAGAATCATCCTTCACCACAATAAGGATGAGTTCACCAAACTCCACTGAGTCATCATTTCTAATAGCAACAAATTGGCCTTTCTTGTATGCTATTCCATTGTATTGCACATCTACAGGAATCCTTGAATTTGCTTCAGTGATGCCACACTGTAATACTGCCTCTTTAACTTGTTCACTGTAACGCTCAGAATAGAACGGCGAGCTGTCTTTCATTTGCAAGGCTGGGGGACTCACTGACCCAGCTGACAGAAAGGCTTGAACATCTGATGTCTGTAAGACACAGATTTTTAAAATTCTTCAGATGTCTTGTACATCTTTTAAAGTAACTATGTTTGCTTTCAAAGTGCATAGTCCATAGTTTGATCAGTGGGCCAAATTTCAAAATCAACCCTGGATAGTGACATAAGTAATGATGCTTTGGTCTCAGGTTTTCATCTTCAAACAGTGCCTTCCTGGAATCTAAATACTCTTGAATGAGAACATCCGGGTAAGCAACCTGAGGCTTGGAAATCTTCTGAGCACAAACCAAGTCAACTATGTCTTTCAGTTGTAGAGTTAATTGCCACACATCATCTTGTGGATCGTGCACTCTATCTCCAATTACTAGAGGTAACAGCCTCAGAAAATTCCAGTTTTGTATAGCATGACCAGAAAGTCTGAGAGCTGTAGGGCTGACCTCACATGGCTTGGAGGAAGCATCTTTGTTTTGGTGCTTAAACTGCTTAATGGGTCTGTTCAAAATCGAATATGTGAGCCATCCCTTTTTCTTAATGGAGTATCTGAGGTAGAGTGCAACATCATAAGATAGGACACCCTCAAAGATGTCATGGCCCAGACATGGGGGCAAACCAGGCAGACAAACATTAAAGTTTTTCAGAGAATTGAACACTGACCAGCATTTTATCCCCTGAACACCAGACACGTCTTCATTCTGCAACTGGTTGACTGCAGCCCTGTAATTGTCTGGAGTGCGCTCTGGTCCACATGCACTTGGATCCTCACCCTGAAATTCAGTTCGAGAGATCAGACAGTATCTGCAGAAATATTCTGAAGAACTGAAATTTTCACTGAAGCCACCGATGCAGTGGGAGCCCAGGTTGTCTCCAGCAATGCAGTAAAGAGTTCCTTTTACTGAGGCTCCGTTTCATCTGCCATTGATATTCCATTGTCCTCAAGTTCTTGCAAGTTTGTCAGTAACCCTGAGAACACCTTGGCATGACCAAACTCTTAAAATCTTTGTCTCTACAAAACCAGCTGCATGTGATCCACATTTGATCGGACATGGGGAGGCAAATTTAGTAGAGAGAAGCACACAGCCAAAATTGTATGCTTCTTTTTTGCAGAACCCAAAGGGTTCACCACCTCAAATGCATCCTGATATAGGACTAGTTTTAGGCAAGAAGGGTTATCCTGAAAAAAGGTGTTGAATTTAAACACCTTACCATCATGGCTGTCAGAGAGAACATCTGGTCCAGAAACATCAGTGGGACATGACAAAAATCTGACTCAAGCATACTCTTCAACGTGTTTAAGACAGGAACATAATATGCAAATCTCTCTGTTCTGTTCTCATCTCTGCCTAAAAACACCCTTTTAGGCTCAACATATTTGAACATCTTTTTAAAGCACTGTGCTCTAGAGTATGCCGTTCTCATAGGCCCTTTGTGGCAAGCTGAGAACAAGTCAGATTCTTTCACTGTTTCACATATTTTTACAATTTCTTCATCAGATACAGACAAATCTTTCAGCAGTAAGTTTAATCTGTTCAAAGTATGTGACTGTCCCAACTCATGTATATTCTGAATCTCCTCAACAATGTTCTGAATGGTAGATGCTGGGATTAAATGTTGTCCCTGTAACTTAATATGAAACATACACACATTTCTGAGATACAAGTCACTGAACTCAGATATGTTCCCAATTGTTTCTTCTTCAGCATTCAACACACTGGCAGTTTCCTGCATGGAAGTGCAGCTATGCTCGGTTGTAGAGGGAGATTCAGAAGTTGTATCCTGGAATGACCCACGAAGCACATTTACAGAACAATTTATGTGTTTTCTGGACATATGGGCAGTGAAGGGAGATTTTACAGTGAACACAGATTTGCATCCTCTCACTGGACAGTTTACAGGACGTCCGTCTGCTATGTGCTCCTTTAGGTGAGCAACTAACTCTTGTACTCCATGACACTGCTGTTCACAAAGTGAAACTGTGCATTTTAATGTCGCTAACGCGACCTCCTGAGCAACTGAAGATGTACCATTATGGTGGCAATAGAAGTCAGACTTACAGTTGAAACCAGAAGTTTACATACACTATATAAAAAGGCACATAAACTTTTTTTTTTCTCACTGTCTAACATTAAATCAGATTAAACTTTTCCTGTTTTTGGTCAATTAGGATTAGCAAAATTATTTCTATTTGCTAAATGCCAGAATAATGAGAAAAGGATTTTTTTAAGACAATTTTTATGACTTTCTTCAAAGTCAGAAGTTTACATACACTAAGATTACTATGCCTTTAAACAATTTGGGAAAGCCCAGATGATGATGTCATGTCTTTGGAAGCCTCTGATAGGTTTATTGACAACATTTGAGTTAATTAGAGGCACACCTGTGGATGTATTTTAAGGCACACCTGAAACACACTGCTTCTTTGTGTAACATCATGGGAAAATCAAAAGAAATCAGCCAAGATATCAGGAAGAGAACTGTGGACTTGCACAAGTCTGGTTCATCCTTGGGTGCAATTTCCAGATGCCTGAAGGTGCCACGTTCATCTGTTCAAACAATTATACGCAAGTATAAACACCATGGGAATGTCCAGCCATCATACCGCTCAGGAAGGAGACGGGTTCTGTGTCCCAGAGATGAACGTGTTTTGGTCCGAAAAAGTGCATCTCAACCCAAGAACAAAAGCAAAAGACCTTGTGAAGATGTTGGCTGAAGCTGGTAAGAGTGTGTCATTATCAACAGTCAAACGAGTCCTGTACCGACATGGGCGGAAAGGCCACTCTCCCAGGAAGAAGCCATTACTCCAAAAGAAACATAAAAAATCCAGATTACAGTTTGCAAATGCACACAGGGACAAAGACCTTCATTTTTGGAGACATGTTCTGTGGTCTGACGAAACTAAAATTGAACTTTTTGGCCATAATGACCATCGTTACATTTGGAGAAAAAAGGGGGAAGCTTGCAAGCCTGAGAACACCATCCCAACTGTGAAACATGGGGGTGGCAGCATCATGTTGTGGGGTTGTTTTGCTGCAGGAGGGACTGGTGCACTTCACAAAATAGATGGCATCATGAGGAAGGAACATTATGTGGAAATACTGAAGCAACATCTCAAGACATCAGCCAGGAAGTTAAAGCTTGGGCACAAATGGGTTTTCCAAATGGACAATGACCCTAAGCATACTGCCAAACTGGTTACAAAGTGGCTTAAGGATAACAAAGTCAGTGTTTTGGAGTGGCCATCACAAAGCCCTGATCTCAATCCCACTGAAAAGTTATGGGCAGAGCTGAAAAGGCATGTGTGAGCAAGGCGGCCTACAAACTTGGCTCAGTTACACCAGTTCTGCCAGGAGGAATGGGCCAAAATTCCTGCAAATTATTGTGAGAAGCTTGTGGAAGCATATCCAAAATGTTTGACCCAAGTCATACAGTTTAAAGGCAATGCTACCAAATACTAATGAAATGTATGTAAACTTCTGACTCTCAAGAAAATAATAAAAAATTGTCTAAAAAAAATGATCTCTCTAATTATTCTGGCATTTAGCAAATAGAAATTATTTTGCTAATCCTAATTGACCAAAAACAGGAAAAGTTTCATCTGATTTAATGTCAGACGGTGAGAAAAAAATTTTATGTGCCTTTTTATATAGTGTATGTAAACTTCTGGTTTCAACTGTAAGTGCAGAATACCCAGAAAAAAAACGCTTGCAACCAATTCCAACACACTTGAAAATACCATGGGGTTCATTGCGATGCAGTTTGCAATGCAGAATATAGGCCTTCACAGACGGAACAGGTTTTCCACATACGTTACAAGAATGCATCTTTTAACACTGGTCCACTCTTTAACTTACAGTCTGAACTGAACAAACAACCGACTGAACCAGCTAACAATATATAACAACTAAATGTGTACCTTAATAAATGTTCAAGTTTCCCTGGTAGGTGCAAGGGCACGCTTGGAGAGCAGCTTCAAGTGAAGTGAAACTCAACAGTCTGTCCTCTGACCGTTAGAGGAGGCGGAGCGAAGTACAAAGCTCTTATTGGAGGGCGCATTAAAGATACAATGTTAGTATTTGAATATGGCGCCTTTCTGTCCACTGAGTTCAGCTAAAACCCATTAAAACCTGTGGGACCGCAGGTGGGTATCCATTTTTAAATGTAGAATTGCAGCCAAACAAGATAGAGTAATAATTATTTTGCATATTAAACCAGAAGAGTTACACTTAAGCGGGGTACATAAATGAAGATAATCGGGCTGTTTTTGTCCCAATTTTCCCCCTTCCCGACCTAGGACGGCAAACGCCATGTAATCATGTTGTGAAAAGCAATGACTCCTCGTCACTAACCAGGAGAACAGGAAGTGACATAATTTTACCAGAAACTTGTAGTTTTTCTGTACCTTTATATTCATGACACATTGTTTTTAAGCAAGGAAAGTATAGAAAATGTACATGTAACACAACTGAAAGAATTTCAGCCTAATTGCAACACTAAGTCCTCTTAGCATCCTACCCGCTATCATTACAATTACAGTGAAAATACTACTTACTAGATTGTTATACTGTGTGTGTGTTTATATATATATATATATGTATATATATAAAGCACTTTAACTGCAATTGAATTTGTATGAAATGTTCTATATAAATTGATTGAGTGATTGATTGATCATTATTATACCACTCTAATGCTGAACACATCTAACACACCATGTAACTTTTTCTGTCTGCAGTGCTGATGAGGAGGAAGTTGATAAAGAGGTCTCCTGCTCACCCTGGACCCCGGATAAAGGCAGCGGGAGAGAAAGGACTGAGCCTCAAGCCAACAGAGCCTTTAATGTGTTCATCTGATCTAAGGTTACAACACAGTACAAATCCTTTTCATTTTTGGTTATTTATTGCACTTTTTATGGATAAAAGTGGTCTCATACAATGATGTTTGTAAGTATCTGGCACACTTACAGATTTGATTGCAGTATTGTAAACAGTTAATTTTTATGTATATGCTGTCTTAATGCAAATTATTCACAATGTTCCCTTTATTTTAGTATTTTCTACAGTTTATAAAATTGAGTGTATCTCAAAAATTATTTCATGAAAACACTCACAATAAATTTACTGTGTGTGAAAGTATTTTGTGCAACTATTGGTTTTTAAAATTCTTAGGGATCAAACCCAGGGCCTAAACAATTCTGTATTTAGGAAAATATGTGTAAAGAAAAATCGATTTTAGTTTTTCTTCTTTTTTTTGGTTTGTTTGTTTTGGGTTTTTTTTTTTTGTTGTTGTTTGTTTTTTTGCATTTTGTAGCAATTTAAATAGTGAGCATGGACTTAATACGTACATATTAACAAAATTTGGGATGTAAGGTTTGGCCTGATGTATGGCAATACAAAATGCTCAAAAAAATGGCACTTCAGCATGTAAAAATGTAAAGATACGCTCTGGCAAACATGTTCTGTTAGAGGTCATAAAGGGTTAATATTTTGATATCTTATCATCCAGATTTGAGAGAGATAATTAATCAACAAATCTTTGAGATGGGATGTGGCCCAAAGTGTAGTAATGGTATTTGTCCTGGGGCCTATAGCACGAAGCGTGGTCAACTTACCCTGGGTAACTCACGTCTATCCAGGGTTGACTAACCCCAACAACGGCAATCAGGATAATCAATAGCACGACGCGGGTTATCCACATGGTAACTCAACCCAGGTTTGTCTCACCAAGAGCCGTGAACACGCATGTATAAAGGGAGGGCACAGAGGCAGCTGACCAATCGCAATCATGAGCGCTAAACAGATGGAGAACCGGGCAAAAGAAAAGGGCAGGCCATCGTTTCAGAGAAGCTGATTGGCCAGTGAGATGGGCATTTTATAGGATCTGATTCAACCTCCAACTTACCCTGCTCCGGAGCAGGTTAGCCGTTCAGAGTAAGTCACTATGGTGATCTACCCCGATAAGAAATGAACCGGCTTTGTGTTATCGATAACCCAGGGTTAACCCTGAAGTTACCTCGCTAAGACATTAATCCTGCTTTGTGCTATAGGCCCCTGCTCTATTTCTATGGGCAAAACAAACAAACAACAACAACAAAATCAACAATTCCTGAGGTTATTTCAAGATGTGTCATGCATTTTGACACTTACCCTACAAAATATAGGCTAAATAAATATAATTGTTAGACCTACTTGACATAAAAAGTTTGCCACAATACCCATTAGAACGCCAGAAAAAGAAAACACTGAAAATGCTGGTTTATTTTTTTCCTTATTTTGCATTCATGCTCCACTTTGGATTTTTTTCCCTCAATACACTTGCAATAGTTATCTTAAGCCTGGACCACAGTTATAACCTCAAGAATAAGCCTGGGCCTTGACCCTCTCTTCAAAGTCACCCTGGAACTAGAACCAAACCGGTATCACATAATGTCAGTCAGTCACAAATTTTAACCTTAAAATGCATGTACATCTAAATTTGAATGGAAGAGTATCTGTATGCTGGTCTGTCTATCCTTTGAATATGTTTGATACAATTGGGGTATTGTGAAGGACACAAGATCAGTGGCAAGTGTGAACTTATGTAGAAGGCCAGGAAAGCTGCAAAAACAAAACAACAAAGACAAATAAGTTAATACTTGCCTGGATCGAGACTTGAGTTGAATCTGCCTACTCCGGCGAGTTGATTAATAAAATATGAAGACGAAAATAGATTGTGACAAGTTGATAATTTCAGGCAAAGTAGCCTGAATTTAATGGCCACATACTGTTTTTGTTGTTGTTGTTGTTGTTTTTTAAAGGAACGCAAAAATTACAGTGTCAGCTGTTATATATTATGGCATAAATCTGTTATAAACAGAACGGTAGTAAACTTGACAAATACAGAATGTTATTTTTTCAGAAAATTAATGCAAAAATTAAAATATTAGCTGTTATAAATTACAGCAAAATTCTGTTATTAACACAAGGTTAGTAAACTTAACAGTGACTAATGGTAATTGTTACAAAAAATAATGCAAAAATTACAGTACTGACTATTATATGAATTACAGTATATTCCTGTAATAAACACAGTGCAAGAGTATTTTACAGTGGAATAATGGATTTTTTTCAGAAAAAATTGCAAAAATTACGGTTTTGACTGATATTTATTTTTACAGTGCCTCACTGTAACAAAAATTGTATTTTACCGTTTTAGAATTTACGTTTTTTTACTGTTGTAGTAATACAGTTTTTCACTGTAAAATAAACTGACATTTTTTACAGTGTACTTAGCTTTTTCTCCGAGTTGTTTCGGGCGTCTGTTGTCTTCATGGTGCAATGGTAGCCAGGAATACTGATTTATCTATTTCACTAACTCTTAGACTACTAGCACCAATTGGTTGGACCTCTGTTGAACATCAATAAAAGGTTAAAACGTCCAAGGTGGTTAATTCTTTAGGGCACTGTAAATGAATAAAACTTAGATTTAGTTAAGTTTTGGGAGGATTTTTGTGTTCCTCTGTTCAGAGTCTCCACATACAGCTGATGTTGTCAAATATGGTTGAGTATTTTATTTTGATGTCTGCCAACTCTGACATGACTTTGCATGGAGTCTCTGTCGGTGGTTCTCAAAAATAACAAATGAAACCACAAATTGTTGTTTTTCTGCTTTTATCTCTGACGATCTGAAAGTTAAAGATGAGAGACCCTTTTAACTTCCACACACGTTTAAGAAAGAAAACCTCTGTGGATAAAGTCCTTTAAACACCCAAAAACTATTATAGAAACTTCAAGACGAGACGAAGCTCCTACAAAATAAAATGGGTCAGCTGGAGGTGGGTAGAGCAGTGTCAGTTATTGCTGAACAGTTTGAGTGAGGAGTGACCAACTTTAAAACCAGTAAATCAGGGATGTCAAACTCTGAACCTCAGAGTTCAGGCCTTACCTGAGAGCCTGACAGGTTCAACATTAAACCATAAACTGTAAACCTCGTTTTCACCACAAATGAATTATGGGGGAAAAAACACTAAACACTGATGATGCATGATGTTTGATTAAAAAAAAAAATCAGTCAAGTGATTAATTCAAAGGCTCAAAATATGTGATTAAAAGTCAAAATAATGCTTTTAAAAGGCACATATATGAGATTGACCAAAATAAATAAATGAAAATAAATGAAATAAAAAGCCAAAATCATGAATTTAAAAGGTAAAATTATGAAATACTGAGTTTTAAAAGTCAAAATGTGAGATAAAATTCAAAATCATGAATTAAGATGGTGGAAAGTTTCAATCAAATGTTAAATTATGAGTCTTAAAGGTCAGATGTCGTGATTGAAAGTCAAAATCATGACTTTAAAAGGTCAAAATATGAAATAAAAATTCATGAGTTTAAAGGTAAAAAATGAGATAAAACCTGAAACCATTAATTAAAGGTATAAATATGAGTAGAATGCTAAATAATGATTCTTAAAGTTCAAAATAAGGGATTAAAAGTCAAGGTTAGGGGTTCAAAATTTCAAAATATGAATTGATATTTAAAATTTTGACAATACAATTTGAAATCATTAGTTTTAAAGATTTAAATTTCTTGTAAAAGTCAAAATTATAAATTAAAAGGACAAAATATGAGATACATTTTTCAATTATGAGTTTAAAAAGTTTAAAAAATAATGGATTAAAAGTCAAAGGTTTAAATTTAAAGGTCAAAACATAGGTACAACTTAAAATTGATAATCTGAAAGGTCAAAGTATGAAATAAAAAGTCAAAATTATGAGTTTTAATTGTAATTGTGAGATGCAAAATTGATGGTATAAAGTAAAAAGAAATTAATTTCTTTTCCACATTGCAGAATAATATCTTAATATTTTACTCCTTAATGTGTTCATATTTTTCTGACTTAACAAGGATATTTTAAATTATCAAGGATAAATTTTATACTGGAGAAGATTTGCAGACATCATACTGCTGGGCCAGTTATAGTAAAAGTATGATATGATCTTGAGGGCCGGTTATGACTGTACCACGGGCCGGATTTGGCCCCGAGCCTTGAGTTTGACACCCTTGCAGTAAATAGATCAAGTATCTTCATGAAGCACTTCTTACTCCTGAGCTGTCTGCATCTTCCTTTGTCTCCTGTTTTAGTCTCATCTCTCTGAGGAGCCTCAGCAGCCAGCGCTGCTGAAACATAAGCTGACTCTGCACCAGCAGACCTTCTTAACTTGTAAAAATTTAAAGCATGAGCTCCCAGTCTGGTAGATAAGCCAAACTTCAGCGAGGTCATGAAGCTATCGGTGTGATTTATGTGGAAGCTCGGGCTGCTCCGGACACTTTCTGTAGGAGTAAATAAAAAGTTCTGCTAACTATATGAAAAGCTGTGCGTGAGGTCAACAATTAGACTCAGAATATGAGGGAAAATATCTGCAGAATAGAATCCATTTACATCTCATTTCCATTCATTACAAACTATAGTACTCAGAATTATGTTTTATTTACAAGGGAATTTAATCCTGGAATAATAAAACAGATTCAGTCCAAAACAACGAGAAGGGGGATATGCATTTAAATCTTTTTAAAGAAACACCTGAACTCTAGTCAGTAACACCAGGTAAGTGTATACCACATGTCAGCAATCAGCATTAATTCTAGTCAGATATTAGTTTGAATAGTTTAATATTGAAATGATGAAATGGTAGAGAAATAGAGGGATGAAGGAATAAGGATAAGGGTCAAGGGATGAGGGGATGAAAGGATGAACTCATGAGGGACTGAGCAGATGGATGTAGAGATGTTGTGGGCTTGCGTTGGTGTCGAAGGTTGATCGAAGACTGATCATCGACTGGCTTGAGCTGGTGATGGCGTGTGAGAACTTGAGATCTGGACGGAGGGGTCCAATGACTTGCTGGTGTCCGCTGCTTTTGGTATGACATTCGAGAACCATAGAGGTAGAGACTCTGGGTGGAGGGACATCTCCTTGTTGCTCTCAGTAAGAAGTCCCCAGTGGTTCCTGTACTAAGAGAGAAGTTAGAAATAAAAGGGTTTTGGGTGGGAGGGATGTGAAAGCAGAGTCAGAGGCATATGAATGAGTGAGGCATGCTTATATAGTATGTTGGGCAGCAGTGGCGTGGTCTTTGTTCCTGAACCAACTTTATAAACTAAATATGGTATAACAGTAGAAGTAATTTACATTCATATTTTCCCAAATTCTTAATTTTTTTAATTAAGATCATACATGATCATCCATCTACCACTTATCCCAGCTATACTCAACCTGTGGCTCTTAAACAACATTTAGCTCTTTTGTGATAATTTGTGGCTCTTTTATGTCTTAATCTGAAATATTTTCATCCAGGAAAACCTTGAAAAAGGTCAACTTTAACCTCAGAAATTATCCATTGCAAGTTATAATAATCAGTTTGTTTCCCACTCTTGTGCAGTTGGCTTTAATTGTCAACCTTTATTTTTTGTCTGTATGTTTCCTCTGCCCTTATTTGCATTTCCCCCCCCCCTTTTTTGCCCACTTTAATCCATTTTTACTGCTTTTTAAGCCCAAATTTGCCTCTTCTTTTTTCCGTTTTTCACCAGTTTTCACCTTTTATCCTGCTTTTTGCTATTTGCAAATTTTGCCCCTTCTTGTCAATTTCAGCTGCCTTTTGCCACTGCATGTCATTTTTTTTTACCCATTTTTACTCCTTTTGCCCATTTTAGTCTTTTTACTCATTTTTTTACCATGTTTTAACCATTTTTCAACCATTTTCTGCCACCCATAGCTCATATTTGCCACTCTCTCCCCTCATTTTTTACCATTTTATACCCAACTTGCTCCTTTTCACCTATTTTTTGACCATTTTTCCACTTTAACCTATTAATATTGCCACTTTAACCTGTTTTCGCCACTTTTCACTACTTTGACTGTGGCTCTTGCAAAGGTATTTTCCAACAATTTGGCTCTTTGGTGGCGCAGGGTTGAGTAACACTGTCTTATCCCCTTCAGGGTCTGGAGGCTATCCCAGCTGTCATTGGGCAAGAGGCGAGACCCTGTATTTGTCACCAGTCAATTTTGTCTGTCGTTAAATGGGTTGGGTAACATGACCCTCCCGTCCCTCGCCCCAAAACTTCACTTTAAACACTGTAGTTTGCCTGTGTATTATGTGGATTAGAAATAAAACCAACACAGGCTTGGACATATAAAAATCTGAATTGTGACATGTAGCTAATGTATGTATTGTTGTATGTAATGTGTCATTCTTGTACATGGAGAGGAAAGCCAACCAGAGACAAAAGTGTTGTTGCGTAAGCATACTCGGCCGATACAGCTGATTCTGAGTTCAAGCCCACTCTAGGCCCATGACACAATGCCCCTGACTTCTCTAGTGTTAGGAATACATATCAGTCATCTCACATTTGAACAAAGTAATGTACTAACTGTGACTGAAATTACTGTGGTGAAAAGCCTCACCCCACATTTACATGTGCACTAATAGATCATTCTAACTGTAATGTAAATTACTGTGGTAAAATGCCACATGTCATATGCGTATGAGCACCAAGTAACCTGTAGACCAATCCTACGGCTGATTTGTGGGTGCCGCCATCTTGAGTGGCCACCATTACTGCAGTGGGACTGTGGTGTCCACTACCATCTGCGAGCTGTGACAGTGGCAGATGGCTAGAGTACTGTAATCAGAGGGCTATGACTTAAATTATATTTTACAGATTGTGGATTGTATTTATGTCTAATGTCTATTTAAAAAATAACGTAAAAAAAAAGTGAAATTAGGTCCAGAGTTCACACTAGACTTTCGTAACTGACCAACCTCCAGAATTCACTCCTATACCACTATTGGGCATAACCATTATTAACAGCAACAAACAAAAACACAAACACTGATCCAGTATCATGTCTCACAAGAGCAAGGCTGGAGCCACATATTTATGTACAAAATTCCACCTGAGTTCAAGACATAAAAACCGAATCCAACCTTAGCCCGAGCTGACGATCCTGTTATTACAGCCCGTCTTTTAACACAGATTACACATGACCGGTTTTCCACTGCTGTTATGGCAGCCTAAAACTGCACATTCTCCCAGATCGTCCTGGCATTGTTTTTTATCGTGATGAAACAAAAATACTTTGGTTTATGTTGATTCTTCGGACTGCTTTTATGCAAGCGTATGCTAGTTAAGGGGCTTTTCCCACCGCAGTAATGGAGGCTTATCAACTTCTGGTGTTTCTCCGGATTCGTCTATTACATACTTATTAGTAATTTTATCTATGTGCTGTTTTTTGGGGGGTTGTTTAAATGTAGGAGACGTCTCATGTGTTTGTAAGCAGCTACTGAGTGCCTTGCTTTTCCCTTGGGAAAGTAGATCCATCCATCAGCTTTATTCTCAGCGGGTGTGTCACTGAGTGGGGAAAATCTGGTCGAAGCAGTTGGCGGTGATCCGACTGGGTCAGGTGGTCCTGGCTACAGGGGGCTGGCTAGTAAGAGCAGAGAAAAAAGATTTGGATTCAGTGGCATGGAGCGGCAGTTCCAATAGCGCTTTTTTTGTTTGTTTGGTTTTTCTGTTATTTTAGTAGAGATGATGAGGACACATGACATGTTTAAAGATGTTTTTTTCCAAAGTGCCTCTTCCTCAGGTCCCACTGGTTCCACAGTAAATTGTTGTTGGATACACAGTAACAACTGACTGAGGTGGAAAGAGGAGAAATGAAGGTGGAGGGGGAGATAGCGCCTATTTAACACCTGGTTTCATTTGGTATTAAAATGCAGGAATGTTCCTTCCTGTGAAAGTCATTGCTGACCTTTGTGGATTAGTTGCTATTCGTAATGAGGCTGATTTGCAGATGAGTGGTGCAATTTTGCACCACATTTTGAGTATTCCTCCTCCTACTCAATGACATGGATGTAAATGGGGCAAGGGAAAGTTTGCACATGCACCATGGATCAGACACAATCTTTTTTACTGCCATTTGCACAGATTAAAAATGTGCAAAAAGCAACACCATTTCTAACTGCTCCCATGCGTCCAATGCTACTGTGCTCAGGAGAGCTGATGGGAATGGCAGCTGAGCTTCTATAGGCAACCTGGCGCTCTTTCCCAGGCCTAAACAAGCTCAATGCATACTGGGTGCTTTGGACCCAGTGGGTTGGACCAGACCGGAGGCAGCAGTATGCAACATGGAAGGGTTAGCTGGGAGAGATGGCCCTGGTGCAGACCTGGACAATGGCAAATTAATTTTAGAGATTCTCACCTTCATATGCATGCATAAATGTCACTTTTACACAGAAAAATTTATTTTGAAGAATTTGGTGGAGCTTTTTACCAATCAACCTTACCATGGAGACAGCATGCTGCAGACTGGCTACAGACATGGCTGTATTGTCTTCCTCTCCCCCCATCTTATTTGTGCATTCTGTTTAATTGTCTCTGTTTATATTCTCAGTTGGTTGCCTTTTTTAATTCGGCCCCACACTCCTTTGCAATTCCTGCCTCTGTTCCCATCAACTTGTTCCATCAAACGGAGAAGCATCCCTCCGTCCCTTCACTCTCCTCGCTGTCTCTCATCCTCCTTCCTCTCACGCTCTCTGAAAACAAATTGTATTTTATAAATGTTAATTAGCATGCCATGGTCTGGGGGATAAGAGTAATGGTGAACATGGGGCGCTGCTGGAGAAGAATTCATTACCATCCCAGACACCTGCTAGATTATAAACAAGCAGCAAACACTGATAATACTGCTATTTGCCTGTCCTCTAATGGAGAAGTTTACAAATGGACTTTCAGAGCGAAAGGGAGGGAGACTTATCACGAAGAGAAAAGTTTATATGCAGTATTTTCACTCTAATTTGACATCAGTCAGAGGCTGAGGAGATGATTTATTTAGCTGTATTAGAATGTTATTCAGACTAAATGAAGACAATAGAAGAAGCTCTTTGTTAGAGTGAGTACAGCATTTTAAATGGTGCTCTTTCAGCCTTTGTTTGCTTTAATACAAGGTGTTTGATTTTCAATAATGCAATGCTGGAAAGCAACCTTTAGGAATGATAAATTAAATGAAATTCAAAGAAGCAGCTCCTCCTGTGGCTCCAAACGCGAGTAAATCCTCACAAATGACTCATTTACAAACACAGTCAGCCCAGTAAAGACCAAGGTTCTGGTCCATAAGGCTAATTTCTCTATTCATGATGACTGTGGGGATGAATCTTATAAAACATAATGGTTTGGGCTATGTAAGCCCTTAAAGTGCAGAATTTGGGTCATTTCCACTCACAGTTAAGGGTGCTTGCTGAAAGATGTCTACTGCATCTACAGTACATGGACCAATCAGAAGAGTGTATCTGCAGGCTTGCAGGCAGCAGTTTAAGGACCGTAGATGTAGGACCCTGCTTGCACACATGTGCGCTGTCCATGGGCATTCTTTTAAATACAGATTGCTAGCTAATGCTATTGCTACTATTCACAACAGCAATGGAAAGCGTAATACCTAATGAGTTAAGTGTGCTCACATCCTTCAGAATGAGGTGTTTTTATAAAAAACTAACATTTATCTCTTTAACATTTTAGTTTTACTTGTCCTCCAAGCATTTATTTTCTTGCCATAATCTGGTACCAAGTCATGTTACCGTGGTTTCTGCACCCTGCTAAACCTGGGGTCCCTGCTTTCTACAGCTGAGAGGCAGAATAGCTACAGTTTTATTCTATTTTGACAGATTTACCCGCAGTGGAGAAATGTCACGGATTTTGAATGTTCGACGAAAACTATGTTACATTTTAGTCTAGTTTTGGTCATCTTGATAAAAACTAAACTTAGTTTTTGTCAGTTTTAAACATCACAGATCTATTTTTGTTAGTCTTAGTCTAGTTTTTGTCATGGAATAAAGGCTGTCGACGAACATTTTTAGTCATAGTTTTAGCCAACGAAATTAACACTGCTCCAATTCATTGGGTGGCGCTGTTGCAAAAATCCTTTTCTCAGCTGCCAGCTAAAAGGAGGATCAGGAATGGTGGGTGGAACATTCTTCCAAGCGGGGGTGGGTCAACCAAACCTGGGGGCGGGACTAACTCCCCACATGACATCATGAGGGAAAAATCTGAGAACGGCTTGTTTTAGCACACCAAGGTTGTTATAGTTAACTAAAACTAACTTAATAACTAAAACTAACATTCAAAAATAATTTTAGTTAACTGAAACTAGATAAAAACTAAGCTTTACCAAAAAAAAAAAAAAACTAACTAAAACTGTATTGTGCACTTACAAAACTAAAATAAAATAAAAATGGAGACAAAATATCTTTACTTTTAGTCCTTGACACAGCAATACTGACTGGCACCAACACCCAAGTCTGGGGAGTTTAAAATGGTCTGATCTGATTGGTTAAGACTTCACATAGTGGTAGTTTTATATCTGGAGTTGTATTCAAACATCATCTTTAAGTATATAAAATGATAAGTGCAGAGCAGCCTGTTTTAATGTTTTTAAAATGTATGACGCTCATTCTGCCCCAACATCTATCCATAGAAACTAAAACTAACACTAAAACTAATAAAAACTAAACTTTTTACAAAATAAAAAACAAACTAGACAAACCAGAAGTCAAAACTAATAAAAACTAAACTGAAACTGAACACAGAAGTGAAAACAAAATTAAAATAGCAACTAATGAAAAATCCAAAACTATTACAACCTTGTAGCACACATTTTCTGAAATGTGAAGAGGGGGGTGGATTTTTCTGGTGCTTGTGGGGATTGTGGACAGGCCAGGGAAAAGGCTGAAGAAGTGATTTTTGCATAACATGTCCCCTTTAAGTACAACAGTCGTGTACTTTTTCCACTTTTCTCATCAGAGATGTGCAGTCTGCAGCCGGATCCCTCTCAAATTTGTGGGTTACATGGAGATACAAAGAACTGGAAGACATTGGAGTTAAACTGAGCGAGCTCATGTATGTTTCTGGACATTTCCCTAACTCACGATTTCAGATGTTGCATAGCTTTATTAAGCTGAGGTTTTAATCAGTCTACTCTGGATTCTCTTCTCTGTTTTAGCCCCAAAGCAAATCTATTTTTACATTAAAATTTAGCTTTTGTGCAACTTTAACCGATATGTAGATGTCCCAGAGAAAACCATTAAAGCTCCTCAGCTCATAAATATGATTATAAACTCAAAGTTCGCCCTGTTTTGCATTAACTCTATTACCATTTTTAGAGCTGTGCACTACGTGGATTAACTGGAGGCCTCCTAATCCAGGTGTTAATCCATCACATGGTTTTCCTGCCGCCCTGCTTCTCATTCATTAAAAGGGAAACATTTCTCTCCTGTCTGGTCGAGGTAATTAACAGCCGAATATTTGGCCCAATTTATGAGCAAATCGTCAACATATCAAATGAGTTTTTCACATTAAATCTGCTAACTGAAGGCAGCGTGTGAAAGGCTTAAGATATTCCTCAGGGGGAGAAATAGTTGTTTAATGCAAACTAGCAGTATTGATTAACATAAAGTTATCACAACAAACCCTGAAATGTGAAATATGAAGGTTCATACATCTGCAGAGTCTTTGCTGGCCTACTTTTTAAAACAGCAAACAAACAATGCACTGTCCTTTATATTCCTCCATCTGCTTGTAGATTGAAGCAGAAACACAAGAATAGAGAGAGTGATGATAAATAAGATAGAGGGCCTGGAGAATAAAGGCAAAACAGAAGCGAATGAGTGAAGGAATAAATGAAAAAAGAGGGGCAGGGGCCTCTCATCAATATTTCATTTGGACTGAAAACAAAGGGGTAGAGGTGGGGGGTGTTCTTTAGAGTCTTTGCTGAATTCAGCAGGACCATTAAACCCGCTGAGACATAAGTCAATGTTGCGAACAGCTCCGTGGCGAGTGGCAGAGATCAGCGGGTCGTCAGCACCCGTTAATACCAGCTCCACCAACACAGGCGCTCGTCAGTGTAGCAGATTGCTCCAGGTAAAACACCCACCACTGCCTCCCAGTCCTAAATCTGTGAAACATCTGTAATCCAGACCCGGAGCATCACTGGAGCACTGCCATGTTTGTTCTCCACGCTGCAGGCAGCTCCGTCTACGAAGGATGTGATTGATTCATCTAAATGGGTGTTAAAATCTATTTTAGACGGCTCTTTAGACACGTTATCGATCGCTTTATCAAACACATGACATCCACCATACTTTCACTCCTGTGCATTACGCTTCGATCTCCTCTGAGGTGAGAGATTACGTTTGTCTGTATTTAGGCTGCTAAAGCTTTTCTCTCTGATACACCAGGCCCTCAAAGCTCTCTAACCTTCAACTGATGTTGGTTTTCAATGTTAAAGGTACGGTTTTTACAAGCTGTTTGGCGCTATTTTTACTCATCTTTTCTACAGTCAAAGGAACAAAAAGAGCAAAACTAAGAACAAATCAATCCTTCCTGCTTTGTGAACATCCTAATCCATCAATGACTTCATGAATCTGAATTTTTCAAGGGAATTTAGTCTTTCTAAGAGTGTTGTCAGTGCATCAAATAAATTCTCAATATATCTGCAATGTTAGACTTAATTTAGGACTATTTAATAAAATAATCTGCCATGGGGTTAATGAGGACAAAACAATTTGGCCACACCTGCTAATCATTGACTTCAAGTGTTTCAATTAGTAATTCAATAGTAAGACCAGAAGGACCAAGGACGAGGAGACTCTTGTTTGCATGCTCAGATACCATGTGCACCACAGCGCCTTGGCCAGTGAACCGATCAATCCATGCACAAGGCCAAGCCTGCAGTTGGCAGATCGATACAGTACGCTGCCAAGGTGGGTGAACCGCTCCACGATTCCCATGCTCTCACCATCAACGGACAGATTAGCAGCATTCAAGGCATCCCCGAATCTCTTCAGCGACAGTCTTTGCTGAATCATGAGGAGTTGCTGGTGGTGCTGAGTTGTCGTTGACCAGTTCTCAACTGTTTTGGTTCAACCTGAGGCAGGCTTTTTGGGTCATTGCCTTGAATGTGACTTTGACTAAAAAGATTCCCTGAATACCTGCGATGTCAAGGGAGCTTGCTCATCTCAGCATTGCTGAAGCTGCCTTGTCTGATTTGAGCAGCCCTGGCAATGGTGAGACTAGTGCGGGTGGGTACACCTCCACACCTAGAGGATGTCGCTGGTGGTTGCAGAGGTAAGACCTGTCAATTAGCTGTGACGATTGAACCCTTATCTACATTTCGAACACACAAATAGTCACATGGAGCAAGCTTACTCCAGAGTGCACAACCTGGAAATGGCACAGTCCGTCCGGGAGACCGTATCCTCGGCCAACCTTGGAATGAGAAGTTTGTCCATTAACCCTTGTGATTCGCCTCCATAACCTGGATCACTTTCTAACTTCACTCATCCTTCCCTTCTTATCTTTTCCCAGCATTTCCTCCTGGAAGATGTTTTCTAAGAACAAGGAAGTTAGCTGGTGAAACTAGTGTTACCTCACTACAAGTAGGAGACAGAAGAAAAGGATGATTGAAGTAGGAGAGTAATCCAGGTTATGAAAGCAAACACGAGGTTTGTCAAAGAACTTTTGCAACTAGCTGCCAAGGTTGGCCGAGGATGCGGTCTTGCGGATGGACTGTGCCACTTCACGCTCACGGGTTGCACGCTCTGCAGGAATGTTCACAATAAAGTGTGCCGATTGCCACAGAGTGTTTCCAGCACAACATACTGCCTTGTTCATTGCAGTCCATGCTGTGACAGGCAGGGGTGAACTCCCTAGAAAGAAAGTAATCTACCCTACTTGACTCAGCTGAAAGCCAAAAGCTAAAAATGCATCCGTTTTACAAAGTTGTTCTCTAAATTTATGCCATCAGTGAAGCTTTCTGTAACAGGATACTCTACACTGTCTGCCTTCTACATCGTGTTTCCTCATGAAGCTACTGTTTCAGACTAGTAGTAGAAGTGAGTTTTGCTGTGCTGTGACCTCTGTGGGCTTCAGACGGAGGAATCTCATTCACAGCAATAATGACCAACAGAGAAACGGTTCTGAATGTCAAGACTCAGACTAAACTCAAATATTCATGCTGGCTCTTTCACTGCATTATAATTGCATTCCAATAAACTGTTCTGTAGAAACATTGTCATTCCTGCCATTTTTATGCAATCTTTAGACCTCTGAATTGTAATGAATTATTATTATCAGTCCTGACACAGGTTCTTCCTATCTGCTGCCACTCTTCTCTCTCTGCGTGTGCATTGAATAAATAGTCGGGGATTATCAGCTCACTTGTAGTCCGCCCACACTTTCTGTTTGAAATGAGCCACACTTTGTGGTTGGCATTTCTCCTTCATCTTGTTCCAGCTGATAATGCAAAGCCAATTAAATGACTGCAAATTGTTGCTTTGGGGAAGTCAAAAGGATGCAATAAGGCGCGCATTTCATTTAAGGTGCAACAGAGTTGCAATGGCTGTGTTTATTAGACACTGGAAACACGGGGAGTGATCTTTTGATGAATTATTTGAAATCATCAGTTGAGGTGTGCGCTGATTTTTGTGTGAAGCCTCACAGGAAATAAAAGCCAGAAATCCTCAACATGATCTGGTAACACCTCTCAGGAGATTTAAAGGGATGGTTGAATACTTTGGAAGAAATCCCCCCCCCCAACACCAACGAGAATCAGGCCCTCAGGGGCCGAAACAGACCGAGTGTAAAATATCTTCAACCAAACTTTCAACACCAGTGGTTTTCAAGTACTTAACCTCACACAGGTGTTGGATTGTCCAGATTTCATGTCTGGTATCAGCTGGATCTGTCCTGCAAAGCTTTGAGTTGACATGTTTGCTCCTTGTCAGGTAATAACTGAACCAATCAGCATCATTTGAAGAAAACCGAGTGTAGCTATGGGACTGCAAGCCTGTGGACAACGGCAGCTGGTGCAGAGATTAGCATGGATGTAGCTATAGCGGCAGTTTTATTAGAGCTGGACAACAATTGTTTTAGTAAGAGAGAGCAAATAATTGCAGTGACAGCTTTCACACTTTAACTGACCGACTTCAGCAAGAGTTAGATTTACTAAAGTTGTGTCGTTCATGAACGAGCTGGTTCACAGAGGCTTATCGTTCATAAGTACGATGGTTCCTAGGCCTAGTTTACAGCTGTTTGTAGTTGTTACTGTTAGATTAAAAGACTAGGGATGGTCTGCTCTACCACGATGACCATACACTAATCTCACTCACGCCATGTTACGTCACTGATGGATTCTCATTTTGTTTTACATGTTAAAGGAATATTTCTGTATTTTTGAAGTTGGGTTGTGTGAGGTACTTTGTTGCCTCTTTAAATTGGACACGCTTGAAGACACTTGGCAATTCTTGGAGCATTGCTAGCTTTGGCTACCAGCTACATGCTCTTCCACCTCAGTGTTTCTGAGCAGCTGTTTGGGTTTGCAGGCTTCAGCACAGGAAAGACCACCAAACTGAGCTCAAAATGGTTATTTCAGCTCAATTTTCCGCTTCAACAGACAAAGAAAGTAGCTATTGACTGTCCTAAAAGTTGCTAAATGACGTCATCCCCTAATTTGCACAACTGGTTATGTGCATGTAATTGTAGTGGACACTATAGGAGAGAAAAAACAAAAACAGAGTTAAAAACACCCTAAATATGTTTAGAACTACAAATGTCACAATTCCAAGCCTTCTCCTTTATTCAGGCTTGGGACCGGCAAAGTGACCCCAAAGAGACACTCAGGTGGAGTTACTTTGGTTTTTCTTAGGTTTGGTTATCCTCATGGTCCACATAGGAGCTCACAACAAGTCACAGTGAAACATAAACATTTATAACATCTATTACATTTTTTGTACAATCTACATTAACAATCTAAATGGACCAAAAACAGACAAGAGAAAAACTGTCATGTCACCATTTTCAGTCTTGAGGGGTGAACATCTCCCCCAGTGCTCATTACAGTTATTCTCAGTCGCTTTGGTACATTTCTCGAATCATCCTCGACATTCGCAAAACAATAAGTGCATTTCTCGAAAAAATTCGTACAAATAGCAAAACACCACGGATTACCTGCAAAAGCCAGTCTCTTGCTCAAAATCCTTAGTTCATCTCTCAAAAGTAAATATCTGTCATGTCAGTGCCATCAGAATGACAAGTCCTTGCATCATTGTTTACGGATAAGACAGTCAAATTGCTTAGTCATGTTGCCAATATAACAGCGTACTCTGGAGGGATGTTCTGATGTAAACTATGGCTAAAGTCTTGATGACAATTATTGTAAATTGTAAGTTACACCTCAGTGTATGTGGGAGATTGATTGCAAGAGACTGGACAAGATTCACATTTACGCTTTTACTGATTGTACTGTAATTTGTTGAAAATGTCATTGCGATACCAAAAGGAAAAAACAGCACTGCACAACACAAAGAAATAAACAAAAAAAAACAAAAGTAGAAATGTAAAAATAGGACAGTCTTCTTAGGAAAACCTGTACATGCAGTGCTGTAGGAATTACAGTGCAGTCTTCCTACACCTCCTGACGTTCCTGTCTGTTGGGCCACAAATTCTCATCCACATCACAATGAATTTCTTCTCTTGCGATGCAGCGTGGAAAGAGTGTCTTATCCAGCCTCTGCAGGTATCTGCTGTGATGTCATCACACGCTGCATCCATGGCAGCCAGAAGATTCATCTGTGTATGTGGCTGGCAATCATATTTCCATCTCCATGCTGAGAAAATTCCTCAATCATCAAATTCTCCTCAATCAAATTCCTTGATCATTGGTTGATCTAATGCTTCACACATTTCCCTTCATTAGAGAAAGTGAAGATTCACCTGGGAGAAATTTACCAACTCAGGACAGATTTAGGAAAAAAAGTCTGATGGAAATGTATAAAAATATGCTTGACATACTATGACAACATGTTCAACCATTTTGCGTGGAAAGACTTATGTGATGAACTAATGCCTAAATGTTTTGGGGGGTGAGACTATTCAACAGAGATCCATTATAATACATTTTGATCAACATGACACAAGCAACTGATAATGTAGGAAACAGCAGAGAATTATACATAATCATTTGCATGGATGTACCAAAGCATTTGCAACTTGTTCAAAGAAATGAGAAACTGCTTTTTTGATGTGCACAAGTGACACAATGATGTGAAGATTGAACAACTAGTTTTGAGAATTTCAATTCTGATCTGAGAAATGTACCAAAGCGACTAAGAAAAACTGTCAGAACAATCAGAGAGATTTGTGTTTTTAAGTCAGTCTTTAAAAGTCTCCAATAACACTAGATAAAGTAGCTTGATGTGTCACCAGTTGCTTTTAAAAAAAGAGTAGCTAGAGAGAGATCTGAAAACTGGCTTAATATAGCGACAAAGTCACTTACTTTCCAACTGCCCAGTTAAACTCCCCATCATCCTTTCCCCTCCTTCCCTGTTTTGTAACTTGACCAAGCATTATGCATTGTTTTTTGACTTGGGAGCTGGAGTCTTCCCAGTGTTCAGCAAGGCAGGGAACCCTGGATGGGAAGTGATGCAGGCTGCAGGCGTCTGTGAGCCGGAATCAGAAATGTCCAGAAATGAGAAGTGTTTTACCAAGTCCCACTCATGACAGCAGCAGCTCTCCTGGAACTGGGCTCATGGTTTCATTTTCACAGGTTCTCTCCCTTCTCTTTCTTTCCACTGAGTCTCCATCTGGTCTTTAGAAAGAATGCAGGCTAAACCTCTTCCTTTGCACACTCAGTAATGTGTAGCGTGGGATGTTTCTAGAAGTGTAGAGCACGAACACGGGGTGGAGTTAGGACATGAACTGCCTCTTCTTAAGCTGATGTTCTGCAGCAGAGCAGAGCTGAATTAACCTAAAGGTTAGCTTTTGTCTCAGCTGAGGGAATAGTGAGCTGTCACTGCCTCACTGGAGGTTAGGAGGTGAGGAACAGATTAACACTCATGTTTATGGCTGAGCTCGATGTTCAGACTGCGGCAGTCTGGCTTGAAAGAGCAGAAGGAAATACAGTAATGAGTCACACATACAGAAGCTGAAGTACATCAACTCCTATGAGACTTCTGGATTGAAATGAGTTTCCTTGAATGTACAACTTGAAAAGCCGACGGAGATTAAAGCAAACTACGGACCGAATAAATCACTTCCTATTTAAGTTCCTTGGTGATTATGTAATCAATAGAATCTCGTCAAAACTTTGATGACAAGACTGGGAACCTCAAGAGGCCGAAGTCGAGTACAAACTGAGCCTAACGTCAGCAGATACAGAAACTCTAATAGAGCTTCATTTCATCCAAGATGTGCCTGTAGGCTGGGAAAGAGAGAGAAGTCTGGCTGCAGATCTCAGGTCATTGCTATGGGATGCAGCATCTGTGACATAATGTTCCAGTACAACTTCTTTCCCCTTTTTTAAAGTCTTTTTACATCTGACTTTATTCATGAATAAAGTCTGGCAGTTGCATTTATGAAATAAATGTATTGCAAACATGACAGACTAAGTAACAATTCATAAATCAAGCAGAATAAAGGTCAGAGGTCTAATCCAGGATTTAATTATGTTTAGACTTGTGTTAGATGTAGTTACACAAACAGTGTAAGCTAGCTTAACAGTTAACAATACTACGTCAGCCGATGTAGCTACTTGAGCTTTGCAACTTTAGCTTTGGCAGATGTGGCTAATGCAAACATAGATAAGTTAGCTACATAGGTAACATAGCATAAGCCAGTGTATCTGTGTTAGCTCAAGCTTTAGCTATGTATTTATGTACCTGAATAAAGTATGGGTTTATGAGGTTTGCAAATCTGTAAAAGGTTAAAGTCTTATGCCACATTACCAATGTAGCTTACATAGTTAACATAGCTAATGTAGCTTCCTTAGCTTGAGCCAAAGCTAACACAGCCGTGCTAGCTATATAGTTAATGTCACTAAACAGGCAAATGTAGCCAAATTAGATTTATCTTTTCCCACATGAGCTTGGGCAAATACAATAATACAATAACTTTATTGATCTATTTCTGGAGTCTCATCTGTTTATGGTAGAATTATATAGTCTTATTGCTGATGATATGAAAGATCTTCTATATCTTTCTGTCCTGCAGCGAAAAGATGTAGCTAATGCTAACATAGCTAAGTTAGCTACCTAGGAAATGTATCTGACTAAGCTTTAGCAAATGTAGCATAAGCTAATTTAGCTTTATCAGCTTAAGCTTTACTGCTATTTTACATTAATAAAAGGGTTTATCAATACGTCCATTTTCTATACTGCTTATCCCGTTGGGGGTCGTTGGGGGGGGGGGGGGTGCTGACTGAACTTTACTGGTGGATTTCAGAGACCAAATGGGTGCATGCTAGCTGACCAAGCAGCTAACTAAGTATATGACTTTGATATGACATACACATAGTATGAATTTTAAGTTGATATGAAGTGCTGTAAGATGATATTCAAACAGTTATAAGGGATGATAAGATAGATAAAGAGGTTATTTAACATACAAATATTTGAATGGCTAAGCAGGGTAGTGTAGCTTAGTTCAGTCAGCTGTTCATAAGTCCTTTCATGTAATATTTGCTGCTTTGTCAGCCAACTTATTTTTTCCATGCAGTATATGTCCTGTTTTATCTCAGTATTGACCCAAACATATATTCCAAGCTACTTAAAGTTAAAAAAAAAAAAATTGTCCTCTCTCCAATGGTTACATGTAGTTTATCAGCTTTTACCCATCTGTAAAAAACTTGACTTCCATGTTGGACACAAGGAGGCATCGTCCGTACAGTTACAGATATACAGACATAGGTGGGTCGTAATGAGAGGTAAGCTGCACTAAGTGCATTCAAATGTTTTCACAGAGGACACTTTTTTTTCTGAAAACAGACTGCTTACTCTGTTTTATGAAATATTTTGTAATTTGGTTTTTCAGGTCAGGGTTTCACCTTTAGTATTCTATCCCTTACCCAAATGTTAAATAGAAGTTTAGGGTTTGGGTGTGATGTTTCATAGTAGTGGTCTGAAAAGGAGGCGTCTGAGACTGGCCTTTTATTATATGATGGATGGTAAATTTCTCTTTGTGTTTATATTGAGCAGTACTATTTAAACCAGTTTTAGATAGATAGGTTATACAAGCTTACACCAAAATGAAAGCGTTAGTTTCTTTCTTGCTTGGTTTGTCTCTCTTGGATCTGATATTTGTCTCTGTTTTATGTTATTTTGAGACTGAATTAACTTGAATGACACTGAATGCTTCAGTCAGTGAATGCATCACAGTTCAAACATACAATGTGCGTCAGAGCTACGTAGGCTCTTCAGTGCACCATTATGCAAATCTACTCCATTATACACATATGAATGTACTATAGCTCTGCTTTTCAGAAAATATGTTTATCACTGTGGCCTTATTTTCTGCAGTCTTTTTATATCTGCTGAAGTCGTCAATCATTTAATTTGTTCTTATTTATATTTACATCAGTGGCTTAACCATGCTTTGCATTTTAAAGGCCTGTCTGCATGGAGTTTTTTATTACTTTTGTTTGTCTGTGCATGATGCATCATGGGAAAAAGTCAATTTTATTTCAATACATGTTTGACATTTGAGTAACTTCTAGTGGACTGAACCAAATTCCCAGCAGATTTTGACAATAGAAATTAGAACAGTACTTGTCATAAGACTTGTATAGTGCATTCGCACTAGGCCCAGTTGCCCCATACCATGCTGAAGAGGACCCCCCCACCCCCCAAATCAGAGGTCATGAGTGCTCCAAAACAGGTTTTCATTGAGGATCTCTCTGTACCTTACTTCTTTCAACTTTCTCTCAACCCTAATCAGTCTCCCAGTCCCTGCTGCTGAGAAATACGCCCACAGCATGATGCTGCCACCACCATGCTTCACTGTTGGGATGGTATTGGGCAGGTGATGAGATGTGCCTGGTTTCCTCCACACATAATGTTTAGAATTGAGGACAGACAGTTCAATCTAGGTTTCACCAGACCAGAGAACCTTGTTTCTCACAGTCTGAGAATCCCTTTAAGTGCTTGTTTGCAAACTCCATGTGGGCTTTGGTGTGTTTTGCACTGAGGAGAGGCTTCTGTCTAGCCACTCTGCCATAAATCCCAGATCAGTGGAGGGCTGCAGTGATGGTTGTCCTTCTGTAACTTTGTCCCATCTCCACACAGGATCTCTGGAGTTCAGTCTGTGACCATCAGGTTCTTGCTCACCTCTCTTACTAAGGCCCTTTTCCCCCCATTGCTCAGTTTGGACGGGCAACCAGCTCTTGGAAGAGTCCTAGTTGTGCCAAACTTCTTCCATTTGAGAATTGTGGAGGCCACAGTGCTCCTGGGAACTTTCAGTGTAGAACATGTTTGTCCGTATCATTCCCCAGATCTGTGCCTTGCAATAATCCTGTCTCTGAGCTCTGCAGGCACTTCCTCTGACCTCATGGTTTGGCTTTTTCCCTGATATGCATTGTCAGCAGTGATGCCTTCAATAGAGAGGTGTGTGCCTTTCCAAATCATGTCCAATCAACTTGTTTTACTAAGGTGGATCCAATAAACCTCCAATAGCCTAGCTTCTCCAAGCATCTTCAACAATACTGAAATATCCCTATAAATATCAGCCATACATATGAGTAGGTTAGCAGAGTTTCGTACTTTTATACATCTGTATCGACACTGGTATCGGCTAAAATGAATTTGAAAACATTCACAAAAATACAACATTGCACATTCCTAGGAAAGTATGATTTCAACTTCTATGATGAAACGTGTTTATGATCATTTCTGAGCATTAGAGTGTCTTTGCTGTTTCTTTGGAGACACATGAAGCCTGGGGCTACACCTCTAAGACACAATGTTTTACTCAGAGACTTTCATTAGCCATTGTCAAGAATTTATATTGAGTACATGCTCTTGATGTCCTTGGTTTCCTGCATTGGTAGCCTGTCTTTATTTCCTCTTAATCAGCAGGAACAGCCTGATAAGAGCCTGATCATTTTCATCAGCTGAAATGACTCTACTGTAACAGTACTTCTCATAGCTTTTAATAACAAGCCTCACTTCTCAGAACTTTGTCCTTGGCAGTGTGAAACTTGTTGGAAGTATTACTTACATATTATTGACTCAAATTAATGGCTACTGCTCTCATTTTCCTTCTCTAACTTGAGATGATTGGCATGCTGCGCTCGCCTCCCACTCTGCACAGTTTCACTACATAATGATATGATTGATGTGTGTGGAAGAGCACAGAATGGTAATAGAGCACCAATCAGTCAGACGCTGTCACTCATGCAGAGGTTGACTAAAATAAGAATGAGTGGGCAACCGCTGACTCTCAAGTTGGTCTCAGTTTCTGATTAAACAATGGATTCTTAATGTATGGTCAGCTGAGTCAAACTTACTCTAAAAAACTTTGACAAACTTTAAAGTACTTCACTATGTCGCTCTCATAGAAAACATTTTAGCAGCACAGGACAGAATTTGGCTTTTGAAGGATGTGGATCCCACATTTGCTCGTCCAGCTGACGCCTGCCCTATATTCTGGTACAAAGAGTGCTGCAAAGTGTAATGGCTCTACCTCTGACTCCTTCCCAGCTAATTCTGGGGTGGGGCAGGAGTGCGTCTTTGTACCTACGCTCTTCAGTTCCTGTATGGACTGGCTAATGGGTTGGGTTACAGGGGTGGCAAACTGTGAAGTATCATTGGGTGATACTGGGATCCTTGTGGAGGCTGTAGGTGTCCTTAATCACTGAGTGAGGAAGCTCAAACGTAGGAACTGAGCATCTGAGGGCACCTTGGATGCCACCATCGATCTGTGTTTGTGAATGGCGAGAGCATGGTAGTTACAGAGCAGTTCACCTCCCTTGGCAGTGGTCCGCTAACCGTGATGCTGAGATCAACCTCAGACTTGGCCCTGTGCATGTTGTGTAGCTGTGCAAGGTATGCAGTATGCATTCAGACAAAAGTCTAATTTTTTTTTTGGTCCTTGGTCCTCCTGGTCTTACTAAAGGTTGTATGCAATGTGCATTGGGGTCAGGAAGTTTTGGGACAGCCATAACAAATAAATGGGAACTGAAGAAAGTTAGTACTTTACAGCTCTAAATGGATGTCTACTCTGCAATCATCATCAGAAAATGTCTACATATATTGAGTGTGAGCCCTACACTTCACAAAAAAGGAATTTTACCAAGAGGCCCCTGGCAATTTTTAATAATCTGCAGGATGTTTGTGTTTGTAATCCTGTGTGAATCGACCACATCTGAAAGTTATGGACTAAAAATTTCAGGGAAATTTACCTACAATATTTCAGCACACAGAGGTTCACAGATAATACTTATCCCGCATTAACAGGGCTTAAAAGACCATTTAAATTTGCACAGGATTAATATTACCGAGGGCCCCAGAAGTAATTTGGCATGCCAGATGGATTTGTTTCACGTATCCATCTGGTTAACTTTCCATAGACAGCATTTGGGAAAGGGCAGAGCTTTTGAAAAAAAAAAGAGGGCAATTAGATGAATGTTCTGTCTTTCACAGCCAATCAGAGCAACAAAACACGTGACGTAGCCACTACTGAGCTGCTCTCCTACCGAAGGAGTCAACTCCATAGAGAACTGCATAACGCAAACCATGGTGAGTGTAGACATGTCAGTACACAACTTTTGTAGTTTTTGAAAAGAAAAAACTCAATGTCGTTCTTAACCCTTCTTTAAATGAGGAAATGTCGTCAAGTTCTGATAAAACTGACGCTTTAGCAGCATCCACGCTAATCTCTTCCTCCATAACTGCACCAGCTCTCGCTGCTGCTTGTTTACATCACGACTCCGCTGCGCCCAAAAGTACTGCCCCTCGACACTGATTGGTCCTGTCACTTTCTAACCGGGCCCAAACAGTTCAGACGGGAGCTTTGCAAGAGGGATTCACCAATGAAATACAAGGAAACGGGCGAATCTATCTGCTTTGCAAGGTTAACCCAAAAGTGGGTCGTGGAGAAATTTTCAGTCCTGCAGTCCTTATTGGACATGCATCGATACCTTTTATTTTACCCTGTTTTACTAAAAAAATACTAATAAAATTTCTTAGTTTAGTCCTTTATTTTTTTATATCAGGTGTTTTGGTCCAATCATGCTCTGAACTGCAACATATTCAACTAATTAAACATGCATTGTTGAAAATGTTTTTGGAAACTTGGGTAGCAATATGTCGTAAGACAGACTGGTCCTGAGGCTGGACCTGCAGGATGTATAATGGAAGAGTTAGGGGAGATTGTTTACTAGTTTATTGGTCATGGACAGCTTGCAATAGATATGAAAAAAATGTTTAAAAGATATATATCGAGAGAGAAAAAACACTGTAGCACGTCTATTGGAAATTGTGGTTAACAGCATGTATAGGACACATGAAGACAACATCAACTGCAGAATGAAATGTGCACAACATTACATTCCTTGGAAATTTAGAAATAAAATTCACTGGGTTTCATTGCTGAAGTCATGCAGCACCTTCATGTTCCATCCATTTTCTACACCGCATATCCCATTGGTGGTTGCAGGGGCTGGATCCTATCCCAGCTGTCATTGGGCGAGAGGCGGGGTACACTCTGGATTTGTTGCCAGTCAATCACAGGGCTGGCCTATAGAGACAGACAACCAGGCAGGTTCACACCTACTGCCAATTTAGTGTCACCAATTAATGAGCGGCATGCATGGGGAGAATATGCAAACTCTGCACCTAAAGGCCCTGACTGGGAAGGGAACCCGGAACATTCTTGCTGTGAGGCAACAGCACTAACCTCTGCACCACCATGCAGCCCCCACATTCATGTCCCCACAGACTTGACTTATCCCGTGCAAATGTACTGCACAAAAACCACTGAGGTCAGGGAGTAATTCACGAACAATCAGAGGTCCACAGGTAACACTAATCCTAATGTGAATAGTGCTTAAGATGGAGGCAAGTCTACGGAAGATTGTGTGAAGATGAATCCTGATGTCTACCATAAACCAATCATCAAAACCAGGTTTTTCTTTTAGCTCAACGATTTCTGTGTGAAATAAAAATGTACTGGTTGTGGATAAAACACTAGAGGACTATTTTCTGAATGCTGCCCTTATAAATTTATGTTGACATGGATCACAAAGTTCCTGTTAAAACTTAGTCATACTCAAACCCACGGAGGATTTCTCTACAGTTCTCCTCTGCAGAGCCTTTCAGCACTTTTCCTGCTGGTCGCCCTGTTTATTGCTTTGAACTTCAGTGTTGCTGCTCTCACCAACCTTGAGTTGGTCAACCTTGAGTCGATGAAAGCCGCAGTAAACAGACTCAGAGCTACCTGCACGGCTGCAAAGAACAAAGAGAAAACACCCACGACTGAACCCACCACAGGGCTTAAGAGGTACGAAGAAGTACAGATAGACAGATGGACAGACAGATAGATAGATAGATAGATAGATAGATAGATAGATAGATAGATAGATAGATAGATGATAGATTTGTCTTCGTCCTACCATTCTTCTCCATTTCCTCCAGCGTCTCTTTCTTTTGTTTGAATATCTCTGATTTAAAATGTTGACTCTACATTAGATGACTTATTACTTGTGCAGCCTCTCTATTGAAGCCTCAGCTCAGCTTCATAAATCAGGAAATTTCTCTTCTTCTTTGGTACATTGATAATACAACATAACCGCGGGGGGTTTATTGATACATATTGTGTTTGCAGAACAGAGGCGGAGAAATGAAAGAATAAGATGAAAAAAGCAGGATGCATATTGCATTTTCTGTCTTTCTGTCTCTGATATCAGGCAGATGAAAAAGCAAGCCCTCATTCATAAGTGTAAAGGAAACAGCATATGAGCTGTTCATTCTCAGGGTGTTATTAATGATGTGGAGGCTAAAATACAGAGAGGAGAACAGTAGGAAATCTATCATTTAACTATAATACTCCATGCCTGATTCAAAGCAATGTTATGTAACATCATCACCTTATAGAGTCAGTTTAAAGTCCCTCTAACAGTAAAATTCATCTTAGCAGGGATAATGGAATTTGTGGGATGAGCAGCAGAGCTGAATGTGTGGGTTGTGCCCATGAAAAATTAGCCTGGTGCCCACAGGGGCCTGATTTCCATCCCTGGAGACAATGTCAATGCATAGAGATATCAAAATGAGATTCTGCAACCACATATCTACACAGTAAAAGTTACCTGGGTAAATTTTACTCAGATTGAATAAACTTTTATACCTACCTAAAAAATATAACATTTGGTCTCAGTCTGTTGGGTCTGGGGGTACCAGAAGCTCAAAACAAGAGTCAATAGCAACAGCAAAATAAGCTGTTTGGCATTGAAGATTTGGAAATTTTTTCATGGGCGCAACCCACATACTCAGCTCTGCTGCTCATCCCAAAAAATGCATGTCCCTTAAAAATGTGGCACCAATTCAAAAGGAAATAAACAGGCTTCCCAACGGTATAAGATTTACCAAGAAGCATTGTAACAACAAAGAAATAATCTACCAAACACAAATTTCCTTACTTTTTGTGCTAAGTTTATATAGATATTAGACTTAATGTTCTTATATTAAAGAAACAATTGTGATGAATATCTGACAGGAACCCAGGAGGAGAGCACAAGACGAGGCAGTAATGTTAAAGGAGGTCATTGGTGGTTCATTGGTCTCACGAGTGCTGGCTGATGGTTGGCAGAAGGACTGGCAGAGAGACAGAGACACTGCAAAAAAAAGGGGCAAAATGGAATAAGAAAAGCAAAAAACTCACTATATTCAAAGGTTAAAGAGAAGACAGGTTACCTGACTGGAAGCTGTAGTACACCGTTGTCCATTGTGTAGATCTTGATTGCCAAGGATTAGCTTCAGCTGGGACTCCTAACGAGCTGCAGCCATGACCGTCCATGAGTGATGACACCTCAATTAACACTTCGTAAATTTTTGTGTAAAATATTTTTTTATCGGAAAAATTACTCCCTAGATTTTCCTTTGCACAGTCCAGGACCAAACTCTATCCTCCAAGATAACAACGCTCAATCACTTCCCGTTTTGCAGACTTGTGGTGAGTGCAGAGTACAGGTAACTACTTGTCTCTCGCTGATCTTTGGATGGCCCTGATTGGTCGTTGGTGTGATTGGAAGTTGTGGAGCAGTTCACCTATCCTGGCAGCATAATCTATCATTCCATTAACTGTGAAGCTGAGATCAACCGCAGACTTGGCCTCACATATGGGTCGATGGGTTTACAGGGCAAGAGGGTGGCATCCATGGTATCTGAGCACCTGGATGAAAGTCAGTCTTTTGGTGCTTGGTCCTTAACTCCTTGATGACAACTTCTCTTCTGCATATTTTTTGGGTATCGTTGGCAAGACCATTTGTCTAATGTGGACATGTCTCGCTTTTCAATACCAACTGATTTCTGCAAGCACTATCAACACCCAAAAGTCTAGTGATGTGTAGGACTGGAACTTTTCAAATCCTAAACAAAAGAGAAAGTAGTTACATACTGAGACAAAGCTGACAGGGACATCACAGCACACATGGATTAACATCTGGTACGTTTCCACCAAGCAGTCCGGTTTGGTTCAGTACAGATTGCCCTAATGGTTCCTGATTTGGTACTAGTTTGGCTTTTTTTAAATGTGGATTAAATACTATACTTACGTGCTCAAGAGAGCATGAATGAGAAGGGTCAGCTGTACTTCTACAGGGATCTGGCGCACTTTCCTGGGCCTGAACCAGCTCACTGCTTCACTTCTATGTCTGGGGACGGGTTAGCAGGGAGGATGCCTGAAGAGATGGGGCATGGGCCTGGTGCAGGACTGGACGATGGCCTTCAGGAGGTAGGAGCAGCACAGGACCAGTGCTGACATGGTGAAGTGTCATCTGGACTATGCTCCCATGCCTGACCAATTACACCTTGGCAAGAGATTTGCAAATAAATGGGTTGCAAGTCTGATGCTGAGCTAGCTACGTTTCTTAAGGATTGCTGAGTAGGCAAATACTTCACATGCAAAGAGTTTGCAAGTAGTCGTCACTGAAAGAGAAGGGAGAAACTCTTTTAAACAGTTGAAGTCATGGGAATTTTTGTGTTATGATATATGTTAGATACAGACTGACACACAGCCTTTGTGTTCATTCATAACGATCAACAGATGCTTCACTCTGAACTACTATTAGGTGGCCATGAATTTATGCCAGCCGGCAGCCAATCAGAGATTAGTATTCAACCAAAAACCATGGTACACATAAAGAGATTAGAGGGGGCTCTGTGAAGAGTTGTGATTTTTGCTCTCGTTGGCTATTTGCAGACCAGAGTGAAGCTGCAGGGATATTTACAATAAGACTGTGTTTTCAGGTAAAAGAGGCATTTAGACTGTTTAGAATGCAGCACCAGCCATTGTTAGATGTCTGTGGCAGCAGCCTCGCTTTTCAACACCGCTGACAGCCCGAGGACACAAAGTAGCTCTGTGGAAAATGAACTCATGCCACTTAGTCACTGTAGAAAAGGAAAAAACACACCTACGAGCAGAGTTCTGAAGTGTACAGGTTTGCTAACGCTGCTATTCAACATGCATGAAATGACCTCTGGCTTTAAAACAGAATAACATATACAGGAGGCTCACAATAGCAGAGAGGAAGAGGTGTGGGGGAAAAAAGCATCCATATACGCTCTTTGACACAGAGAGAATGTACAATGAAAGACCTCATATACGTGCAGACATGAAATATGTAGGAGAAAGCATGTACTCATACACATTCGGTGATGAAGAGAGAGAAAAGAAGAGGAGGAGGTAAATGTGTCCTTACAGCTTTAACTGTACAAGATTCACAGGCAGACCTTCTACTTTATCCCCTCTCATAAATAACCTTCAGCTCTTATCATCACTGACAAGATATCAGAAAAACAACCTCTGGTTCTGCTTCTCCCTCCATGTCTGGTCTTTTATTTGTAGGGTTTTTTATTTTTTACTGGTTTTAAAAGTTTGAAGAAAAATGTCATTCTACCAATGGATTTCTGCAAGCACTTTCAAACCCAAAAGTTTTCTGCTGTTTAGGGCTGTAACTCTTCCAATGCTTGAAAAAAAGAGAAAGTAGTTACATACACACACAGCCTCTGTCGCTCACATCTGGTCATTTCCACCAAGCGGTCCAGTTTGGTTCAGTGCAGATTGCCAGAGTAAACCCTGATCTTCCTTGTGGTTCCACAGCCGATGTCCATCCAGCCTCGTTCATTGTGACAGGGAATCTGTCTCTTTTTAGATGCCTGGATTATTTCTCTCAGCTCAGTTGCAAGAGCCAGTCTTTTGGCTTCCAGATGGTTCCTGATTTGGTACTAGTTTGACTTTTTAAATGCGGATTAATTAATGAAAAAATACAGGAAAAAAGGCAAACAGGCATGTGTAATAGTCTAATGTCTCCGTTACACATATAGCTCACATTGATCTGGGAAAGCTCTCATAGAAAGCGTTTGGGATGGGCAGGACTTTTAAAAAGATTCTTGGAAGGTGGTCACTTTTGTGATGGGCCAATCACAGCGACAAGACAAAATGACGTATGTATCCGTCACTCTTGAGCTAACAGGCTACCACTGTTCCCCTGTGAAACAAACTGATGCCAAAGCTGGTACCCGAGATCTTCCCAAGACGAGGTTTCGATGGAGGGAACTCATGAAGTCATCGCAATAAGATCTCCTGACTGGTTCGTCCGTGCTGCCGGCAAAGCGGAACAGACCGCCCCCACAAGATGAACAGAGAGTCCACCATTATCAAAGCCATTTAGTAACACAGTAATTAAACACTTACCAAACAGATACGTCCTGCTCTATCTTTCGCTGCTGCTGGTTTTCTTCCCCCTCTCTCCAAACTATCAGGGTCAGACTCGGGGTCTAACACGTGCACACGTATATCAAAATTCGCCCAATTTTACTCAGTCGGACCGGTTTATTCAAAGTTTACAAGAACTAGCATAGCGATATAGCCACGTTGGAGGGGGCGGGCACAAAACATTGAGTCCTGCTGCCGAACAGCCTCCGGAAAATCGGCCAATCGGAGGAAAGCAGGCCCATGGAGCGGGGAAGTGTTAAAGAGACAGCAGCGAAAACGAAGCATTTCAGAAGGAGGTAAAAATAAAGGTTTTTCAGGATGCCAGTGTGAGAAACGAGGAGTTTTTTGAGCTGTAAACCATGTGAAGCTACTACGTGGGTATCAGAGAGATGGTGTAAAGCTTTGAAAAAAAAGCATAATACCCCCCCCCACTTTAAAATAAATTGATTCTTGAGAAATGCTTATTCATCAAGAAAAATAAAGAGGAAATATAAGAGCTGATATATCATGTTGACATAAGTATTCAGACCCTGTACTCAGCATTTGGATTATGGATTTTTCTGCCTTTCTTCTTTGCCAATCCTCTCATACTCAGTCAGATTGGATGAGTACCGTCAGAACAACCATTTTCAGGTTTCTCCAGTGATATTCGACAGGATTCAAGTCAGGGCTCTGACTGGGACTTTCACAGTTGACCCAAGTCCACTTCTGTGTTGTCTTGGCTTAGGGTCATTGTCCTGTTGGAAGGTAAGAGTCCTTTTGGTGCTTTTTTACAAACACCAAGTGGGCTTTCATTTGTTTTGCACTGAGGGGAGGTTTCTGTCCAGCCACTCTGCCATAAAGCCCAGATCAGTGGAGGGTTGCAGTGATGGTTGTCTCTCTGGAACTCTTTACTGGCTCCACACAGGATCTCTGGAGTTCATTCAGGGTGACCCTCTCTTACTAAGTCCCCCATTGCTCAGTTTGGCTAGGCAATCAGATCTGGGAAGAGTCCTGGTTATGCAAAACTTCTTCCATTTGAGAATTATGCAGGCCACTGTGCTCTTGTGAACTTTCAGTCCAATATAATTTAGCACAGGTGAACTCCAGCCAAGGTGTAGAAACATCTCAGCAACGATCTAGAGAAGTGGGGGGCACCAGACGTAATTTAAAGTGTTTTTGCAAAGGGGTATTAAGTGTAGAATAATTAGGAAAAAAAATAATTTAAATGACTGTAGCTCAACAAAATTGGAAAAAGTGAAGGTGGTCTAAATACTTTTTGAATGCACTGTATATCCTTACACTTATTATCCTTTGCTGTCTGGTTTAAATGCACCACCAAACCTTATATAAACAGACAGAGTCTTTAGTGAGCAGCAGGGCTGATTAGAGCTGACTCATGCAGTATAATAACTAATACTGAGATGACACAGCCTCAGCGTGGCAGCTCGATGACCCTGTAGATGTCCACTCGGCTCTGCGGAGCCGGGACGGCTGCACAGCGACGAGACTGTGGAGGACTGGAGGATACAGCAGGGAGAGCGGGGGTGAAGAGGTGCCTGCACCCAGAGGAGAAGGAGCTGCCACGGGAGCCGACCATGCAGAACTGACATCTCCTCCTCCTCACTGCTCCGTAACCTCCAGCATGCTGCATGTCAACTCTTTTTTACGTCGCAACCCAGAGCTGACCTCATCCATCAAACTACAAATGCTGTAAAATAAACACGCATTAACCCGGAGGATCTCCAGGAGAATAAAACTGTATGAAAAGATGCTCTGATGCTGTAGCATTCAGTCAAGACGTTATACAGGGCTTTTAATAAAAAAGGAACTAGGTTTTCAGCCGATAAAAACCTGGTTTTGGGATATTGGAAGACATCCATTTTTATCAAACTGTCATGTCTGTGGATCCAAATATAGACAAAGAGAGCAGAGCAGCAGGCTTGTTACCTTGAGATTCTGCTTGGCAAAGCTCCACTGTCCCTCCACCTTTAAACTCAAGTCACATAACAGCATAATCCTGAAGTGTGTGATTTTATAAGGCTTATGAGACCAACAGACACTTCATATAAACACTTTTAAGATGTTGATGTCCTGTTTAGACTTTCGTACATGAATGATGTCAATGGATCCACAAAAATCTGGGTGATGCCTACCAGAATCAGATGAAGGGGAAGTGGGTGAGTTTAAAATAAACACTTGAGGAAATTTGAGTTTGGTAGATTAGCCTATTTCTTTGTTGTAACAATGCATCTTGACAATAAGTCTTAGACCACTGGAAAGTCGGTTTATTTCCCTTTTAAATGGTGCCACATTTGTAAGGAACATGCATTTGTGGGATGAGCAGCAGAGCTGATTATGTGGGTTGGTCCATGAAAAATTAGCCAAATCCTTTCTGTTAATGCAATTAACTCTTGTTTTGAGTTTCTGGTTCCCTCACTGCTGGCCATGAAGTGCCTGATTTTTAGCACCTGTGAGCATGGGCCACGTTTGACTGATCTGGATAGAGCAACTTCAAGCCGGTGTTCCACAAAACCAAGTCATGGAATTATTTGGAGTGAGCCTTAGTACCATCTCCAAACTGAAGGCCAAGCTCCATATGATGGGGGAAATCAGATACAGACCATGACGTGGGAATCCAAAGAGGACCATTTCCTCACCCTGCTAGCACTCAGGAACTGTAGGATGGCTTCTATAGATTTGCAGTCAAGGTTTGCAGGATGGTATGGCTGACAGCTCTCTGCCACGACAATCTGGAGCAGACTGGAAGCAGCCACCAGTCTCAGGGCTACCAGAAAGCCTGCCATGACTGCCCTTCACCATCAGGCCTGTTTGCGCTGGTATTAGCAATACATGCTGAGTCCAGATTCTGCCTATGCCAGTTGGATCGGAGGGTCAAAGTGTGGAGAAGATGCAGAGAATGCCATGCTGATTGCTGCACGGATAGTGACATGTTCTGTCGGGGGTAGTATGATGGTGTGGGACAGCATCTCCTTCACTGGAAAAATGAGGCTTGTCATCATTGGATCGTCCAGTGCAGAGAGATATTGAGATGAGATTCTGCAACCAGTGGCAATCCCGTATCTCCACAGGCTGGGACCAAACTCTATCCTCCAAGATGACAACACTCGCCCCCACAGAGCGGGGTTTATCGAAGACTACCTCCAGAATTTGGGGGTGGAGAGGATGGAACACCCTGCCAGCAGTCCTGACCTCAACCCCACTGAACACTTTGATCATTAAATTGCCAATAGTTCTTGTTTCTTCAGACTTCAATCATCCAGTCCTCCAAACAAGAGTCAATGGCAGAATAAGCTGTTTGGCATTGGCAGAGATTTGGTACATTTTTTTATTGGTTTAATCCACACACTCAGCTCTGCTGCTCATTCCACAAATGCATGTTCCTTACAAATGTAGCACTATTTAAAAAATAAATAAACTTTCAAATGGTACAAGATTTGCTGCCAAGAAGCATTGTTACAGCAAAGAAATAATCTACCAAACACAAATTTCCTCATTTTTTGTGTTAAGTTTTCAAAAATGACTGCAAATATAGAAGTCTAGTCATGAACAGGCTGTGTAAAGGAGCTAAAGCTACCCTGCCATTATTTGTTATTCCTCACATTATTTTCTTCCTGACTCTGAGCATTCCCATTTTTTTCATCTCAAGGCTGCTGTCACCTCAGGATGTTATCTAAAGCAGTCTGGTTTTAACGTTTGCTGATGCTCTCATTCTCAACAGCTGCTACATAAAGTGATAAATACATCACACATTTGTCTCTCTCAAGGACTTCCTTTCAGCACCATCTCTGTGACGAGGAGGTGGATGGCAGGTTTACAAAGTGCAGGACCTGCTGGCTACATTATTGGATAACGATTATTTATTATGTGAACAGAGTGTTGTTCATCTAGCAGATGTTGCAAAACAGATGTATATAATGACAACTTACCAGAGAAAAACTGTAATAAATGTACTGGAAAGGAAATATTTATCACTATACAGAATGTGTTCACTGGTTTCACTGGCTAGATGGAAAAAGGGGTTTCTTTGTTTTTGCTCCATGCAGAACAGCTTGTCTTAACATTAACATTTCCCTGTCATTCCCATGTCCCAGCAAAGGACACCATAGAAAGATTATGGTTGTATGTTTAATTATACATTCAGTGTTCATTAAAGTAACTGTATCTCTATGCAGATAAGGAAAGCCTAAGGCAAGGAGAGAAACGGGAGAAACTCCAGAGCAGAGCAGGCATCAATGACGACTAAATTACACTGATTAAGTCAGAAGCAGAATAAATGAAGAGCTGGGGTGGAGGAGGGTTGCAAGAGCAGCTTGCAGAGAGAGTGACAAAGTGTGGCATGGCTGGAGCAGTTTAAATAAGGCAGCATGAGAGCGATTAGCCAATGCTAATCATGCTCAGAGCAAATCAGCTGGCAAATCTACATTTATTTCCAGGTTTGTGGGGATGCCAATCAGATCTCGGGGTCCCTGTTGGGCCCTAGCTAGCGCCGCTCCACCCCTGGAGTATGATTGCTGCTATCGGCATGATATTGCCAATATGTTTGCCACAGTGTTTTATCAATTTAATCACAAAAATACATCAATAAATTCTTCTTGTCAAGATGTTTGTTAACAGAATTAGCATGAAAGCATCAGCTTGTGCCAAGACTCTGAAGTAAAACACAGTCCATCACAAGCTTCATGTTCAAATGTGGGCCATATTTCATGTTATTTCTAGAGTCTGCTGTGGGCCAATCAGAACTAGACCCTGGGCCATAGCTTGGACGCCCCTGCTGCAAAGTGATTTTAAAAGATCTGTATCTTAGGTTTGTTGTATGACAGGCCACAGTGTTTTGAACCACCAGGTCAAATTACTGCGGCCTGTCATACAACAAACCTAAGATACAGTCATGAAAAACTTCTCTAAGAACAGAAAAGTAAGTTTAAAATCATGAAAAATGAGGCAGTAATGTCTGCTCTAGGAAGCTGTGGGCATGTTGGTTTAATATATAAACATCACACATTATTAACATTTTACATGAAGTCCTAACTTTTTTGGAGTTGGTGTTTGTATTTAATTATTAGCTTTATCTTTTAAATGCAGGATGAAGTGTGTTTTTGCCAACCTTTATTTGGCCCCAATGAGCTTTCCCTGTTTTGCCCCCTCATGGGCGGCCCTGAGGGGGATGGTCAGAGATCCAGCAGGAGTGGGCAGAGCAGGATAAAGATTTAGCCCACATGGGCTCTTGTCTGCAGAAGTCACTAACCAGAGTCTGCATCGCTGTAAAGCCTAGCCTCCATGCCTGCACTACAGCTGGTTTTCCTTTGAGAGGCCAACCTGACCATGTAATATTCTCATTGACAAGTATCTCATACAATCAGTTTAAAAATTGCAGCACTATCCCTTTAAATCTGCAGCTGTCTTATCAGAGCTTATTAAAGTTTCTTTTTATTTAATGCATTCTGAGGACTTGGGGATTCCTCTAAGTGCATGTGCATGTTGCATTGTCAAAATCTTTGCAACAAGAGTGGAAGGAAGTGTTCTCAGAAACTCACTCCAGGTAAAAAGGTTGTCTCTGTCGTGTGACTCCCTCAGGATGTTACTGAAGTGTTCCCGTGGAGCCTGCAGGAGGAGCAACAATGAATATTAAATCTTAAGGGATGCTGCTTATTAATGGCCTTTTGAATGTTTTTTTTTCCTGTTGAATAAATCACAAAGTTTCTTTCAAACTTCGTCAGAACAGCAGCTTCATTCTCACGCAGGCTGAACAGTCTCCTTTTATTCTTTTGAGCCAGTATGAAAATTACAAGGCTGACTGTGAGACCGAGCATTTTCTCATCAGTTGTCCATCATTATCCAACAACAGCAACAATGTGCTCATTATAACTGCAACACAAGATTCATACAGGTTCAGAAAATATACAAGTTTCGAGGAACCTCCTAAGAACAATGGGGGGCTGTTTCAGAGAAGAGCCACCAGCAGAGAATTTGTTTTAGGTTTCAAGGCCTATAATATAAAACACAATTAACGGGACAAGGTCCTGCTTCTGTTCAACATTGTTTCTGCATGCGAGCCTGCAGAGCGAGAATGCAATTTTCAGAAGACATGATCGCAGCGGGTCATCGCCTCGAGGGGTCCGTGCTTCAAAATAGACTAAATATGCAAACAAGCAATTATTCTGAAATGACTGGCCTCCAAAGTTTCCTCAGCAATTTGTTCCTAGCAATTATTCATTTGAACATTGCACCTTTGTTTTCCTTTGAAAGAGGAAATTGTGGCTCATGCAGCTCCTTTATTTTAACACCAGTGAGGACAGCTTCACATCCCAATCATCAGTCAGAAATCTGGGTTGGTGATAAATTTGTTTTTGGTGCAATACATAAAGGATTTATCATCACTAGCTCCTTTTTATTTCTAAAATCTGTACAGGTGGTTATTTCTTCTTCTGAAGTTATCAAGCTAAAGGCTGGAGATCTTCTTGCTGTTCCACCATGTTTCCTCTTACGCTTCAGCTGTATCATGAGTGTCTGCATAAATATACCTGATGCATGATTCCAGAGACACCACTAGAGGGCACAAGAGACAGCTTAGGCCATATACAGCCACCTGATGTTAAGGATGTAAACTAAAACCATGAAGACGCCTGAAAACCTCACTTTAAAACTAAAACTGAGATCACACATGGATGTAACACTCCTGGTGTATCAGTTTAACTGGTGACCATGGTAACTTGCAACTTTCTGCCAATTGTGTTTATGGATGTGGTCATTACAAGACAGAAGAAGTATTGGCAAATAACCCTTAAATGACTGTTGCCGGGCAACCAGAGCAAGAAAGATGTACTCTTGAGTTATATCTTGGACTTGTAGTGTTTTTTCACGATTAAGTTGACAAGATATGTTGACACCTATGAAAACAAAGAAGATAGATGGTCCAGGACACCTTTAAGAGAAAGAACGGGAAATGTCCATCAAGAAAAACCTAAAAAAAAAGGTGCAAAAGAAGACCTCAGTCTCAACTACAACTCCTGGCTAGCTTAAAAGCTAACAACTGCCAGTAACTGCCATGGAACCCTGCCTGATCAACAGGAGACTACTGAATGCTAACTACTGAGGTAGTATGGCATACAAACGCCTCAGCCCCGCACTCCATCACAAAACAAAGTCCTACACTTATACCTGGACTGACAACGTGTCCACGGAGTTTACATCTTTCCCGATGGAGATCGGGGCACTTGGAGACTGAAAGGAGGAGGACGCAAAGCAACACCACACCTACAGCCGGTGGGGATGAGGAAAGGACGGCATCGTGCGAGAAGACGGAAGCGGTGCAAACAAGCTGGCCTGCAGGCTAGGCTAAGAGCAGCCCCACACAAATCTGTCATACTGAGCATCTTTCTCCCAGGTGCCCGCTCCCTCACCAGCATGATGGACGACATGAGGCTGCGGATTTCTAACCACCACTTGGACGACTGTGTTTGCTGTTACTGCCAATCGTAATTTTATTCTGTTTTTACAATGCAATGACAATAAACGAAAATCTATCTAAATCAGTCAATTCATGGAGGGCTACAATCGCCACTATTGACAATAACTGTTTGCAGTACAACTACCCGCTTTTACAGGTGCACCTCACAGATCCTTTTCATTTAGTATTAGTTAATTCCACATTCAGGTTCAAACAGCTCAATAACACACGACTTTCCGTGGTCACCTCGCTGTCTTCACTGTGTAACCCAGGTAAAACTGGGTCACCCAGTGGCAACTTTTGCTGCTCACCTCTCCTCAATTGCCTTCTCCTTGTTCATGATCATTTATCAGCCATTGGATACCATACCTGCCAGTCAAAACCCCAGAGACCAAATCACAAACAGCCTTTTTTAACAGTTGGCCCATCCCCCTCTCATCTTTGCAGCTCACCTGTTGCTAACCAACCTCTCACTGATCCCAACTCCTCACACACCAATTGATCATACGGCCAAACCCTTAGCTCTTTTTCATTTTGTTAAAAAAAATAAAAACTTTTGAGTGGACATTTATTCATTTATTTTTGAAACATAGGAAGAACAATTGAAACGATTTGAATAGTGAATGTCTGTAACCTTTTTTATCAATTCATGTGTCTGAAATTGTAATTGTTACTTAGTTGAATGTGAATTTGTTTTGTTGTGAAGAAAAGTAATTTAATTTTCTTTGAAGGGAAGATATTAAGCAAAAATCACTTTTTCAGGCTTTTCTAACAAAAATATGTGCCCCTGTCCAGAATCCCCTCAAGTACCAGAAAAATCCCCGCCCCGCCCTCTCCACCTTACAGAAAATGTGTGCTGAAACGAGCCGTTCTCAGATTTTCCCCTCATGATGTCATGTGGGGAGTTAGCCCCGCCCCCAGGTTCAGTTGGCCCTCCCCGCTTGAAGACAGTTCAACCCTCTTCACCTGATCTTACTGTCATCAGCCAGCTGAAAGGATCAGGAGTGCCACATCCATTTCCTGAGAGGGGCGGAGTCAGGGGCGGAGTCAGACAGCTCAGTAGAGCCACAGACACAGAAACAGCTCGTTGTGAGCAGGGCTGAAACAGAAAGGTTTTTAGATGTGCAGAAATCCAATACTGTAGTGTTTTTCTAGCAATAAACTTCACAGGCATGTTTTGGGGACCTTTTGAGAACAATATAAACTTGTTTTAAAAGGGTCAAATATGTTCCCTTTAAAAGTAGAAAAGGACAGGATTGAAACAGTTCGTTGCATTTTACATTGAACTAAGACAATAATGTTTTATTTGAAGTATTGAATTTATATATATTTTTTTAATTGGTCTGGGTTTTCCTTGATTTTAAAAGTGTTTTCTTGTTAAACTCTTATAATTTTCAACACACCTGGCATAAAATTAATTATTTCCGTCTATTAGTTTTCATGCAGATCCAATAGCCCTCAGTCTAGCCTTATTTTGTCTGGCCCATTTTTTGAGTTTTGTGTTAAATTATGTCAATTTTGGCTTATATCCTCTGTTTTTTCTGTGTGGTTCCAATGCACATAAATGAAATAAACATGTGCGTACCAAAAACATTTGTAACTGCAACAATTTCTGGGAGAAATGGTGTATTTTCTGGAAAAATTCCAGATGTGTCAATACTTTCGTCCATGACTGTAGCTCTCTCCCACTTGTCACTCTTTGAACTAATTCCACTTTTTGATTCAGTGGGCCTCTATAAGTATCAATCTCATATGGACCACTTAACAGTCACAGAGTTATTCTCTTATACATGCTGTACATACCCTGAAAAGGAAAAGGCAGCAGAATAAAAGTGTAAGTTTTGGTTTGTATACATATTCTAATATTTGTTTACTTACAGCATCTTGATGTTAACACCTTAGTAAACAGTTATGTGTCATATTTGTTTAACTTCATCCAGGCTTATCGCTCATACACTAAAGCTTAAAGAGAGATTCAGCTGCAGTGTTTTGTCCTCCAGAAACTTTCACTGATGCCCTTCCCATGTGAAAGCTAACCCCCACTCCCACCCCTCCATGTTGGTGTAACTCGGGGAGAAGCCGCCTCCCTGTAGCCTCATGAAACACTCGCCTCGGGCCGTTTGTCAAACTTCTCCCACTTCAAAGTGTCTCGGCATCCACCAGAGACGGCTGGGGATTTGGCATCAATTTTAGATCATAAAGTGGAAGAGAGAGCGAGGAGAGAGGATAAAATCTCAACAAAGAACGGCCAAGTGCCAGCATGTTATTATTGCCGATAAAGCCTGTGGGCTCCAGTTGAACCAGGGTTAAAAGATTGGATTGGATTGGCCCGGACTGAACACTTCAAGGTGATTGTGATCAACCCAACAGCTCAGAACATCAGTGGAATCAAAAGCGGCGTGTTTCAGTTCTGTGTTTGAGTTGGAGGAAGACCACATCCTTCAGATGGCACTCTATGGGTTTCTTTAAACCAACAGAGGAGATGTGAACCTTAAAAAAACAGATACCAACTGGATTAACACATCAAGCAGACAGTGAGCCACAGATTAACAGGGATGTAACTCTAAATTAACTCTGATCATACTCCAGTCGTCTGATCTCAAACACCTGCCAGACATGAGGCCTGTACTCATGAATTAAGTCAGAGTTTCAGTGAGCACGTTCACACTAAAGGGGTGTCATTCCTACTGTGTTATCAACTGCAAACATGAGAAACCTGCTGTGGGTGGATTTTTAAACTAGACTAACACATGACAAAATATGATGAAAGACAAGAAAGGCAAGGCGCCACACATACATGATGCAGGTCAAGGTATTTTATGTTTGAAAGATCATTTAAAAATTAAAGGGCCAAAGTAATATCTAATCACCATTTGTATTTGGTATATTATTTCTTTGTTGTAACAATGCTTTATGGTAATAAAACTTTTTATTACTTTTAAATGGTGCTATATTTCTAAGGAACATGCATTTTTGGGATGAGCAGCAGAGCTGAGGATGTGGGTTGTGCCCATGAAAAAACTGCAAAATCTCCTCTGCCAGTGTTATTGTGTTGTTCACTCTGGCATGAACAGCACGCTCAAGCTGGTCCCGCAAGTGTTCAGTGGGGTTGAGGTCAGGACTGCTGGCAGGCCATTCCACCCTCTTTACTCACAAATTCTGGAGGTAGTCTCTGATTAACCTGAGGCAAGCATCTTGGAGGATCGAGTTCAGTCCCAGACTGTGGAGATATGGGATTGCTGCTGGTTGCAGAATCTCATCTCAGTATCTCTGCATTGAGATTTCCTCCAATGGAGACAAGCCTCATTTTGCCAGTGAGGGAGATGCCACCCCACACCATCACACTGCCTCCACCAGACCATGTCACTCTATGGGTGCAGCAAACAGCATTCTCCGCATCTTCTCCTCACTTTGACCCTCCGATCCAACTGCCTTCTGCAGAACCTGGCCTCATCACTGACATACCATTCCTCCACACATTCAGGTCCCAGTGCACCTGTTGCACACACCAGAGCAAACGGGTATGACAGTGAAGTGTGGACATGCAGGTCTCCTGGCAGCCTTATGAGACTGGAGATGCTCTCAGTCTATTCTGGATTGTCGTGGCAGAGAGCCGTCAGCCATACCATCCTGTAAACCTGAATGCAAATCTGTTGAAGCCAGCCTACGGTTCCTGAGTGCTGACAGGGTGAGGAAAAAGGTCTTGGGGTGTTGTCTTCTTGGGATCACCCTCTTTGTGGCCTGACTCTGACATCCTCTGTTATCCCCCATGGGACTTGACCTTCAGTTTTGAGATGGTACTAGGGCTCAGTCCAAAGAATTCCATTATTTTGCACTTAACTGTTTTTCTGTCATCTTGGATTTCCTACCGCCTTTAAACAAAGGTGTCCTTTTTTGGATACAGACCTGGTCTTATAGGTAGATTTCAAATTGTAACATGAACTGATCCACAACAAAAGGAGCTTGTTATGGATCTTGAAGAAACATACGGAACAGTAAGAAGGTAAATGTTTGATAACAGAAGGTCCAGATGACTTTTGACTTGTCCACCGATCTGTATGAGGTTTTAAAGTGAAATTGAGCGTCATCTTTTGTTATTATTTTGATTGAAAGTAGTATTAACACACTGTGCATATAAAGCTTTGTTAGATGTGATAAACCAGGCAGAATCCTCTTTATGCTGATGTCCCTCAAAGAGTAAGTTTTGTTCCCGCTCTCTTGGCTCTTTTATTTGATTTGCGGGGTTAACTTTCTCTGCTGATATTGTTGATTTCGTTCAGTCACTGTGCGTGACATTAAGAAAACGCCTCACTGAGAAATTGTGTCTGCGATCAATCGGGCTCTGTTTCTCGGTCGGGCTCCAAAGGTCCACATCAGAGTGGTGTTTTTCTCTGGAGCTCGACCCCTGAACCCCCTCTACTGAATATTGATCAGACGTCACACACGGCTGACAATAACTGCTCCACACTCTCACACAAACACACACAGAATTGAATTTCCCCGCATCCTTATCAAAATACAAACTTGCTGCAGGCGATCTGAGCCTGAATGTGAAGGAAAATAATATAAAACAATTCAGAATGTAGACTTTATCACGGTGGTGACTGAGGAACAGCAGCTGGCCTTCTCATGTTGGTAGTGATTTATCGGTCAGAGGCAGGTTTGGTCTATTTTATGGTAATTACCCTCATTATTACGCCCACCCTCAGGGAGAAGAACACACCAGTAAATATTCCTCCATATCCACATGTGCATCCACATTTTCCAATATCTCCTCACAATGCAGGCCAAGTTATTTGTTTTCAGCGCTTTAATTTTTTATCAGATTTAAAGCTCAAGTTATTACAGCTCTCTTTGATTTCACTGTCATATTTAAGGAAGAAGAGATTCTTTTGTCTGAGACTCGGTTTATCCAGAAAGACAGCAGGGAGGAGCTCTGCAGGATTATGTAACGTATCTCTAAAGGGCGGTGAAGAATTTACCAAAGAACAGACTATGGATTAACAACGCCTTTGACTTTACAAGAAGACAGCCCCACAATGCACTGCAACTATCTTATTGGATCTGAGGCGGCCCATAAGGGGGAGAGGAGAACTTTCTGAGGCCAAAACATGTGGGGAAAATGTCAGGTCAGGTATGGGAGCATAATTCCAATAGTACATGCCTGCCTGTCTCCTGGCTCTCTAGTCTCCCTCCTCTCTCTACCTGCAGCACGCCTGAGTGTGATCTGCACTCAGATTAGCAGAGGAGAGTATTTAGAGGGGCATGTTGCTGCACACGCTTCTGGACAGAGACCACATGAGGGGGTTGGTTCTTGTCCTATTCCTCTTGTTTCTTATTTTACAATTTTGTAATGATTCCAAGCAGTCTTCACACCTGATAGTTTAGGGCAGTGTTACTCAACCCTGCTCAACCAAAGAGCAAAACTGTTGAAAAATACATTTGCAAGAGCAGCAATCTTAGTGGTGAAAAGTGGCAATTAAAATAAGTTAAAGGTGGTGAAACTGGTCAAACACTGGGAGAAAAGTGGGGGGAAAGGGCAGAATGTAGCAAAAATGGGTGGGAAGTGACCAAAAATGGGTTAAAGGTGGAAAAATATTGTCAAAAGAAATGTGAAGAAAGGTGGGAAAAATGGGCAAGAATTTTTTTTAAAAAAGTGGAAAAATAGGCAAAAAGTGGCATTTCATTGCAAATGTCCGCTGAAATAGGCCAAAAGTGGCAAAAATAGGCAAACACTGAGGGAAAAGTGGCAAAAATGGTCCAAAAGTGGTAAAAACGTGAAACGTGACTTAAATGGGAAAAAAATCAGATGAGGGGTGAAAAAATGGGAATTAAGTGGAATTAAAAAGCTAAAGGCAGCTTAAATGGCTGAGAAGTGGCAAAAAAAATAGGCAAAAAGGGGCAAAAAATTGTAAAAAGCAGGATAAAATTGTCAAAAATGGGTAAAAGTTACAAAAAACAATGGCAAAAATGGACTAAAAGCAGCAAACACTGGGAGAAAAGTGCAAAAAAGGGCAGAATTTGGCAAAAATGGGTGGGGAGTAACCAAAAATAAGTTATAGGTGACAAAAAATTGTGAAGATATGGCAAAAATCTAAAAAAAAAAAAAAAAAAGGTGGGAAAAATGGGCAAAAATTAAGAAAAAAAGGTGGAAAAATGGGCAAAAAATTTAAAAAAGCAGGATAAGAGTGTCAAAAATGGGTGAGAACTGACAAAAAGCAGCAAACACTTGGTGAAGGGTGGGAGAGAAACTGGGAGAAAAAAAATGAGTCACAAGTGGCAAGAATGGTCCAAATGTGGCAAACCTTTGCCAAAAAATGAGTGAAAAGTGACTAAAATGGGCAAAAATCAGCAAAAGGTGGGAAAATGTGCAAAATGCATCAGAGAGTGGCAAAATGGGAAATAGGTGGCATTTAATTGCAAAAGACAGCTTAAATCAGCGAAAAGAGAAAAGGCCACAAAAGGGGCAAAAACTGCAAAAAGCTGGATAAAAGTGTCAAAAAGATGTGGCAAAAATGGGAATAATGTTTCAAATTCAGATATAAAAGAGCCACATGTGGCTCTAGAGCCACATGTTGAGTATCACTGGTCTAGGGGTCTCTGTTCAGTTCAGAACTCAAATTGTAACATTTTTGGACTTTCTTATGGTTTAGTTTGCATTCACATTACACTTGGTCAAACAAACCAAACCATACGTTTGTGGTACTGTCATCACAAATACAGACCAGTGAAGAGGAGAAAGAGACGTAGTAGAAGACGAAACCAGAAAACCATCTACTTCCACCGATCTTTTTTTTGCACATATAAAATGAAAAAACACTGAATTTATGCTGTCTTAGGGTTCCTGCTTTTGCATTGGGGTATTACAAGCATGTCCAGCACGTCATTCTTTACATGAGACGAATAAAACAGCACTGCAGAAAAAGGCAAGCCAACATGTGAACAAGCAACTATGACGTGTTGCTATGGTTACACAGACACCAAGCTCGGTACCGACATGTATTTGAGTGCATTAAATTGCATTTTAAATCTGTAAATTATTTTGCTTTAAGCCACTTCCTGCCTTTGGTTCACAAGTTAGTCCGCTTTGCTTTCGCACCTCAAACGAACCGCACCAGGGTGTGTTTGGAAGCAAACAGAGACCCCCTGTTTTTAAGTGGACCAGAGTCCACTTGTTTGGTCCACATCAGAGTTCATGTGAGCTTTCACACCACTCCAAAAAAAACGGATTATCAGGGAAAACAGGCTGGAGTTCATTTAAAGTGGACCAAACAGTTCTAGTGTGAATGTGCTCTTATTTCCCCTCAGCTTGTGTTCCAAAACATGTTTAGAGGGCTGGCTTTTGCTGTTTTGCTGTTTGAGGTGTAGGTTGTCTGGAGTTTTCCTGGCACGCCTGATGGATGTGTTTCACACATCCATCTGGTAAACTTCTCTTTGACATCGTTTGGGAAAGGGCAGAGCCTTTGAATAAAACTCAGAGGGTGACTGGATGAACATTCTGTCTGTCACATCTTTGCAGGCCAATCAGAGCAACAAAACGTGACATAGCCACTACTGAGGATTAAGGTCCATAGAGAACTGTAGAATGTGAACCATGGTGACTGTAGACATGTCAGTACACGACTTTTGGCATTTTTGAAAAGAAAACAACTCACTGCTGTTCTTTGTTCTTCTTTTAACAAAGAAACGTCGTCAAGTTCTGATAAAACTGATGCTTTAGCAGCATCCACACTAATCTCTTCCGCCATAATTTCACCGGCCTCTTGTTGCTGCTTGCTTACATCACGGCTCCGCCGCGCCTGAAAGTACTGCCCCTCGACACTGATTGGTCCTTGCACTCTCTAACCGGGCCCAAACGGTTCAGATGGGAGCTTTGCAAGATGGATTTGCCAGTGAGCAGCTAGATAGAGTCGTTTATTGTCATTGCATTTTTAAAATGCAACGAGATTACGTTTGGCAGTCTCCTCTGTAGCAGTAAACACAGTGGTCCAAGCAGTGGTTTGAAATCAGCAAACTCCAATGCTAAGTGTCAAATGAAGTGGTGTAAAGCAGTCAGATGGGCGAATGTGGGTTCAGCAAATGCTGAGGAGAAAGTCACTGCACTATACCAACTGTGAAGTTTGGTGGAGAAGGAATAATGGTATGGGGCTGTTAACGGGGTTTGGGCTAGACCCCTTATCTCCAATGAAGGCCAGTCTTAATGCTTCTACCAAGACATTTTGGATTTTGCTATGCTTCCAACTTTGTGGCAACAGTTTGGGGAAGGCCATTTTCTTTTCCAACATGACTGTGCCCCAGTGCACAAAGTAAGGACTATAAAGACATGGTGTGAGGAGTTTGGTGGAGAAGAAGTTGACTGACCCTGACCTCAACCCCATGGAGCACCTTTGAGATGAACTGGAACAGAGATTTTGAGCCAGGCCTTCTTAACCAACATCAGTGCCTGGCCTCATAATCATCTACAGAATGAATGAGCACAAATTCCCAGAGAAACACTCCAAAATCTTGTGGAAAGCTTTCCTAAAAGAGTTGATGGTTTTATAGCTGCAAAAAGGGGCCAACTCTATCTTAAGTTATACGTATTTGAATTCAATGCCATTGTAATTCCTGTTGGTGTGATGGTCAGACTGTGTGTTGGTGAACTGCTCCATAACTTCCAAGTTGTCATCATTCAGGGATGCAGATTAAGATGCACAGATATGCATGGATCGCTGTTTCGGCCCAGGAGATGCTCATTTACAGGTGTTAAACCCCCTCACTCAGCCGTGAAAGAGCCCTGAGGACATCTACATCCCCACAAGAATCACTGGATCATCACCAAAGATCATCAGAAGTCCACTCTTAAATGCTTTCTTCCCTCATTTCGAGAAATTTATGAATGACAACAACCAGTTTTTTTTTTGTTTGTTTGTTTTAGTAAACATGTCTTATGAGTAAGCACATGCTCATTATGCTTGTGTGTATGTTTGCAGGTCTTTCTGTATGTGTGCAATCATTGTGCATGTGCAAAACTCCTCCACAAGCTAAAGAGAGGAGAGCTAGTTAGGCTGGAATGTCAGAGTAGGTAGTTTAATTCAGTCAGGAATGAAAATGTTTCACTTCACTTACCAGCCCTCTCTCCTGGACTTTTCCTGCTCCAGAGCACAGAGCGTGTCCGTGAGGAAGAGCACGGAGCATGTCCGTGTGTTTGGGTTCAGTGGCTACGGATTTTTTTCCAATCGGATTCTTTCGGCTTTCTGGTTTCTCCAAAGTTCATTATCCGACCTCTAACAGTGACCATGAGCACCAGCATTAACATAGAAACTGTTGAGTTTAGCCAGATTATCTTGTTAAATTATTCCTGAGTGTGTAAAAAATAATTTTGGTCAACAGGTGCTTGCTCTCCTTTAAAGCCTCAGTCCTGACACAGTCATCTCTCTCTCACACACACACACATTTACAGACAAATATGTATTCATACCCTTCCTCCTCCTCTGATCCCCGGTGCCCGGTCTATTCATCATAAGCCCCTGCTCTTCTGCTTCCCACCTTCACCCCCAAACCCCCCTCTCTTCCCAGCTGCAGTGTCATCAGCTGTTCATCACAGTGAAGCCGCCTTGCAGCAACAGCAGCAGCTGACTGCAGAGATGCACGATTGCACCGACAACTCCCGCTGCCACCACCGCTTCCAGGAAAATCGCCACAGCTAAGATCCTGTTGGGGGGGGGGGCGGCTGTGGCTGCTGGCACTTTCACACTGAGACTGATACTGATCCCTGCATGAACTGTACACAAACACATCACACATATTTGATATGTATCATACACGTTTGTATTCCTTGTTCTTCTTAAGGCCTCCTCCTGAATCCACATATACTGTACATCTTTGTGCCCATTTTGGCTCATCAGGCTTCAGTCAAGAGGGTTTTTTTTAAAACCAGAGCCTTAGAAGACTTTTCCTCCTTTGTGAAAGCAATTAAAACAACCCAAGTATCATGAAGAGTGGTCCCTTTCTCTACATTGCCAGCTGATTATACAGCAATCATTGATATGGCAGCAACTTTGAGACATTTACAGCACTGTAGACATGCAAAAGTCATAAATATGCAAAGCATGCTGAAATCACTTTAAGTGAGAATGTGGAAGGCCCCTTTAAACAGCTTTTCTCCCTCATACACTATATTTCCAAAAGTATTCACTCACCCTTCCAAATAATTGAAATCAGGTGTTCCAATCACTTCCATGGCCACAGGTGTATAAAATCAAGCACCTAGGCATGCAGACTGTTTCTACAAACATTTGTGAAAGAATAGGTCGCTCTCAGGAGCTCAGTGAATTCCAGCGTGGTACTGTGATAGGATGCCACCTGTGCAACAAGTCCAGTCGTGAAGTTTCCTCGCTCCTAAATATTCCACAGTCAACTGTCAGTGGTATTATAACAAAGTGGAAGCGATTGGGAACGACAGCAACTCAGCCACGAAGTGTTAGGCCATGTAAAATGATGGAATGGGGTCAGCGGATGCTGAGGCGCATAGTGCGCAGTGGTTGCCAACCTTCTGCAGATTCAGTCACCACAGACCTCCAAACTTCATGTGGCCTTCATATTAGCTCAAGAACAGTGCGTAGAGAGCTTCACGGAATGGGTTTCCATGGCCGAGCAGCTGCATCCAAGCTATACATCACTAAGTGCAATGCAAAGCATCGGATGCAGTGGTGTAAAGCATGCCTCCACTGGAATCTAGAGCAGTGAGACACGTTCTCTGGAGTGACGAATCGCGCTTCTCCATCTGGCAATCTGATGGACAAGTCTGGGTTTGGCGGTTGCCAGGAGAACGGTACTTGTCTGACTGCATTGTGCCAAGTGTAAAGTTTGGTGGAGGGGGGGATTATGGTGTGGGGTTGTTTTTCATGAGCTGGGCTTGGCCACTTAGTCCCAGTTGAACTCTGAATGCTTCAGCATACCAAGAGATTTTGGACAATTCCATGCTCCCAACTTTGTGGGAACAGTTTGGGGATGGCCCCTTCCTGTTCCAACATGACTGTGCACCAGTGCACAAAGCAAGCTCCATAAAGACATGGATGAGAGAGTTTGGTGTGGATGAACTTGACTGGCCTGCACAGAGTCCTGACCTCAACCTGATAGAACACCTTTGGGATGAATTAGAGCGGAGACTGAGAGCCAGGCCTTCTCGTCCAACATCAGTGTGTGACCTCACAAATGCGCTTCTGGAAGAATGGTCAAAAATTGTGTATTTGATGAGTTTGATGAGGGAAAGCCAGAATACTGTCTGCTTACACTGAGTTGGCACAGCAGGTCCGAACTCGGCAGTGGCCGATCTTAAAACAGCTTGCACCGACAACTGAGGGTAACGAACCTATTACTAAGACTATAAGGATTATGGCAATGGACGAATATGCCAAAATGTTGAAGTATCCCTTTAACTAGCTGAGTGAGGAGGCTGAAACATTGAGAGTGCACATCTCATGGGCGTGTGTTATTTTAACCTGAACCAATTTTACGCTTGTATTTTCTTAAGGATTGATAAAATATATACTACTTGTAAACTTTAAAAAAATATTTTTAATTTTAAAGTCATCTAGTGACTTCCTCTCAGTTTCTCGCGACCCCCAAAGGGGTCCCAACCACTGATCTAGTGGAACAAAGCAGCACATTTAGAGCAAAACATCCTCCAAATACACACACAGGAAAGAATAAACAGAATGAATATTTGAATGCAGTTGTTTGCAGATCAAACAGAGCAGTCTTTCCAACATGCATTTGCATAAAGCTTTTTAATTCTCATGGGACCCAGGATGACTCAGTTTCTCCCCGGTTGGACTAACCTTTCTGGTTCTGGAATAAATGTGGATAAATGAACAAGGTGGAGGAGCTAATCTGCTGCTGTCAGCCCTCACACCAGCTCAGCTGCACGTCCCAGCTCCTAATTGTATGGTGAAGGTCCCAGCTCTTTCACCTGAGAGACGCACGTCAGACAGAAGCTTTAGAGGATGATATAAATCACAGTCGGACATAAATGGACCAGGAACAACGCACCCCATTCTGCAGCCATCTTTTACTTAAGACTGAAAGTGTGCCATTTAGGTCTCAAAGCCTCTTTTTATCCTTTTATATTTTTGTTCTCTTTGTTTGCACATCATTTAGATATTTTACGGTTCCTCAAATATTGCTCTACCTCAGTTTTGGTTCATGTTTTGTTTGTTTTTCATTTGATTGCTTGCTTTTATTGCACACTCTTTTTCATTTTCCTATTTGCTTTATAATCCTGTTTCTTCATTTTATTATAAAGCACTCTGAGCTGCTTCCCTGTTAAAAAGGTGCAGTGTGAATAAAGTTTATGTGTCATTACTGAGTGATTTTTATTTGCTGAACAGGCTGAGCTCCCCTGCATATATGCCCGTGTTTGTTAGTCGATAAATGTGCATTATTACCTGCTAATGACCGGCACTCAGTCTGAGTGAGAGGGCCAATAAGAGCAGTAACCGGTACCATCCCTCTGTCCTCTCTTATTACCATCAATCACCATAGCAACAGATGCACACAAACAGCCTTAAACAGCAGCTGTGGAGGGGAAACAGAGGGGGCTCTAACTTTTATTTATTTCCTGCGTCTCCCTCGACGATGGCGCTTTAATGGTATCGCCTGACGGGGCGTGCACTTAGCACGCCACACCAAATAAGAAAGACAAAGAATTGCAGCCTTCGATCTAATTGACTCAAGCCAATTCATTAGATTAATTCATCTCAGGCTACAAATTGCTTGGAGGGTTGTTTAAACCCCTCAACAATCACCAGTGTTGACTCGGGGCGCTCTGAGAGTTTGTGAGGCGCATCCTGGTTAAACTAAAATAAATATACACAAAGAAAATGGGAGAGCAGCTTTGAATAACAAGGGTCAATGTTACGTACCGCACCCGACACTTCACTGCACACTGTAATCCTGGGGAATGGAGATACAATGGCTGTTAGAGCTTAAAGGTTGCAATTTAAAAGTACAATAGCGCAAACATTTACAAGATGGAGAGCAGCTCTGGAGGAGTAAATCAAGTCCCTAAAGAGGAGCTAAACCCCAGACCTTTTTTTTTTTTTTTTTTTTTTTTTGGCCTACGCATGTCTGTGGGTATAAAGCAGCGCTGTTGATCTATGAGGGTCCAAACATCTGTGATAGCAATGAGATTTAACTCTACTGTGTTGTGATTTATGATTCCAATTATTAAAAACCTGCTTTATAATCAGGGGTGGAAAGGGCAGTGCCTTTAAAAAGTATGCACCCCTTGGATGTTTCACCCTTTTATTGATTTTACCCCTTTAAATCTTGAGACTTCAAATAATCCCTTTAAAGCCTAAACACTCAAATAATAGCAAGAAAACTCTACATTTTTGGAACTGAGATGTTTATTGAACCTTCTACCAAAATCCAAAAAAAGGAAAATTGCCATAGCACTTCACTTTCTTTCTTTTTTTTTTTTTTTTTGTATCACATTTAGTGTATCAGACATTTTCTGGTGATTGATAATCCACTGGAGGGTATTTTTTTAAATCATTTATCAGGTTGTACTGAAATGGTTACAAGGAAATGATTGATCAGACAGAGGTCTCACAAAACTGCATATCAAATATAATGCAGTTGCCTTAAAGCAGGTGTGTCCAAACTATGGCCTGGGGACCAAATGTGACCCACAGCCCATTTTTAATTGGCCCTTAAAAATCATTTAATAAATAAACTATGGTCCTTAATATAGCATGACACTTGTGCTAGACTGTATTATTGTTCTTAATTTCAGCACAAGGCCACCTTGCTAATACTGTAAACAAACATTTTGACAACACGTTTAAATGCCGTTTTTTAAGGACTGAATCGAGGCACTATAATATTAAACATATTGGCAACCAAAATAGTAAAGATATCTTGATTTATAATGCCCTCATGGATTACAGCAGCAAATAGCACCAATGATGTTCCATGAGCGGAGCCAAAATCCTTAAAATGATTGACTATTTGCCTTATCAGCCATCAACTAGCCATTTAAGCAATCCAGTCACTGAGCATATCTTGACCTACATTAGATTTTTTTTTGTTTGTTTTACTTACTTTAATATCAACGTGAGGTGTATGAAAGTGGCCCCACCATCATTATATATTTTTTTGTTTGTGGTCCCCAATGGAAAAAGTTTGGACACCCCCACCTTAAAGGGTTAAAATCAATCATGTTGGCCTTTTTGATTAAATAATAATAAAAAAAAAAAAATTCTACAAAGTAATGTCAATTCAATAAAATATGTCATGTAAAATAAGTGACTGCATAAATATTCAACCCCTTCAAGTCAGTATTTAGTAGAGTCACCTTTGGCTGCAATCAAATAAAATCAATAAAAGGGTTAAACATTTGTGGAGCTGAATAATTTTTACATGCACTGTAAATCAGCAGTCTTGCTAACTGCTAGCTTCCTATGCACATTAATGGGCTCTGTCCCTTTTAAATAAATACATTATTTGCATGTAAATATGGCCTAAATCATAGTTTGCTGCATCATATGCTCTGTAAAAGAAAGGTCATTGTCAGTGCATATCCTCACACACATTTATTTATAGGTCCATAATATCTGACATTGCAGTGTTGCTCTTCCCAGTCAGTTCATTTCTTTGACTGAAATGTATTTAAATAAACACAAAATCAGCCTCGACTCCTCCGGTAATAATCAGTTGAACTCAGAAAAAGCCTGTCTGGTGCTACATTATATCTTTTATGTATGTTTTTCCCTTTTTTAAGCGTTGGCATTTGACAGTAACCATGTGGACGTTTTAATAATGGAGGTCACTGTGGTTAAACTTTAAAGAGCCGCGTTTCTGTCTGTGACTAAGAATACAAATAAACACTTTAAAGTCAGAGTCAGGTCAGTTCATTTCTATTCCTCGCCTGCCGCCGCCGCCGCCGCCGCTCTGTTCCCCTTTGAATATCTCAACGCTGCTCAATTGAATCCATCAAAAAGGTTCCAATAGCCTTTTTCTCGTCATCATGGCCTTTTCAGTGTTTTATTTAAACCTCTTAGATTTAACTCAAACACGGCTGTTCGCGCTGAGAGAGGAGAGAACAGCGGGGAGCTCACCACTCATGTCAGGGAGGAAAAAAAAGCTCCAGTCTAAATTTTTACGCTTATTTGGCTTTGACAGAAATATTTATGGTTATGCACGAATAAAAGGAAAACAGTCCGATCTACATCTCTGTTCAACAAATGAATTTATAAATCAGTCCGAGGCGTTTAGGTTTGTAATCATCCGTGAAAGTAGCGGCTCCCTGCAAGTCAACAACTCAAAGATTTAATTAGAAAATACAATTTATGGGCTTTTCTCTGCCTCCTCTGCTGTTACACAGACTCACTGGCTATCTGTTTCACTACAGACGGTTTAACAGGGAACAACCAATCCTGAGCCGTATTTACATTTACTACTCGTGTATTTGTTTCACATGCTGTAATGTTTTCTTCAGAGCAGTGGAGAAACTATTTAACTCTTTTAATACGTCCAGACGCCTGAGGATGAGGGTCAAAACTTAAAAAGTCACATATTCAGCAACATTGAGAATATAAGGGGAGGTATTGTTAAATTATTCCTAGCAAAGAAATGACTGCTACCACCGTTCAGCTTCTTTAACCATTAAAATCTTAAATCCTTGGCTCTTCTAGGGGCCCACATGAACACAATTGATTGAGCCCTTTTTCCTGCATCAGCCATATTCTGGCCATTTGGAAATTAAGGGGTTAACTCACTCATTAAAAGTGTGAAATGTGAGGTTAATTTGATTTATGTTATATACTCTTAGAAAGAGGAAATCTCAAGATTCTAAAAAAGTAAATAAAAAGTATTCACCCTCTTGGATGTTTTACCCTTTTATTGATTTCATCAATCAGTCATGGTCAATTTAATTTGACTTTTTTTGATGAAAATAAAAAGCCAAATGTTTAAAAAGAATAGCTTTAGAGATTCACAAATTTTGTTCTATGTTGGGGTTTTAATGCAAGATTTTGGTTATTGTGAAAATATTAATAACTCTAATTATAATCATGAATTTAAATGAATAAAATTGATATAAGATTAAGATTAATTAATATCAGGGCACTACCCTGAAACAGGGAACAACAACCAAAGGGTGCAAAATCAGTCTCAGAATCAAGATTTAAATAATAATATTTATTTATATTCATATATTATTTAATACATATTGTTAAGGTGTGAGACCGTAAACTGCAAAAAATTAAAACAAATTAAAAATAGCTTCAAAGCTCGAGCTAAGGAGTTTCAAGCTCAGTATAATAACTTCACCACACAGAAACCCAGTGGACTTTGATCATACAGTCACGCTAATGTTTGTGTAGAGCCTTGATTCCCAACCTGGGGTCTGGGAACCCCTTGGGGGGCGCCAGAGATCCCACAGGGTTGTTGTGAGGCTCTGTCTGCCCTGAGGTTGTTAAAATTAGATTTGCACATATTAACAGAAATCATTGTTTAACACTTACAGGGTAAAGGAATATGTGTTTATGGCTACTTTGTTTGGAATTACACAAAACATTCAAATTTAAGTTAATTTTGGAAACAAAGTATCACTATTTCTTTTTTGTGTCAGTCCTGGGGGGGCTCAAGTTTTCTTAGATAAAAGTAGGGGGTAACCTGACACGCCTGATGGATTTGTTTCACACATCCATCTGGTAAAGCTCTCATAGACAGCGTTTGGGAAAGGGCGGAGCCTTAAAAAAAAAACTTGGAGGGTGATTGGATGAACGTTCTGTCACATCTTTATGGGCCAATCAGAGCAACAAAACACGTGACATCATCGCTGCTACTGAGGAATAAACTCCATATAGAACAGCATGACGCAAATCATGGCGACTGTAGACATATAAGTACTCGACTTTTGTATTTTTGAATAGAAAACAACTCACTGCTGTTCTTTGTTTTTCTTTTAACGAAGAAATGTCTTCAAGTTCTGATTAAACTGACGCTTTAGCAGCATCCATGCTAATTAGAGATGGGCGGTACCAATGTTTTTTAACTCAATACTATACGGATACTTTTTGATGGAATATAATTGATACCGATACTTTTGAAGAAAGAATAAAACTTCTGCAAACTTCAATTAAATTGAAATGTTTAAGCAGGTAAAAAAAATAAAATAAACTATAATTATAGCACAAACTTGTATTTAGAATTAAAATATCCACAACATAACCAATTTCTTTTCTTTTTAGAATTCAGATACAAGGGCTATATTAGCCATCTATACCCTCTAATTTGAAACAAAAATGTAAGAAATGCAAGTCATCTAAGATTTTCACAGAAATATTTATCTTGTTAGGTTTCTACAATTTGGTCTTCATATATTTTATGGTATTGGCATGTGGTCTCAGAGCAGGTAAGGCATGTTTGATTGGTCTTTAAATTCACGTGACACAGACGGGCAGTAAAGCCAAAACAGTCTGGAGGAGAGAGGCAGGAAGGCACTCAGCAGAGAAGCGGTGCTGAGACGTATTTTATAGTACTCATTTGGTATCGATATTTTGCTAAAGGGATCGATACCAAAGGAGTACTTGGTAAATATTGATATATCGATACTTTAGTATCAATACTCCCACCACTAACGCTAATCTCTTCCGCCAGAACTGCACCGGCTTCTTGTTGCTGCTTGCTTACACCACGACTCCACTGCACCCGAAAGTACTGCCCCTCATTGCTGATTGGTCCTGTCACTTTCTAACCAGGCCAAAACGGTTCAGACGGGAGCTTTGCAAGATGGATTCGCCAGTGAGAAAAACAGAAACAGGCTTGTCCATCTGCTTTGCAAGGTTAAGTAGGGGGGGCTCAAAGGAAAAAAGTTTGGGAACCACTGGTGTAGATGAAGGCACTGTACTTGACATAAATGGACACAGTAAAGTAAATCAACAACACATAAGCAGACAACAGGACAACAAAAGCAGCTTTCAGTGAGTGCACATGAAACACTTCTACAGCTAGTTCTGACCAGATCAGAGCCTCTTACTTGTAATCGCGGTGTTTGACTATAGTCTGGTGTCGATCTAATTCCTGGAGTGAGCAGAGGTCTGTCCATTAATATTACTACCACTGTTCCAGTGAAAAGTCTTGGGGCAAGGGCAGGGCTCGTATCATCCTTCTGATGCAGGAGTAGAGTTGTGCCAGGATGCTAGTATCAATGCTACTGATCCAACACACAAACATTGATATCATCAATAAATCACAACTGAGGAGGGTCCATTCTCTGCATTTATCAGGGGCTAAGCCAATTCTGTGGACCACAGAGGTTGATGGAGATTGGCTCATTTGTTGCTCATTCTTTCTTCCTGCTAACCCTGCTGACAAACTAAAATAAAACTTTCTAGCAGAAGTGATCTGAAATTTAAGCTGTTTTTTGATTGCAGGTTGATGAAGTGCAAACAAATCCTGACTTTACGTCTGCGTGATACAGCCGTCTTAAGACTTCATGAAGAGGTGAAGCAATCTGCACCACCACCCTTATTTTGAGACATGATATAAAGGTTTACAGCCAGCAATTCATATGCAAATGATGCTTTTTTTCTTGCATTTTCTGCAAGTGCTGAAGAAGATTTCACGTAGGTTTCTCTGAACGGAAGAAGGAAGCAGTCTCTCTTGAGAAAAATAACCCCCCAGACTGTGCAGTGATGGATTGTGTCTCCAGACTGACGTGAGCGTCTGTCAGCAGGATATTTGATGGAGTTTTGATGGAGCTGGTGACTGAATAGTAAAAAGTAAGTTGAATTATATTTCTACGGCATGCTGTGTGCAGTAAACAACAGCCCCAGTTAGTCAGACATTGCATAGAAATGATAAACTTTCTGCAGTTTTCACTGCCAGTCCTCTGAAATGTCAGATTATTAATAAGCGCTTTAAGAAGTTCTTTTCTGAAGGCTGAGGCGGTGAATGTGGTCCCAGGGTCAACAGTTTTAATCCTCTGACAGTGGGAAGCAGCTCGGAAAGGTAAGAAAATGTATATAACTCTAAATATAAAAATGTTCTTTAAAACGAGGCACTTAACGCTCAAACGCTCCTGCAGAGAGGAGGCAGGAGAGGCCAGCTGCAGAGAGCGCGCTTAAATGCAAATGTACAACAAACCACTACAAGGACGGGAAAATGCTTTAAAAAGAAATCATTTAAATGAGCTTCATGAGACGCTGCTGAGAAAGAAATCTTCACACTCAGCTATGCATAGAAAGCTGTGAATAATTAATATTTATGAAAAAATAGGCCGCTGTTAAAAGATGGTTGGGAGCTGATTCTTATGATTTTCTGTTGGCAGGGTGAAAATCTTTTCTGTTTTCATGACCGGGCCCACTCTAATGAGTGATTGCGGTGCATCCTGGGGTGGATCTCCTCTCAGTACCTCCATCTCATCACAATTTCACATCAGAAAGTGTGACGTGTGAAGCTGAGGCTGCTGCAGCTCATGAAGGAGAGGATCTCACCCAGCTCCGCCAGGAGCAACCACCTTTTCAATAATGCATCCTAAAAAGGCCTTGCGCTTTGAATTCCTGCTGAGAAATGTTGATTTTTACTACTCTGCTTCTATTTCATGCATTTCCAAGAATCTGTCTGCTATCATAAGGCGCTTTCTTTATCTGTGAAATGCTCTATTAGCATCCAAAGTTTTATGAAGTCATAATCAGTAGTAAGATTTTACAGAAGGAGAAGTCTGCCATAAGAGCTTGATTTTCAGTACTAGGTCTTATTTAAACAACTAGGACTAAAGCCAGAGTCAGACTACACATTTTTATCTGTTACAGTAGTTGGTATAATTCAGATTAGCAGCACTGTGTTACTGTACTTAAGATTTTTCTGCAATGACAATTTATTTTTCTTTCTTTTAATTTTCTTTCTACTTTTACTCCTTACATTTGAACACAAATATCTACTTCTTCTGTTGTCATATTTTTAAATATTGGAATAAAAACCATGACAACTGCAGATCATGTAACCTTGCAAAGCCGATGGATGCGCCTGTTCCCATGTTTCTCACTGGCGAATCCGTCTTGCAAAGCTCCCATCTTGGGCCCGGTTAGAAAGTGACAGGACCAATCAGCGACGAGGGGAAGTACTTTCAGGCAATTTTTTTGTTCCTGAGTTGCAATCATGAACGTATGATTGAAATAAACGTAGCGAAAAAGTAAGGAAATTTTAGAAATTTAAATCAATCCTGGTCAATCTATTTTTTTTTTTTTTTAACTCTCCATAATATCAAAGTTAAAAGCAATTTCTACAAAATAATGCCAATTCAATAAAAAGTATGTAAGGTTAAATAAGTGACTGCATAAATATTCACCCCCTTCAAGTCAGTATTTAGTAGATCCACCTTTGGCTGCAATCACAGCACTGAGTCTGTGTGGATAGGTCTCAGTAAGGCTTGCACGGAGGGGGGGGGGTCCAGCTTCTCCAGGCCCACAGTAGGGAGGGGCCCTGGAGAAGCCTGCAATGAGAAGTGTGTTTTAACTATTTTTTCTTAGTAATTAGTGTCATTATTGAATCAAAAGCTCCAAAATGAATTGGTCAGTTCATGAAATTTTGTATCGAAAAGAGTAAAATAAAAACTTGGGGGCCTCTGCTACTCCCTTAAAAATGTCCAAATTGTATAGTCCAGTGCTGCTAAAAAAAAATGGAAGTAAATTCAGTTTAACCATAGTAAAAATATTGCTCATAAATGGGGAAATTATGGTTTTTAACTACATTAAAATGCAGAGATATTTGTAAAAAACAATAATAAATAATGCAACATTTGTTGATTGGCTAGTCAGGTACACGGGGATCAGGCGTGAACAGCCGTTTTCAAGTCCAGCCACAAATCCTATTAAACTGCAGACTCAGGCGACTCCAGAACGTTCATCTTGATGTCTTCAAACTTTTTCGTTTTCGCTCTGGGTCATTGTCTTCCTGAAAAATAAATCTTCTCCCATGCTGTAGTTCCCTCGCAGACCAAAGATTGTCCTCCAGGATTTTCCAATATTTTGCTGCATTCATGTTACCCTTTACCTTCACGAGCCTTCCAGGGCCGGCTGCTGAGAAGCATCCCCACAGCATGATGCTGCCACCACCATGCTTCATAATGGGGATGGTGTGTTTGTGGTGATGTGCAGTGTTTGGAGCTTGTCTCATGGCCTTTAAGCCCCATTTTGGTCCCATGAGACCAAAGAACGTTCTTCCTCTTGACCATGGAGTCTCCCACATGCCTTTTGGTGAACTCTAGTTTAGATTTTGCAGACATTTTCTCAACAGTTGCTTGTCTTTGCCACTTTCCCTTAAAGCTTTAACTGTTGAAGAACCAGGACAACAGTCTCTCCCATCTCAGATGCTGAAGCTAGTAACTCCTTCAGAGTAGTCATGGGTGTCATGATGGCCTCTCTCTCTAGTCTCCTTCGTGCACAGTCACTCAGTTTTTGAGGACGGCCAGATCCAGGCAGATTTACACATGTGCCATATTCCTTCAATATCTTGATGATGGATTTAACTGAACTCTGAGGATGTCCAGTACCTTGGAATTGATTTTGTATCCATCCCCTGACTTGTACTTTTCAATAACCTCCTCTCAGATTTAACTGGATTGTTCTTTTGTTTTTATGGTGTAATGGTGTCCAGGAATACTGATTAACCAGTGACTGGACCTTACAGACACAGGTGTCTTTAACTAGAGTAAAAAGGTAAAACATCCCGTACTACTCCACAGTGTTCACTTGGTATGCTAATGAAATGCATCACTAATGTAAAATACAAACAGGACCTGAGATGCAGAAGAGAGTAATAAAACTGATCTGTTTGTGCTTGGCTTAGAAAGAATCATTTTTCCTTTTTGTTACCTGAATATTTTATGTGCATCTGCAGGAGAAGCTCCCTCTTTCTGTCCTTGTTAGTTTAAGGAAAACTTGAGGCTAACTTCCTCTACACGGGGCTTTTCCTCTTAAAGGTTATGGCAATTTATGCTCCAGTTTTATGCTCCTGAATATCCTGTAGTTTTACTGCGCTCGTGTAAAATTATATAAATAAACAATCTCAGTGCAGCCCACACAACCCATTTATTAACATGGCTGCGAGCAAACTGTAGGCTGTACAACCTTTAAATATGCATATCAACTATGCAGATGCAGCACACAGTTTGGTTTGTATATTCATTATTCATGAGGACAGAAATGTTGCTGGAGTTTTGCAATGTTTTGGGAGAAAAATAATCACTCATAAATTAAAAGATGTGCAAACAATGTTTGTTAAAACAGCTTCTTATGATAGGAATGTCCTGGAAGAGAGGAGGGATGTTTACGGACATGTTGTGACCTGCTGGGATTTACATCCTCACCTCTCCACAGTCAAACGCTGCAGCATTAACATCCAGGCCGGTCTCCTGTCACTCCTCTGTGACGGGCCCTGCAGGAAGGCTCTATGAAGCTTACAGCGGCCCACGTCACTGTCACACCTCTGAGCTTGCACACACACCTAACCAGCGTCAGAAAGCCTACAAGGACAGCGGCGGAAGCCTAATGCTGTTGTCAGTCTAACAAATGCCTCCGTCAGTCTGAGAGAGAGGAATAACCGCCTCTCTGCTCAAACGGCGGTGTCAGAGATTAGTGAGAAGGAGGGCTGACAAGACGCTGTTTAAAGAGAGAGAGATGGTGTGTACTCTTCAATCGGTCCTCCAGATAACTGCTGTTGTAAAAATGAGGACGCTTCTACCTGATCTGGTTAAAGAGGAGAGCGTGAGTCATTGCTGTTAGACTGCAGAAGAACGAATTCACTCAGTACTGACAATAGAGGAGGCACTTTTAAAAAGTAACACTTTAAAAATCTACTCAATGACTGTGTTTAGATAAGTGCCAAAGTCCAGAACCGAAGTGGCAAACAAATCAAAACAAAGTTTTCAGTGCTGCTCCACAAAAAATCTCAGATTGTATGTAATTCATGCAGTCATAGACTCATGTATGCAGAGCATGAACGTCTTTCGTTCATTTCCCTGCAGGGTATTGTCACTACTCTGCTCACATGCCTCTTTTTACTATTTACTTCATGACTTGTCTCTAAAAAGCACTACTACATTAATTTTGTCTCTCTTTAGATGTCAGAAGTGTTTATTTTTCTTGTCCTATGCCCAACTGGCATCTTTCTGATATATTTCTCTGAATCTTTAAGGCGTACAATACCTAGACAGCTTTTATCCACGAGTCCTCTTTAATGTATTTATTTGATTCACATGAGCTCGCCACAGCATCCAGGTATTATAGCGCAATAACTGTATTTATGCTCATGATCATCTTGAGTCTAGTTTCATTAGATCAGTGGTTCTAAACGTGGGGGTCGCCAGATGCCTTGAATAAAATAAGAATTTTTTTAAATGATTTCAAACTGTATATTTTACCAATTTTTGGAAACATACAGTGCTTAACAAATTTATTAGACCACCCTAACCCTAACCAAAGTAAGGTTTATGCCACAGCTGCCCTAAATTAACAGCATTGGTAATTACCAAAATCTTTTTTTATGTTTCTGCAATGGGTAATACACCAATATGTAGAAGCTCTTTAACCAAAATGATATTTTTAATGCTAAAATATAATTATTATTGTTATCCATGAATTTTCAAATTTACTGATTTACAAAAAAACTGAAAAAACAGTAAAGCACATTAATATTTCTTGATTAATATGTCAAATTATAGTTATTTACTTGCATTCCTGAACAGAACAATTAGTTTATGTGGTTGAATGTTATGCTTGATTCATTTCTGACTTCTCAGAGAAGCCCAGTGAGCCGGCTCTAATTTGGGTGAATTCAGTTTGAAATCCCTCATTCCTGTTCAAAATGGTAAAACATGGAGAGCTCACTGAAAATGAAAGAGTCCGCATTAAAGCACTTCATGATGCTGGATGGTCTCTAAAAAATATGACAGGTGGTCTAATAAATTTGTTAAGTACTGTACATGCATGAAATTAGTTAAATGTAGAATAACAACATGGTCATTTAGTCATATTTATGCTGAAATCAAAGTAATCAAAAACGCTGTAAAAAGTAAGTCTGTACACAGGATTGTCAAACCCAGAGTATGGGCCCTTCCCAGTTGTGATTTATTGATAGTGTTAATGCATGTGTGTTCTATAATAGCACTGGTGCTAGCTTGTTTCCTTATTTTGGAGCTGTAACGTGTCAAACTATAAGTGGGTTCTAATGTTGAAAGTTCTTATTGGTGGTGCTTTTTAACCGCTATTCCCACCCAGTTTTGCCACAATTATTTTACAATTTTCATCAATTTAGCATTATTTTTTGCCCATTTTTGCCTCTTAATTTACCAACTTTGCCACTTTACACCAATTTCGCCACATTTTAACCCCTAATCTCCTCCCACTATTTTTGACATTTTAAACAAATCTGTTCTATCCTATTTCACCACCTCTTCCAGGGCAGTTTCTTGGTATACGCGGACTTTGCAAATGTATAGGGCCCCGCAAGCCAATGGGGGTCCCCAAAGCTGAATGTTCAGCCTCATCTGAGGAGAATTAAGACTGCCTGTCTTTAACCCTTACTGCTTAAAAATAAGCAGCAATGATAAGCTGTTGCCAGTGTTTTTGAGGTAAAATTAAGTCAAATTGTTTAACTCCACGCCAACAGGTAGGATGGGAATGAATGGGTCAATGTATTTTCTGGCAGATCCATTTTTTTTTTTTTTTTTTTGACCCCAAAAATAGTTTGCTGTTTGTCCTCTGCCAGCCTTGGAAGAATGCTGGTTTGTGAGTTTGTGATCAATTGTGTTCCTGCTTTTAAAGTAAACAATTTTTAAAAACAGTTGATATGTTTAATTTATTGACATAGAGAATTTCTTTTTTTATTGTTATTTTGCTTGTGTGGCTTAACCTAAGTTTCATTTTAATAGGAGAGGTTATCATGCATATCATACATGCATGCATCATTAGCATGTTAGTGGATCAACCACTGGATTAGGAAACTCTCCATATTAGTTTAACTAGGGGCTCCCAAACAATTTTTTGCATAGGGCCCCCACAAAACTAGAAACAGCCCTGTCCTCTTCTGCTCATTACTTCCACTTTTCAGACATTTTTAGTTTTAAACCCTTTCCATCACTTTTACTGCCTGTTTTGCCACTTCTAAACCATTTCTCTTTTCATTATTGATGACTCTGTTGCCCATTATTCCCACTTTTAACCCACTTTTTTATGCCCATTTTAACCACATTTCACTTTTTGTTATGTCCATTGTTGACACTTTAACCTATTTCCTGTATCACTTAAAACACATTTCTGTCCTTTTTATTCACCTTCTACCATTTAATATGCCAGTTTTTGCCACTTTTATTATTTTTTTGCCTTTTTAACCTATTTTAATTCTGTTTTTAAGAAAAGGGATTTACATTTTTAAGACAGCTATAAAATGCACAAATGAATTTAAATAAATACTTGCCCTCTTTTGCTACTTTCAACTCATTTTATTTTGCCCCTATTCATTATGATTTTGTTTATTCCTTTAAAAGAATTGTCTCAATTACTTCATTAACATCTTTTTGAACGGCTGATGTAGGTCAGAGGGTAAAACATACTTCCTATAGGCACTGTATCCCCACTCTAGGCCTACTTGTTTAAAAAAAGTCAGGTTTGAATTAGCTTAGGCTCATTATTCAGTGACTGGAACCAGAATGTGCACAGGCCCAGGTAGTCAGGCTGAAAGTTTTCAGCCAATCTAAACGCTACTACACACTTGTTCAGCTATTCACTTCTCTTCTGACCTGCACAGCTTCTCTCGCCTTGCTTCTTACAAAAGCTACACATGAAGCCTCTCAGCCAATCAGATGCTTTATGGGGACTGCGAGTAAAGATGGTGTGAGGATAGCCTGTTGCAGAAACACAAAGAAGAAAGGAATGTCAGCAGCTGGACACAGAGGTTCAATGAGTCTTGGTATGTGTGATGCCAAAGCTTCTTTTTCTAAAGAGAGGAAGAATGGCTGCAGGTGAAAGCTGATCAGTGTGGAGGGAGGGGTCTCCTCTGGGATAGAGTCCATCCATACCTGTGGAGGATTACTGAGTATTTACCTTATTTCCTGTACTAACAGCAGGCGGACACAGAGGCTAGGGGAAGTGTTAGGGTTAGACGTCCAAAGCTTTCATGGCAATGAATTCCATTTAACTTGAATTACTAAACAAATATTACACAGCTGTAATTAGACAGTCAGTGCAGTGAAGACATTTCACCCCATTAGTGCACTCTTAATTGGTTGGATCTTAAACTAATGGCTGTCAGGCTGCTATAACATGAAATCAGATTTGATATATGAGCATAGTTGCTGATTGGCTGCCTTAAAAACATCACTGTTTTATTTCCAAACCTGACCAAAGGCTAAGACAGATGGTAAAACCACAGTAATTGTTACCCTGTTATTACAGCCTGCTTGACACATACACTCACTGACCAGCCACTTTATTAGGTACACCTTGCTAGTACTGGCCTGGGCCCCATTTTGCCATCAGAATTTCCTTAATTCCTCAATTCCCCATTTTGGCTACTTTTTGCATATTTTTTGCCACTTATATGTAACATTTGCAACTTTTAAACCACTTTGGCTACTGTTGTGCCTATATTTTGCCACTTTGATCTAATGTTTGTCGCTTTAACCCATTTTGGCTACTTTTTTTGCCTATTTTTGTGCTACTTCAACCTAATATTTGTCACTTTAACCCATTTTAGCTACTTTTTGGCCTATTTTTGTGCCACTTTGATCTATTATTTGCCACTTTAACCTGTTTTGGCTAGTTTTTGGCTATATTCTGCCACTTTAATGCTATAGTTGCAAATTTTAACCCATTTTTTCTGGCAATTTTTTTCATATTCTTTGCCACTTATGTGTAACATTTGCCACTTCTAAGCCATTTTGGCTACTTTTTGCGTATTTTTTGCCACTTATATGTAACATTTGCAACTTTTAAACCTATTTTGGCTACTGTTGTCTATATTTTGCTTCTTTGATCTAATGTTTGTCACTTTAACCCATCTTGACTACTTTGTTTGCCTATTTTTTACCAGTTTGATCTAATATTTGCCACTTTTAACCTATTTTAGCTACATTTTGGCCTATTTTTGTGCCACTTTGATCTATTATTTGCCACTTTAACCTGTTTTGGCTACCATTTAGCTATTTTCTGCCACTTTGATCCTATAGTTGTGATTTTTAATCCTTTATTTTGGCTACTTTTTGCGTATTCTTTGCCACTTATGTGTAACATTTGCCACTTCTAAGCCATTTTGGCTACTTTTTGAATATTTTTGCCACTTGCCTATTTTCTGCAAGTTTGATTGAAGATTTGCCACTTTTAACCTCTTTTGGCTACTTTTTGCATATTTTTTGCTACATATATGTAACATTTGCCATTTTTAACCTATTTTGGCATCTTTGGTTCCTATTTTTTACCACTTTAATCTAATATTTGCCACTTTAACCCATTTTGGCTACTTTTTCCCTTTTTTTACCAGTTTGATCTAATATTTGCCACTTTTAACCCATTCTGGCTACTTTTTCCACATTTTTTGCCACTTATATATATCTATTTTGCTACTTTGAAAATCCCACTTCAGTACCCTATCTGCCAATTTTGCCTTTTAAATCTGTTTTAATTCTGTTTTTTAATTTGTCAGTAAAAATGGGGTTTATATTTTCAAGATGGCTTTATACTATGGCACAAATGACTAAGAAAAACACTTGTTACTTTGATAAGAGAGATTATTATTCAAGTAAAAAAAACAAAATATGATTGTCTCAACTTTACTTAACAATGGACCCTGATTTAGCTGACTTTCTGGGCCCCTAGTTTGGCTGGGCCCCAGAAATCTCTACCCTTCATCGCCCCTTATGGATGGCCTTGTCTGCTGATGACTGTTCTTCAGTGTTCATGGCTGAGTTTAACCTTCAGGTACAGGGGGGGCCCAGGTCTCTGGCACCTTTATTTTGGGGGTCACAGGCTGAAAGGTTGTGAACCCCTGCTTTAGGAGACATAGTTGGGCCAGTAAATTGTCATTATAAAGAAGACAACCAATGGGCCGCTACCCCTGCTCTATGGAGGCGGTGCTTAGCTAAAACAAACAACAGATGAATTATGATGGCCCCAGTATGCGCCAGCCCACCGGGGAAATGCCAGATTGCTGGACTCCCCCTGACATAGACCAAACTTGACTTCTAATGCAACAGATTGGTTCTTGATTTGCACCAGTAGTAAACCAACTCTGTGCATACTGCCACCTGTATGTGAGTTCTTGTGATTTGGTGATTTGTGATTCCTCCAGACCAACTAGATGTGTTACAACTCAGCCGCTCTGTGCGCACAGCCGTGAAGAGTAAAGGGATTTAAATGGAAAAGGTTGGTTAAACTTTGAGCTGTTTGAATTCTGATGCCACAGAGACAGCGAGCTGCCCTTCATTATTTAGAGCGAGCAGGCAGTGAACACTTAAAAGTACAGCAGCGGCATGAGGTTTGATTCAAGTCCCCTCGCCCTGTCTCCCATCCACTGAAGTATCATTAATTAGACGTAGACGTTTCCTTAGGCATTCCAGGCGCAGCATGTGTTGCTTCAAACACGGGCCTGCTCACATCAATTTCACCACTAAGTTGGCTTTCTGAGAAGTTATCAAAGATGTGCGGTTTGCTTTGGGTCAATGTGCCCTCGCAGAGTGCCTTCCTGCTGCATTGGCAGTCGTTGCAGCTCTTCAGCACCTTCTTCTCCTCTCTCTTCTCCTATAGCTCTCTTTCATTGCCCACAGCATCTCCCCTCTTTGTCTTTGTCTCCCTCTCTCTCTTATTTTACTTCCCAGGAGTTTTTCATTCACCCCAGGCACGACTGCTGGTCTTCTGAGTGCGCCGCTCTCTTCTGCAGCAAACATTCAACCTCCTGCCTCCGTGTTTCTCCACATGCTCCTCTTGTGCCGGCTTTCTTTCATAACCAGTGTTTCTCTTTCGCTGCGCTCATCTCTTGGCATTCTGAATGTACTCTTTTCTTTCATTTTTCTGCATCACGTTGCTTTCTGTTACACTGTTTACACCCTGAAGGATTTAATTTAAGATGTCTTTTGTGTATCATGCTTGCATAGACATGGAAAATTAATGTGGGTTTAAAACTGCAGAAAATGTGAAGCTGCTTTTGAATACTTGAAACTGATGAGCAGAGTATTACTCTCATCACTTCGGGGTGTATTCCTCTTCTGCCCTCTGGTTTGGACTCAGTCCTAAAGGAAGATTGGGGCTGACAGACTTGTTTGCTGTAGGGTAAGATGCGGATTGATCCTCCTGCAGCCAAAGGCCATTCTGCTGCTGAAGAAGAAGCTGCTACTGAGGATGATTCTGTGGATAAGTACAGCCTCGTTCAAAAGGATAGCTTGACTTTTATGAAGTGAGGTTGTATGAGGTACTTTATTTAATGTAGAAAGTGCCAGTAAGGACAGCACAGAACAGGGGAGCAGACATAAAACTGATGCAAAAGTTAAACCAGGCCTGCTCAGAGTTGGCTGGACCCCTGAAAAACCCAGAGAACAGGCCCTTGCCAGTTTCATTTATTGACTAATATCAATACATGTGTGTTGGATCAGTAGCATTGGTGCTAGCACCCTGGCTACTGACTGGCTTCTGAGGTTTTTACCACTTTTAACTGCTTTTCACCACAGGTTTTCACCCAGTTTTTTCCCCATGATTCAGCTTCTATTTCATTTCAGTCAGGAACACTCGTCATGCATTCAACCATTCTATTGCAAGATGGATATACAGTTTCACCTGGTGGAGAAGGCTACACTCAAAAGATGCTCCCTGGGTTAGTAAGGCAGCATGCTTTAACTTTCCAGGAAGCGCATAGCTAGAAACCCCCATATGGATAGATACATTCATAACAATGCATATGGAATACAATGAAATTATTTCAAAAGTAATTAACCCATAGCAGCATGAATCTGAATGAGGGAGCGACAGACTTTATACAATAAAGGAGGAGGCTAGGGTGGAGGAGGTAAAGCAGCAGCAGCAGCAGTGTGGTGCATCAGCAATGATGCAAGCAGGGATTAGTGAGAAATATGTCATGCACCGCTGTGTTGAGAGGAAGAGCTGTGATTGGCTGTAGGAGCTGGAAGGTGATAATTCACATCAGCTGGCATATGACTACTGTGTCCTGCATGAACTCATGATTTTTGCCACTTTTGAACCCCTTCTTACTATCTTATCTGGCCATTTTTGAAACTTTTTTGCCATTTTTAAATCTTTTTTCCTTTATTTCCTTACCCATTTTCGCCTCTTTAACCAATGTTTGCCACTCGTTGCCCTTTTTTGTCTCTGTTAAACAATTTTTCATCACTTTTTCACCATTTTTCACCATTGTCCACCTATTTTTGCAAGATTGTAACCTGTTTTTTCTTACTCCTTTTAACCACTTCATCACTTTTTAACCTATAAAAGCCTGTTGTGTCATATTTGATACATACTTTTATGATACCTCTATCTAATCAAATTGATCATCAATGACTAAAAAAAAAAACCTTCTGAATACAATCTGATAAATGATAAAAAATGCCCTCAAGTGGAGTATCAGTTACCAAAAATACCTCATGTATTAAATGAGATTTTATATATATATGTATATACATATATATACATATATATGTATGTATATATGTATATATGTTAAATTTTATGGAAATTTAGATTTTTTTGGATTTCATTAGAAAGTGAAATAAACATTTCAGTTCCCAAAAAAATAGAACTTTCTGGCTATAATTTGTGTTTCCAGGCTTTAAAAGGTTAATGCCTTTTTTTCTACTTTTGTTACATTCAACAACATTCTCCTTTTTTTTGCTGATTTTTTCTTCTTTAACCTAGTTTTTGCATTTTTGTAACCTATTTTTGCCACCTTTTAACCCTAGAGAACCCGGAGTAGTGCCGGCGCTACAATTAGCATATTCATTTTTGATTGGCGGTAGATTTGAAACCGGATAAGATAGATCGATCATTCTTTTTGCATATAAAATCTGGGGAGTTACACTAACATCACACACATTCACCGTGTTTCAGTGCGCTTTTTCATTGCAGTGATGGGTTTGTGAAAATAAACAATAAAGCGCACACAACAAAATTCTCAATAAACAAGACCACGTGTTCCTCTATTCTAAGTTTCAACTCAGTTAAAACAATTTTCTTTTATTTTCAAATGCACTTTTTATTGATGACCATGATTTTTTTTACATAAATATGTTCATAAGTATCTAGCACACTTAGAAATTTGATTGCACTTTTGTAAATAGTTTGTTTTTGCAAATTTTGCACTATTTATTTTCGGGGTTTTTTTTTTACATGTTACAAAACTGACTATAACTCAAAAAGCAAGTTATGTACAGACTCCAAATAAATTTCCTGTGGTTCCAAAAGATATTGTGAAACGTTTTTACATTTACAAATTTGAGGGATACGGCTGTGCAATTTCTGTATTTTTAAATATATGTAAAAAAAAAAAAAAAAAAAAAAAAAGAAACAATTTTCTTTTTTTTTTTTTTTTTTTTAGATTTATTGCACTTTTAAGGAATTTATTGTAGCAGTTAAGACATAAGTTAATACATATTAGTCAAACTTGGGATATAAGGGTTATATTGATGTAAAGCAAATAAAAATAGTCCCAAAAATGGCACTACATTTTATAAAAATGTAAGAATATGTCCTGGTGGACTTGCACATTGGTAGCATCTAAAGGGTTAACACCTTTTGATTGCTTAATTACTTTTTAACCTCTTTTTACTGTGGTATCTGGCCATTTTGCAACTTTCCTGCCACTTTTAACTAAGTATTTTTTTTTTGTCTATTTTTGCCAATTTAGTGGTTTTTTGCCACCTCAAAGCATTTTTTTTTACCACTTTCCATCATTTTGCACCCGTTTTTGTAACTAATTTTTGCTTCTTTTAACTTCTTTTCACCACTTTTGCCATATTTTGACACCCAGTTTTTGCTATTATTTCATTACTTTCCTTGAAACTTGTCCACGTTTCTTCTACTTTATTTTCTGGCATCCTGAGCCATTGGGTGTTATTTCCCCCACAGGCAGGATTTCTCTAACCAGGTCAGTAACTTCACTCATGGTGCAGATTCCAAATTGAAATCTTGCCGAGGGTGCCAAAACGGTTGGATCTGGCTCTGAACTTAACCATGGAAAATGGAACTTGTTATGGATCTTACAGGACATAAGGGAAGAGAAAAAATATATATGTTTGATAAAACAAGGAGCATGTGACTTCTGATTTGTCCACTGAGCTGTGTTAAGGGTTTGATAAATTATGAAATAAGTAAATAAATCAGTGCACTTACTGTGCTCCTTAAAAACTGTGATTTTTGCATTTAAATGCAGAATTATGTTGAGAGAGAACAACAGGAATTTCCTGAGTCTCCAAACTGAAGCGCTTGCTGTCTGCCTGTTTTAGTTGCTGCTCCAAAGTTTCAGAATAAAACAATCACCTCTCTGTCTGGAAGTTTTCTCCTAAAAGCAGAGGGAGCTTCAGTCTGTCTGGGATGTTTTGTTTTTGTGTTAAATCCATCTCCATCTCCCTCCTCCTCACCCTCTCCCTCGCTCTGACCCGCAGTCTCTAACACAACAGAGGCAACCGGGGCCTGACCTGATTTTCTTTCATTGCATTGTAATAGCGCCAACTCCCAGAGAGCGCTCTCCTGTGTTACCACGTTATCACTTATTCATGACAGCCTGCGAACACGGCGCCCCGATCCAGAGCTGCAGCAGCCTGATTCACAGCCCAAAAACCGCCTCGTGCACATAAGCACACACGAATCGACGGCCTGGGGGGTTCGGGTTCATGACACAACAGGTGAGTCATGTGTATTATATGGTAAACATGCGCACAAGAGGCAGAAATCAGAGTCTTAGCTCTACCAACAGCTGTTGGACTCAGCCTCTCCGAAGGGAGAGAAAATCTTACAAGTTGAGCTAAAAGTCAAAAAGTGGAGCTGAAGAAGTGAACAGAGAAAGTTGAGTGGAAAGACAGAACATCGATGTGTTTTCTCTGCAGCAGCTCTGATGTAGCTTTTTGTTTTACGAGTCAAATTAAAACTTACCGGAGAGAAGAAAGACGCTGGAAAACACAGCAGTTTCAGGCAAAAGGTCGATGTAGCGATGAAAATAAGGTAAAAATCAAACATGCTGATTGAAACTAAACAACGATGATTAGAATATCACATGGTGAGGACAGTCTTGGCTGCAGAGGCCGTACCAGAGGCGAGATGGGATCAGCAGAGCCAGAGCTCGCCGCTGTGGGTGTGAGAGGAGCTCCTGCTGTGCTGTGCTGTCCTGCGAACGCAACACGGTAAAGCAATCTGAATCCATAGACTCGGATACCGGTGTTACATCATTGTGGAGTTAATACTAATGCTTTGAGGTGAAAAGGCTGCAGAGCTTCATTATGGCGCTGTTGTGGACAGACCTACTGTCAGACACTTTCATTCACAATGAGCTGCAGTTTCTCCTGGCAAGAATGGTGCATGCATGGATGCATCTCAAGCTATGTTTCCATTACCTTTAGAAATGTGCAAAATCTACTTAGCGTATTAAAAACTGGTATTGGACACACCTGATTTTTGAAAAACCCTCACAAATACCGCTAAAAAGATTTTACGTTCTCATGAGGTGTTTGGATGTAGAGATATATTGCAAAAGTGCAATGGAAACACATTTTCTGCATTTACACGTCATAGGACGTGACGTACGAGACATGTGGACAGAAGAGGAGGACGAGACTTTTCTTAACATCATACCTATACCCTTATACGTGGCTTTTGCCAAACATATGGACTTTGCCTCTGAATTATCATCTGTTGCCTTTGTCTTTTGTTCAACATTGTAAAGACCACCACCGTAGATGTAATCATATCCCTACTAACACATAACAGTGTCCATCTTCCTTTAAGCAAAGTCTCACAAGATGAGATTTTATGAGAATTGCGAGGCTCATGCCCAAAACTCCCTTCAATGGAAACACATTCAAAGTGCAATTGTATGTAGTCAAAATTTAAGAAACATTGCTTTTATTGTTTGAATGGAAACAGAGCTTCAGAGGCCTGTGAAGTTGAAGTTTGATGTGTTTGCAGCTTGCTAATTTTGTCTCAAAATCCTGGAGAAAAAAAGGCAAGATGGTTAATTTCAGTGATGCACCAATGCATCGATGGAACATCTGCATCAGCTGATGGTGGCCTTGTGTTCATCAGCACATCAGCAAAAACTGTGGCAGTTGCCAAATTGTCAAACGTGGAATATTGCGATGCCAGCGGTGGTCTGACAAGTTTTTGCTGCAAAGTGTGACACCCTCGAGCTGTCTTTCCAGATGGAGGGAGAGCTAGTAGGCCCCTTCAGGGTCCCTGAAGGTGTGAACATGACCTCAGCAAAGTATATAGAATTTCTGACTGACCACTTTCTTCCATGGTACAAAAAGAAGAACAGTGCCTTCTGTAGCAACATTTTCTTCATGCATGACAATGCAACATCTCATGCAGCAAAGAATAGCTCTGTGTCATTGGCTACCATGGGCATTAAAGGAGAGAAACACATGGTGTGGCCGCCATCCTCCCCTGACCTCAACCCTGTTGAGAACCTTTGGAGCATCCTCAAGCTAAAGATCTATGAGGGTGGGAGGTAACCTTGCAAAGCAGATGGATATGCCCATTTCCGTGTTTCTCACTGGCGAATCCATCTTGCAAAGCTTCCATCTGAACTGTTTGAGCCCAGTTAGAAAGTGACAGGACCAATCAATACTTTCGCACACGGCAGAGTTGTGACGTGAGCAAGCAGCGCAGATATGGTGGAAGACATTAGCGTGGATGCTGCTAAAGTGCCAGTTTTATCAGAACTTGACGACATTTCTTCGTTAAAAGAAGAACAAAGAACAGCAGTGAGTTGTTTTATTTTTCAAAAACAACAAAAGTCATGTACTGACATGTCTACAGTCACCTTGGTTCGCGTTGTTCTGTTCCATATGGAGTTTACTCCTCAGTAGCTGCGCAGCTTGGTAGCGGCTACACCACACGTTTCGTTGCTCTGATTGGCCTGTAAAGATGTGACAGACAAAACGTTTACCCGATCCCTCTCCTTGTTTGTTTTAAAGGCTCTGCCCTTTCTGCCCAATCGCTGTCTATGAGAGGTTTTCTAGAAGGTGTGGAACAAATCCTGGCGTGTCAGGTTAGGTGGGAGGCAGTTCACATCAAAACAGCAGCTCTGGGAGGATATTCTGACATCCTGTACAGAAATTCAAGCAGAAACTCTCCAAAAACTCACAATTTTAATGGATGCAAGAATTGTGAAGGTAGTATCAAAAAAGAGGTCCTATGTTAACATGTAACCAAGCCTGTTAAGATGCTTTTGATTGAAATAGCTTTTGATTTGATAGTAAATATGACCTCCTAATGCTGCAAATTCAACAAATAAAATGTTCTAAAACTTGAGTTTATTTGTTTTTGGAAAAAAATAGTTTTCATTGGGAGGTTTTGTTCAATAAGGTTTGAATTATGCTCTAACAGTTAATGACTTAAAATTATAATGACTGTCATTTGCATCGACTATTTAGGAAAATCCTAGAAAAATTTTATTTGCAAAATAATTTGGAACACGGTGAAGAGTGGCCCCAACATCCTTATATATTCCTGCATGTGGCCCTCAGCAGGAAAAGTTTGGACACCCCTGGTGTGATTGAACCGCTTAAGGCAGACGAGGATTCGTGCTCCAGTGTCGTCATATTTACAGTCACTAACTGCACACATGCTGCTTGTCTTGCTCTGTTTGTTTTCTAAAGGGAGCTCCCAGTAATCCGGCATCTTCTCCACTCTGATAAAACTAATAATAGTTTAACTTCTCTTCCCCCTCCTTAACTATTTATGAGCTCTGTGATTATTCCACAACAACGGCGGTGCTTGAAAGCCAGTCAACAACCAGCAGGGACTGTTGTGAAATCTATTTACACCAGTGTCACTCTGCATCAGCGCTGTTGTTGGAGTGGATACTGGAGGACGGATCACTTCACACCGTTATACTGGGCCTCTCACAGAAAACAGACTGGGTTTGAATATGATGATGGATCTTTTTAAAGGGTGTTCAGGCTGCTGGAGTGCTTCTGTGTTAAAGTTGAGAGGTTAACTTCATTTTGTGGGTGTTAAATCATTAAATCTGAGATCATTACAGCATGGCCTGGGTGCAGACAGCTCAGGTGGACTCTGGCTGTGACCAGGAGGGTAAAAGGACCCAGGCTGTGCTGGAACAACATGGATGAGAACACGGTGACCTTTATGTTGAAGGAGAAAGAAGTGGGAACAGGATGAAGCTACTAGAGCAACAAGGTGAAAACAGTGCAGTGTCCTCCTCTCTAGTGCTACCTCTGCTGAAGACCTCAGCTGGGTTCCTGATGTTCATTCTCTCCCATGTTTGCATGCATAATAAAGACAGACTAAAGTTAAAGCTCCATAAAGTAATTTAATCTGAGTACTATCCTTGTCCAGGCATGCACAGAGGAAGAATCAGCTCATTCACATGATTATCATTGTTTGCCTCTTTTCAGCTTGTTAGCATAGACTGTTTTCCTGTTTTCCTTAATCTTATAAACAAGTCAAAAAGATGCCTGCAGGTTGCATGTTAAATGGTGTAAAAATGGACAAACTTTGCAGGTTAGAAAATTAAATGAAATCTTCTTGAGACCTGAGCTTTTGTTTGTAACGCATTTTTAGTTTCTCTCATTTATCTGGAATAAAAAAGGACCAGATAAGTTTAAAAGCTCAGCCTCTGAGCAGGAATTAGTTTTGACCAAAAATGATGTCCACAAATATCCTGAGGGTCCTGTTTCTGTACAAAATACCACAGGGACCAGTTTTAGAGTAAATGTTTTTGCCAATTGTAGAGGGGTCTTCAGTCAGTAAGAAAAAGTCAGTTAGAGAGCTAAAGAGAAGTCATTTTCACAAGGATTTGTTAAGGCCAAGCATGAGCAAAATTTTCACTAAAGTTGTAAATTTCTTGGAAAATTTATTTTCCCAAATCCACACAAATTTCCTAAGATTTCAAAGAAATTTCCTGCATTTTTTTGTGAAAATTCTTAAACATATTTTTAAAGTATTCCAAAAAAAGTCCCCCAGAATTTCTCAAAATATTCCCAAAATGTTTCAGTGGGACTTTTTCATTGAGCCAGAACCTTCAAATGACAACCCTCCCCCCCCCCAAAATCCTCAAAATTCGAGGCAATTCCCCTTACAATCTGTCCCAGAACCAAATTTCAAATATCAATACATACATTCCCCAAAACTCTGTAAAAATGTCTTGAAACATCCAAACAAATCCCTTAATTTCACATTCAAATTTCAAAGGATATCCTCCAAATTCCCCCCAAAATCCCCAAAACAAATGTCAAAAATTCCCTAAATTTCCATGAAGATACCACAATTTAAACCCCCCCCCCAAAAAAAAAATTAAATCCCCAAAAATAACAAATACTTTTTCCAGATTTACATGTAAATGCCTGAAAATTTTCAACCAACTTCTCTCAAATATCCAAGCAAATTTCCCAAATTGACGTGGAAATTCCAAAAAACAATAAGAAAATTTCCCTCAAGACTTTTAATAGAATAATCTTAAACGCACGAACATCTCCCAAAAAAATTATGTGAAAATTAGCGAGCAAATGATTCATAATATCTAAATATACTCCTTAAAAATTCAAAGACATTTTACTGAAATTTCTGTGAAAATTCTTAACATATTTTTAAAGTATCCCAGAAAAAGCCCCAGAAATGTCTTCAAATATTCACAAAACATATCAGTGTAACTTTTCTCATTAGGCCATAATATTCCAATAATGATTTCCCCAAAAGTCCCAAGCAAAGTCCCTCAAGGTCGAGGAAAATTCCCCCTGGAATCTGTCATCAAATTAATTTAAAAACTACAATTACATTCCCCAAAACTTCATGGAAATTGCCTAAAACATCCAAACAAATATTACCTTAGATTAACATGAAAATTTCAAAAGACACCCTCTAGAAATCCCAATCAAACGCCAAAAAAAAAAAAAAAAAAATTTCCATGAAGATATCAAGTATTTTCAAAATCATCCCCTAAATAAAAAAAACTGAATCAAATCCCCTAAAACTACAACTACATTTTCCAAATTTCCATGAAAATAATAAAAATCTCTCTATTACCCAAACAAATTTCTCCGATACAAAAAAATGTACAAAATTTGAGATCAACCAATACATTTATACAATTCAAAATACCATAAAAAATTCCCTGAAACATCCAAAAAATTTTCCCCTAAATTTACATAAAAATGTCAAGACACCCTCCAAAATTCCCAGTCCAATGGTAAAAATTCCCAAATTTCCATGAAGATACCAATCAATCAATCAAATCAAATTTCCCAAAATCACAACCACAGAATATTTTCCCCAGTCTTGTGGATCATCACGATTTTTCCGGGGAATGTGAGATAAGCCTTTTGATCAGCAGAGGTTCTGGCCTTGGAGCGCTCCCTTGATGCCGTCTATGCCCAGTCTCCTTCTTGTAATTGAATCATGAACGCTGACCTTAGTTGAGTCAGGTGAGGCCTGTAGTTCTTTAGATGTTGTTCTGGGTCCTTTTGGGACCTCCTGGATGAATTGTTCTTGCACTCTTGGGGTAATTTTGGTAGTCCAGACACTCCTGGGAAGGTACATCACTGTTCCAAGTTTTCTCCATTTGTGGATAATGGCTCTGACTGTGGTTTACTGGAGTCCCTAAGCCTTGGAAATGGCTGTTACCAGTTCCAGACTGATTGATATCAGTGACTGTGTTTCTCATCTGTTCTTGAATTTCTTTAGATGGCGCCATGACGTGTTGCTTTTTGAGATCTTTAAATCTACTCCACTTAATCAGACAGGTTCTGTTTCAGGGATTTCTTAAAACACTGTCACAGCACTGTGTCTGCTGTTTTACTGGTACAGCAAATTACTTGCATCTGCCACAGCTCCCCATGTAGCATGCCAAATGCCATTTAGATGCCAAATATGCATATATAGAGGGGCAGCGTAGACGCAGAGATGTGCCGGGGTCAACAGCAGCATCACTCAGTGACAGACGTGCCCGTCAGAACAGATGTTGACGGGTAATTTAACATACACAAAAATGACATCTTTGTGTGCATGACATTTAAGCTTGGACTGCAGTATAATTTAGGTAAACCAAACAGCTTGTAGCAGTCATTAAAATGAGTTTCCTGTTTCTGTGTGTGACTCCAGAATATGAATGAGAGCACAGCAGCGGTCCGGAGAGGGAAGACGATGCTACAGTACCCCGCTGCATTTTTATCTTCTGACGGAAAAGTTTCAAACAGGCATCAAAAAAAGAAGAATGTTTTCATCTCAACTTCTAAGTAAAGTACACTTGAAATCTCCTCTAATGAGGGACTGAAACTATATTTTAATATCCCCCTCCATTGAAAGAAACAACTATTAATATTTAACTCAAATATGAAATCGTAATGTGACAGAGGCCGCTCAAAGACACAAACCCTCAGAGATGGATCACCTGACTGCAGCTCCGTCTGGCTCTGGAGGTTCTTTGAGGTCATGATTTCAGTTTTTTAGGCCAAAAGTTCCACATTCATGAAATGTAAGCAGCAGCAGGCATGAGAAAACTCTGAAAACCTTCCTTACATAACCTGCCTGACACCTTACTGCACACAGACTCAGTTAGAGACTGTAGGGTCGAGATGAATGAGAAGCTTCCAGCAGTTGGAGAGACAGTATCCCAGTCTCGATCAATACAGAAAAACAGAGAACAGTTAAAGAAAAAAGCAGGAAGTGTCTTTACAGATCATCTGTGCAAATAAGTGCAACAAGAAATGTCTGGACAGAAGGGGAAACAATCATTATCAGCTAATAAACGCAGTGATTTTAAACCAATGCTAATGCTATCAAGCTGTAATGTCCTACATTAAGTCATTACTATATGGCAAAAGATGATACATTAAACTTATTAGATGATGGTAGGATTGTCACATGTATCTTACTACTGTGGCGGCCTGTCTATCTGTGTTAATTTATTGATTTGATTTGTTTCCACTGTTGCTCTAATTGTCTTCGATACCTCTCAGAAAACTTCTTTGGTGCACCAGTGTGAAACCAGTTACAGAGAAAGTCATAGATATATGCTGATCTTCTATTAAACCCTAAAATATCATAATTTGGGACTTCCCCTGTGATGAAATGGTTGCTGGATGTTATTGCATCTTAGTGCCAACAGAGGGCACCAGCAGAGTATAGTGGTGGCGATTAAACTGAGAAAGCTGGCGCAGGACTGTGACTTGATGGATTCATTGACAATGATGTTGAGAGATCGTTTGATCCATGGCATAAATGAAAGATACAGCAGAGGCTGCTGTTAGGGGATGGACTGACTTCTCAAAAAGCTCTCATGTTTGCATAAGCAATGAAGGCAGCAAACAGAGACATTGTGTGTGTACATGGCATGAGAGAAAGCGGTAAATGGAACTGAGCGGTTGGGGAATAGCTAAAGGCCAGCTTGGACTACACAAATTCAGCCAGATTTTATCCTGACTGCAATGTTGCAGCTCATCATAAAAACTTTGATTTTTCTTTTTAAAGCTGATTTTGTCAGGAAGACAAGCACTCTTGTAGTGTGGCATAATTGTGACCACGAAGACCTGACATCGTTGAAGTGAATCCTGACGCCTACCAACTTATCTCCTTATCTTTGCATCATTTAAAGACCCTGTAAAGTGAAAATATATCCGTATTTAGGTTTGTTGTATATGACAGGTCACTGTGTTATGAAACCCTCTGAATTGAAGAAAGCACTAATGCCATTAGCCTGCCCCTTGACCTTTTGTTGACTTCCTGAAGAAAAGACAAAGTCAGTTTTCTGGCTCAAATCTCTGTTACAATACTTTAAATGATCCATAGACCACTGTGGCTGATAGATTTGGCAAATTGACCTCACAATTAACAAAAAAACAGCATTTAACTGACTTTTAACTTTCAATAAAGGCAGCGACATCAGCTAACAACAGACTACTGAGATGAACTGCTCTGTGATTTTATGTTGTAGTGTTAGAGGGGTGGGGTTATTCCCCACTGTTGGCCCCGCCCAAATTAAAGCCAGCCAGGAAAGCGGTGAAAAACTTTCTAATGGACTAGACCCTGAATTCAGTCACATGTAGATCTCAGTGTTTGCACAGGTTTACAGCAACCATATTCCAACATACATTATCTGGTATGTTAAGACAAAAACTTTGGATTTCACTTTACAGGGTTTTTAAGTTCTATCCAAACGAGAGCCAGTCCATATCATCCTCCTCTTGATACATCCATAATTGTAATCCATAATCCAATCCATAATTGTTTCTTGTTTGTTGTTTTCTGATTTTACGAGCAAAGGACCGCTACAATCACACAGAGCACTTCTATTGTAGTGACTGACACTCTTTGACCCCTCAACCTGACAACCTGTGAACCCACACACAGTCGTGGAGACAGTGGTGACATCAGCACTCGCGGGAGCTCGGGACCATACTTGTAGTGTGTCTGTCAGCCAAGGCAGGACAAGATTTTTGTTGCATGGTCTAACTAAGTTGCACCCTCCCTAGTGCAAAAAATTGCATTAGGGTGAGTGTCCGGTGGGGGGTTGGCTGCAGAAACAGCAAAAGTCCCATACACAACACATGTTAAAAAGCCGGTTTTTACACTAGAAATAAACTGGTTTACAGCCTGGTTCAATAACAAAACATGTCTCATTTACTAATGTCTTCATGTCCTCTCACTGTATGGGGGAAGACAGGAAGTTGAGCTTAGTGGGCAAGCCTTTAGGTTGATCCAAAGTTCAGTTGAGACAGCAGTTTCAATATGGAAGCCACCACTGACTGGCTTAGAAAGCTGTTTGAGTTTGAATCTGTTTGCTAGCAGACGGCTGATGTCGCACAGGCTTTGTCCATTTCTTTTTACAGTCTATGGGTCTGATATGGTGCCGTCATGAATGACCAAAAAAACCTAGTCTGAGTAGAGCATGTCTACCATCAGATGCCTTCCCAAACTTCAGCATGGAGGGAAGGAACTGTGGCTGCTTTGAGAGAGACCAAGCCACAACCCGCCTCTTTTAACCTTACAGCACTAAATAGAAGTGAAATATGGTTTAAGCATGACTTCAGCAGGTAAGATGTTTGTTCCTGCTGCATCTTGTGTGAGTGAAAAATAAACAAGCATTCCACTAATTAGCCTGCCCCCTGATCTAATGGTTAACTATGACCAGAGTTAATACAGAAGATGAACTGTTTTCTGGCCCAAATCTCTCCATTATGATACTTTTAATGACCCGTAAACCTTCAAGGCTGATAGATTTGTGAAATTTAGCTCATAACTGATGTAACCTACAATCTGACTTGGTAGTGGAAAAATAAAACCATTAAATATTCTACTAATCAATTTTTGCTGTCTGTTTGTCAGATGTTCAGACTGAGCAGCTGCAAATTTACTGATAATGTTAAGATATTTTAACATAAGTGAGGGTGGTTGAGTTTTTATTGAATCTTATCAGAAATTCTTGCTATGTTTGTTTACAGTCTTAGACCATAGTAAGTCCTTTTCTGCAGAGCCACATTTAAAGTTTAAAAGTTTGAGCTATTTGAAGAGAGTCTACTGCTTTAACACATCTTTAAGTCACAGACACCAAAAACCTTCTGCACTATAAATAATAGATGGTCCAAAAAAATGTCACCCCACATCATCCTGTGAGTATTCATCACACAGACTGAGAGAAGGCGGAGGAATGAAAGAAGAACTCGGGCTGAGATGCATTTACACGCAGAGAATACCGTAGACGAGGCTTGAAAAAGAAAGACTTCTTATTTTAATTTGACCTTCTTCTTCTCTGCATCTCAATAAAATCTCAAAGCACACCTGAGCCCATTCAAGGACAGACAAGACTCTGGTTTTATAAAAAAAAATCACTCTACATCTCCTCTGCTGCCGTTTCCTTGAAGTCTGGAGTTCAGACAAGATAATACGTAGCTTGTTCAACACTCATCTTTAAAAAGAGCGAAACAGTGCAGGTTTACATTGTGTTCAGCTCTGAGTCAGCTAGCTCTCACTGTAAGAGGCTGTATGTCTCATATGTTGGCTGCCTTACTAATTTTTTTTAGATGTAAAGAGGCTTCGATCAATGAGCAAGAGGACAGAGTTATAAAGAGGAGAGTAAGAGTGTCACTTTTTAGTGAAACTTTACTTTTAAATGCTCTGAACTTTGGTGTAGAATAAAGAAATATGCATGACCCAGTACATATGTACAGCTACGATGAGATAGTTATAGCTCCATTGTGTTAACAGGACTACAGTTCTTGTCCCAGTATACCAGCACCAGTGGAAAATCCATCAGCAATGATGTTGGATTAGAAGGCCTGGCTTGCAATCTTTGTTCAAGTTCATCCCAAACATGCTTGGTGGGGTTGAGGTCAAGGCTCTGTGCGGGCCTGTCAGGGTCTTTAACACCAGCTGCCAAGGTGCATGCTGCATAAAAATCCCCAGCACTCTGTTGATTTCATAGCTGAAGAGTTCTGAACTTCCAGTGGCGTTCATGTAAGCCCAATAACTGTGCAGCGAGAGCTTCATGGAATGGTTTTCCATGGCCAAGCAGCTGCATGAAACACTTAAATCGCCAAGTCCAATGCCAAGCATTAGGTGGAGTGGTGTAAAGCACAACGACACTGGACTGTAGAGCAGTGGGAGCATGTTCTGTGGAGTGACAAAACCTGCTTTTCAGTTTGGCTGCACTGGCTGACATGCATTGTGCCATCTGTGAAGTTCAGTAGAATAATGGTATGAGGCTGTTTTTCAGGGTTTGGGCCAGGCCCCTTATCTCCAGTGAAAGCCAACATTAATGCTTCAGCATAACAAGATATTTTGGACAATGCTATGCTTCCAACTTTGTTGCAACACTTTGGGGAAGGCCCCTTTTCTATCCTAACATGACTGTGCTCCAGTGCACAAAATAAGGACTATAAAGACATGGTTTGATGAGTTTGGTGTTGAATAACTTGACTGGCCCGCATAAATCCTACTGAGCACCTGAAAAATGTTCAGATGTTCTTGTGTCTTCTGCTCTTAAATGAAGAAACCCTGACCTCGACTTTGTTTCTCTCTGCAGCTGCTGGTGGCCGTGGACGCATTGAAGGCTGCACTCGGACATCAAACCCGACAACACCATGTTCATTGACAGTGTGAACCAGCCACTGAAGGTCAAACTCACTGACTTTGGGGTGTCTCTGAGATCTTCAGAAATCCAGCAGGGAATGGAGATCCAGCCGATCGGATACAGGTATATTATCTTTGATGACACAGAGATGGCATCATTTATCTCACCCATCAGGTTTGTCGTCTGCTCCTCAAAGTTCTTCAGCATATTTCATCCTCTTCGTGGTTCCTCCTCAGAGCTCCAGAAGTGGTCGCGGGTCTTCCCCTGGACGAGGCCACTGATGTGTGGGGAGTGGATCCTGGCCCTCCTCTACCTCCCAGATAATCTTTTCTCCGTGGACTGTGAGTACCAGATGGTATGTAAATCTCCTCTCAGATATCATGTTGGCTTTATGCTGAATAGTCGTCTGATGTGATTGTGTTTGATTCTGTGTGCAGATGAAGTCTATGGCTGAGGTCCTGGGTCAGCCTGATGATGCTCTGCTGCTTTCTGCCTTATACACAGAAAACTTTTTCTGTCAAGATGAGGAGGCATGGAGAGTCCTGGTACAGTATCTACTTCTTTCTTTGATTGAGCTAAATCATTTAGAAATGGTTCTCATAAATATTATCTTTCCTCAGACTCCAGATGAGTATGAAGCCATGAATGGCGTCAGAACCGAGGAGCGACACAGCTTCTTTAAACCTCTAAGCTCTCTGGATGATTTTCTGGATGTACGTACTATTACAGCCCAACATCAGAGTTGCTATTATGCTGTATGACTTGCTAACATCCACTGAAGTCACTGACTTATTGTTTTTAAAACAACTGACCTGGGTCTGTTTCCAATTCCAGAACTATCCAAGAGAGTCCACAGCAGAGGTTGAGGATCAGAAGGCCTTCATCGCCCTTCTAAAACGGCTACTAGCGTTTGATCCGAGGGAGAGGACCTCTCCTCGAGAGGCTCTGCAGAAACCAATTATCACAATGTCACATCTAAGCAGGAACCAGGACAGTGCTGCATAGTAAGTCAAATTCACTCCATCAAATAATGTTTTTTTGCTAAAGGTACGCTAAAATCAAGCCAAAATCTCAAGGCATACTACAACCACATCAGTAAAAGAATACTCTGACATGTGTTTTTATATCTGTAGTTGTAGTAGTTGTAGTAAAAAGTCTGAACTAGTTCCTGCAGCCCACCTAGACTTCCTTAAGGCTCATCATCTGTGAACCTCTGTTTTAGACGGCATGGTCCTTTAATGGACTGTTGTCTTTTTTCATTAGTTCATTGACTGGTTGTCATTCTTCTTTCAGTCTGAACAACTCAAAGACTCTGATGAGGGTCTGCGTCATGGAGGACTCTGCAGACATGCAAAACACCTTTGCCGCCTCAAGTCCAGGCCCAGAACCAGGCTCTGGATCCCAACATGATGGTCCAGGCATGGATGATTTAACCTTGGAGACATCTGCTAATGATGATGATGTCTCATCAGGTTCCCAAGACCAAGTAGCTGGATCCCATTGCCATGGTCAAGCAGATCAGGATCCAGGCGATCCAGACGATGAGTTCAATGCAGCTGAGGACACTGTCACCTCAGTGGATGCTCCATCTACTGAGACGCCTGTCTGTCTCAATCCTTCTTCTCCATATGCAACTGAAGAAGCTAAGCTCCTCAAAGATGAAAATGCCGACAGCCCTGCTGACTCGCCATATGAGGAAGGTTCCTCAGATCTAACTGTCCTGCCAGACACAGATAATCTTCTCTTTCCCTCTAATCTTGGCATTCAGGCAAATGAGGCCCCCTCAAATGGAGCAGGAGATGAAAGACCATCTCCCTGGTCCACTGAAACGGGGTAGATCCCTCTAGCTATGATGAGGAATGCCAAAATGCCTCAGACTCATCCCCCCCCAGTTGCTGCAGTATAGTACTGCAACAAATTAGCAGTTTCTTCGGGAACATCGCTGGTACTGCTGCTGCTTCTGGGGGGAGGATTGAGAAGTTTGAAGTGCAACTTTTGTCTCATCAAACTTAAAAATAAACCCAAAAAAAACAAGTTACATGTGTAAACTTTAAGTATTATTTTCATTGTACTCACTACTACTGCCACTACTTACTTGACAACCATCGCCCCTTAATCTGCAGCTTCAGGGTCAACTGCAGTCATGCTGGAATGAACCCTGTGAAGTCTGCCATGTATTTGTTGGAATAAAATTCAAAGGAATCTCTGTTTAAATGTGTTCTGATGTTGTCTTTTATACAGTTGTCACTATTAAGACTCTTTTCACATGTTCCTGGTGTCAGTATCACTTTGCCATGAGACACCTTCACACCCTGAGTGAAGTTAACCACAGAGTTTTTAATTACCTGTAGATCCCCCTGCAGAGTCTCCTCAGATCTACTCCCATTGGAGAGGACAAGGTGTCTTCTCTACAGGCGCTGTAAAAGGAACCCTGGATGATGAGTCACTCAGTCTTATGGCCAATTGTATGAAATTTCCCTCCAAAACTACAGAAACAGACCTTTGAAATGCTTGGATGGCTGATTCCCAACACTTTTATGAGTCCCATACAGTCAATGCTGGGTCCAGCATGATGCTGATACTGGATGTAAACTCACTGACACCCTCCAGTCAAGTCGGTGGATAAGAAAGCAAAAAGAACACCAGAACAAGCTACAGATACAACTGTGTGACTTCCTGTCTTTGTTCTCAGTGATCCTTATCTGTATTGTCCACATCTACAGCTGCGCTATGTTTTGTAGTTCTGCTCCGACTGAAGGCGAGCGACCTCGCTCATTGGAAGCGTGTACCGAACGATTCGCTGACCCTGATCAACTTCAGACTAGAGGTCAGCAATCACAGGGAAACTGCACATTAACACAGAACTAGAATGTCAAGAGCAGATTATTTCATCTTTTTGAGGTTGTTTTGCCGTTTATTTTGGCATGATTCCATGATTTTATTACTTCCGCCATGGGCGACTGCATTTTGAGGTTAAAGGTTTTTGTTTGCTCTGAAGAATCTGTCCAGATACCAGTCAAGCTGCCCAGCTACTTTGCATTGTTTTTTAACTGTATGAATCAATCTGCTCTTCCTGGACTGACTCAGTTTAGCAGCGGCCAATGTCAAAAAATAGACCCTCAGCGTATCTCCCATGAAGTGGAGCAGAGTTGCACTTCAGGGATGCAACAAAGCTGGGCTGGGCAGTGGAACTGCTGCGATGGACTAGAGAAGGAGCAATTTGCTCCACTTTGCAATTTGCCAGTGAACTGTGGCAAAGCTGTTGCATGTGTAAATGTAGGGGTGCATATTGGCAAGAATCTGGCGACACGATACATATCTTGATACAGGGGTGCCGATATCGATATATTGCGATATATTTGTTAGTCTCCCTCTCTCGCTCTGAAAAAATTGTAAAGCACATTTATATTTTTTGAATAATATGTCAAATTATAGTTTTTCACTTGCATTCCTGAAGAGAAAAATTAGTTTTAGTGGTTGAATGTTATGCTTGATTCATTTCTGATTCCTTAGAGAAGCCCAGTGGGCCGGCTCAAATTAGGGTTTAAAAAGGTGAATTCAGTTTGAAATTCCTCATTCCTGTTCAAAATCATGAAACGTGGAGAGCTCACTGAAAATGAAAGAGTCCACATAAAAGCACTTCATAATGCTGGATGGTCTCTGAGACAATTATGACAGGTGGTCTAATAAATTTGTTAAGTACTGTATATGTTTATTTATGGAAGTAGTAATAATAAACAACTGTAATTTTAAGTTAAAATGGAATATAACAGAACAGAATGAAGCTATTAAGAAAAATTTATTAAAATGATACGTAGAGTATGTAAATAAAAAATATATGGTGTATTATAAAATATATGGTCCTGCATCATCTTGAGTTTTAATTTTTTTTTTTTTTTTTTTGTGCAATTTGTAAATGAGGATTTTCCCATTTGTTGTCATGAATATAAATGCTTTCAGGATTTCTAAAAGAAAGTGAAAAAATAAATCAGTATAGAGTAAATGTACTAAAATCTTTTATATTTCATGGTATATCAGCTTGTATGTCTTAAGGTAATGACAAGGCACTTGTGGAGGGAGACTGATCCTAATGTCAGGCTTTAAGGTTGTGTTGTGGGGAGGGCATGGCGTGGCCAGTCCATTTTCTTATCATATTACAGAAGTCGTCATTCTTAATGACACTACAATGGCACAGGTCCTTACCAAAAAAAAAAAAAAAGCAAAGTACTGACTGGGTAAATTTGGTGACATGAGAAAAATAAAAAGCCAGCAGTAGCTTCAGCCGGGCCCTTTAATGTTATCTGCTAGCCGCTAAGCTATAGCTTTGATGCTCAGGTTCGTCATGTTGTCCTAGTATTTCACTCTGGCGTGGCATATCTTACAAACAGCTGGACTCCTGTATAAGTCTGTACTGTCTTTAAAGTTTTGGAAGCCAAAAAATGTCCACATATCTGCAATATCTGCACTGCTGGATAGGTATGAGCAACCGGCTCACTCAGACCGGAAGTCTCAGCAGAGGAGAAGAGGGAAGACTCAACTGCCTGCTGCCAACTAGTGGTCAGGGGGTGAAATTACACCACAAACTACTGCACTAACAAAGTAAATTATTACCTAAAAAATATCGATACTGCAATTTAAAATATCGATACAGTATATCGAGTATATATCAGTGTATCAATATTTTCTTACACCCCTAGTAAACTGGAGGTCAGAGTTTAATCCTGAGGCCGGTAACATGTCTGGTTAACCAAGTTTTTTGTTGCCTACAGGCAGAGTAAACAGTCAGGCAAGCAGCTGCCATGCTCTTTGAGGTAATAAATATAAAGTTCAATCTCAGCATAGTTTACGGAAAACAGATCAATCTTTGAAATCTGACATTTCCATTGTGTTTAAATCCTAACTCTGATACTGTAAATGACTCTACATGACACAGTGAGAAGTCGTTAGTGTATTTTGGTCTCCACTGTCTTTAACCGAACACCAGCCCTGACAAGTTTTCCTCTCAGATTGAGTCCTCGAGGGCGTTCAGAGGAGATTTGATCGACATAATCAAACTGGCTGTCACACTTAGCCACATTTATTCTCAGCCAGCATGTATCAGCTACTGTATATCTGAGAGAGACAGCCTTCAGTACACTGAAGATCTCTGTCCAAACCAACACTGCCACCTACTGTTGGACTCCTGCTTTCACCCACTCTAATTTATTGACATGCTCATAATGTAAATAATACAGCAGTGTAATACATTTAGTCACACAGTGTAAAGATGGCCATGTTGCACTTTTCATAATGACAATCTTATCCGTCATAAATCCACTCATTAACATTTTGATCAGGGATAATCTTCGTCTGAGCATCGGCATGAAAGGCACGCACTGCAGGAAGTCCACAGAATCTCGATGCACCAAAGCCTCATGGGAGTTTTGAAGGCTGCATGTGAGTAAAGTCAGAGAAGGGGGGGGGTTCAGCCAGGGTTGCAGCGTGGGTCCCTGTGCACGCTCTGCAGCTGCATGCAAACATCGCACATCACAGTATTTCCATGAATAATAGAGCAGCCTGACAGGAAATTAACAAACGATGGGGACCGGCTTGAGCTGCAGCATTATATATTCATCTGAGGCAGCTTCACACTTCTTTCTGATCCCATCATTTCACTTTCTTTTAGCACCTCCCTGTGCTTTAAGTATATATATGTGTTCTTACACGGCTGAGGAAGCCTGTCCAGGTCAACCAAACACTCGCTAGTAAGGGAGTATCAGAGTGCAGGCGGATGAGGAAACAGAAAACAGACATTAAAAAAAGAGAGGAAGAAGAGGAGGAAGAAGAAGTGTGAAAAAGAGAAAGAGAGAGGGAGAACAGCAGAGTTAGTGGAGCTCTGCAGGAATTATTGAGGAGCGTCTGTCGGTTCTAGCTTTCTAAATAATGGATGAGATCCTCCAATAAGATAAAACCAAAATTCAGCGCCGTTACAAGGACATAGACTGCCGTGAATACTAACTACTATCCTGCGCTTTCATTTGGTTTACTGTGTGATCGTTGCGGCCCCTCCTCGCCGCTCATAGAGCAGTGTTTGTATCATCACCTGCCTGGTATAAGGGATCTCCTGCACCCTAATGAGCCGGCTGCTGCTCCCGCTGTCACATAATAACAAGGTGCTTTCATTGCTGCGATTTCTCTATTCTCGTATTCTATACTGATCTCATATTCTCCCCTTGATAACCCACCTCCTGTTTACTTATTTATACAGACGGTATAAGGAATACTCAGGGATCTGTCAGCATTATAGATTTGGTCCAGTGGTGTCGTCCCTGCAGACTGCTGCACACTTGTTACTGCAGCAGATTTTACTGTTTCTAAGTCTGAGCAAGCTCACCTCATAGAAATAGATAAAGATGCAATCAAAAATATTTATTATGACTGCCCCAATGTCAAAATCGGCAGAGTTCCTGAAGAATCTTAGCCCATTCCTCATGTGCAGTGGCCTCCAGTTCAGTAATATTCTCGGATCTGCATGCTGCAAATACTTCTTCCAATCCCACCAGAGATTCTCTAGTCAAGTCAGATGACTGTGATGGCCATAGCAGAATCTTCTAGGACTTCTTCTGCAACTAAGCCTTGGTGGAACTCAACGTATGCTTGGCATCATGGTCCTGTTGGAAGGTCCAATGGTGCCCAAGCTTCAGTTTCTTCACAGACAGCATGGCGTTTCTTCCTAGGATTTCCTGATACTTCAATACGTTTCACGCGCTGCAGGTTACCACTGCCAGAGGATGCAAAGCAGCCCCAGAGCACCACTGAGCCACTACCATGCTTAATGGTGGGCACAGTGTTCTTTTCAGCGTATGCTTCATTCTCCCTCCTCCAGATATACCGCCGATCCATCATGCCAAAAAGTTCCTCCACAAAACAGAATCCCAAAACACCTGTGGCTTATTTCTATGATTTTGAGCATACTGGAGCAGACTTTTCTTGGTCTTCTGGGTCAGTAGAACTGTGCATCTTTGACATGGAAACCACCTACATTCAGTGCGCACCATACTTAACTCACTGAAGCCTCAGTTGTTGTTGCTACCAAGTTTTGCTGGAGGTCTTTTTCAGTCGCTTAAGGGTTTTTAACAACCTGCTGTCTCAGATATCTAGTTGCAGCCACTGATAGATTCCTTTTTCTGCCCCATCCAGGAGCATTGGTTCGAATTTTCAACACCTACAGTGTTGAACAAATTTATTAGACCACCACCCAAAGTAAGGTTCAAGCCACAGCTGCCCTAAATTAACAGCATTGGTAATTACCAAAACCATTTTTTATGTTTCTGCAATGGTTAATACACCAATATGTAGAAGCTCTTTAACCCAAATGATATTTTTAATGCTAAAATATAATTATTATTTTTATCCATGAATTTTCAAATTTACTGATTTACAAAAATACTGAAAAAATTGTAAAGCACATTATTATTTTGATTAATATGTCGAATTATAGTTATTTACTTCTATTACTGAACATAAAAATGAGTTTTATTGGTTGAATGTTATGCTTGATTCCTGATTGATAAAACGTGGAGAGCTCTCTGAAAATGAAAGAGTCCGCATTAAAGCACTTCATGATGCTGGAGGGTCTTTGAGACAAATATGACAGGTGGTCTAATAAATTTGTTAAGCACTGTGCACCACCAGGTAACTCAGGGTCTCTCCTGCTAAAAACTTTCAAATGAAGTTTCTCTGCTCTCTCTTTCAGCCCGCTGACTCTCCATCTGTTCTTCTTCTACTTCGGTGTACAAATATCCCCTCATATCTACAGTAAACAGCACATCAGCATCACTCGGTCCAAATCGCTCATATTATCTTTGTTTTATCTTGGTGTGGTGTTATTATTCCTGTGGAGGCCGCAGACCCACACAGCTGATCAGAGGATCAGTGCGCTGTAGAAGGAGACAAAATGGCGAAAGCTGCATCGTAAGTTAGTTCCTATGTAAGACTGGTTAAACTACACAAATAAAACATTCCCATCCATAGCCATTATGCCATTATGATCTCTCTGACGTTTAGTAATCATCAGATCAAATCTCACAGAAATCACTGGAGGCTAATGCCACTATTATAGCCAAGTACCTCATATGACCCAACTTCAAAAACCCTGAAATATCCCTTTAAAAGGACGAGTGTGTCTAGGTGAAAGTGATCCTGATTCTCTTCACGCTGGCACTTGATTGTGATGAGTGTTGTTTCTCTGAGATCCCACAGTAAGAACTGTGGTGTCCGTTACTTTAACCCTCTGGAGCCGGTGCACTCACTGTTTGAATCAATATCTTAGTCATTTTAAGTCGTAGAAATGTCGTTCAAACATTTCTGTGAACGGGAGAATCTCATCTTTCACTTCTGCCCTCACTTGTCATCCCATGTGATTCACAGCTGGAGTTACAGGGGCCAATAAGAGAGCAATGGGTACATATTGGCGCCTCTCGCTGTCCGTCATTGGATGAATCCTTTGTCTGACAACTTGTACATACATAATTGGTTAAATCATCCTTTTGCCAACTGAGTAACACTCTAGAATCCCTAAGGCTGCAGAAGTCTTGGAAAAAATACAGAGAAGCAGCGATAAAGATGACACAGCTTCATTTTGGTCAAATAGACTGAAAGACTAACCTGACACGCCAGATGGATTTCTCTCACACATCCATCTGGAAAACCTTCCATAGCAACTGTAGACATGTCATTACACAACCTTTTTTTGTTTTTGAAAAGAAGACATCTCACTGCTGTTCTTTGTTCTTCTTTTAACAAATAAATGTCGTCAAGTTCTGATAAAACTGGTGCTTTAGCAGCATCCACGTTAATCTATTCCACCATAATTGCACCGGCCTCATGTTGCTGCTTGCTTACGTCTCCGCCGTGCCCGAAAGACAATATTTATGCTCAACTACAATATGATAAAATTTCATTTCAGACATGTTTTCTGCACTTACCTGTTATTTTATTCATATATTCTTCTACTTTTTGTGAAGCTAAGACTTTGGTTAACCCATTTCAATCACCAAAACAATTCATATACATGAGTGATGGCGTGTTTTCACAAGAGATTCAAACATTTTTAAAGATCAGATTTCAAAATTCAGCATTTGGGCTAAAATGACTCTTTACACAGTCCTCTAGGGTGGTGGTTCTTAACCTTTCTTCCACTGAACTGAGACTGTCTTAAAAATGTTGATGTAAAACTTTTGATTATTGTGTTATTTTGAAGTACCTTAAAGAGGAAAATTTAAAAATATTGTAAAAATCAAGGAAACACCCTCAGACCTCAGAGGGTTAAGCCAGCTACATACCATCTCTGAGCGATGTCTAAGTCCTCTCACTGATGACTTGTTCTTCTGTCAGTTTCTGAATCCACAAAGAGATCGACTGCTGTTTGCCCCACAGCTTCAGTCTGACTGTAGATCATGTAAAACTTCCCCCTTCAAGAAACGCTGATGTGAGGAGAGATGTAGTCTGAGCTGTACTGAGAATCCACATTCAGACAGACGTGAGCAGCGTTAAGTTTTATAACATTTATCCAATCCTATGAGCTTTAGTCTGCACATTTTGTCCTCAGAGGAAGCTGTTTGATTTATTTGAAACATTTGAATTATGAAGTGAAAAAAGATATGGTACAAGGCATTAAACTTAAGATCTAGAGCAATGGGTGTCTTGTTTAAAATAGTCTTTATTAGGCTGGATTGTGTCACAAATGTGCCAAATATGGAAAAATGGCTGACATTTCATGCTGAATGTGAAACACTGCAAATTTGAAGCAATGAGAATGTGTAATATCATAAAATGCATGGGGTGTTTTGTGCATTTTTTGGTCACCAACACCCTGAACAGTGTAAATATGTTTAAAATGTTGAGTATATATTGAGTATTTATTTAATATTGAAAATACATGTTCTGTTGTCAACATAAAAAAGCCTGAAAAACACCCTCTAAGAGTTACATACATGTAAATATAGCAGTAAACATGTTTAGCTGTAAATATGAATGGAATCGTGAACTTACAATCAGATTGAATGATAGTTTTGGAGTTGTGTCAGTCTGGGTTATTCTGAACGTGTGCTGAGTCCGGGTGGTTTATCCTCCTCTACATCTCTTTTACAGGACACACTGTGTTTACTGCACAGCTTCAGTCAGCCCATCACGCTGCTCTATCAGGATATCACAGCCAATAATAGCAGCGTCACAGCTACACATACACATTCAACGCTTCACAATCATTCAAGGTCACTCTGCTCCCTCTGCTCCGTGGTTTCTAACTGTGTTTTCTCCCTTTCCTTTCTGTATCCACGCTGAAACAGATTCAACAGCAAGGCATCATGGGAATCTTGTGACACAAGAGTCCATCAGCATCATGCAAGGGCAGGTTAAATTGTTTAACTATTCTAAACACTAAAAGATCATTTGAGCTCTCATTCAAAATGCATATGGAAACTCATGCATGTTCCATCGAGGCTTACAAATATGGACCAAATGTTGCAGTACCACTGGCAACCATGGGGGCAGTGTTGAGCACCAGAGCAAACAATTCAAACCAGAGCAGTAGAACACCTCAAAGAAGAATAACTGAAAAATGTCCAAACTTTTCTCGAATTTTCTGTGATACATTGTGAGTTGTTCGAAACTACAAACATGTCCGCTATGTTAGCTCATCTACGCACAGAGACAGACGACTATGGAAGGCCCTTTGAGCGTATATATTTAAGATATTTAAGATCAGTGATATCAACTGATGTGTTGCTCTGATAGTATTCAAACTTTGAGCACTAGTACTCAACTATGGCCGTCTATTACGCAACTTAGAATATGGAGCAGCTAGGCTATACAGCTTAGCAGATGGGTACAGATTCTCCACATAATTTAGCTAGTTTAAGGTAAAAAAATATAGGCCAAAAAATATGCTTGCCCAATTGTACCCTATGTTAATTTTTTAAGTGCTTTATTTTTCACCCAGAAAGCCTCTGTATTTGGCACTATTTTGCAATTCAAGCTTTGGCTGCTGGCTATGTGTTCTTCCGCCTAAACATAGCTGAACAGCTGTTTTGAGAAAAGAACAGCAAGTTAAGCTAAAAAAACACTAAACTGTGCTTTTCGACTGGAGTGACAATGATGTCTCCATCCTTCGGGTTGAGAAACTCTAGCGGAGACTGATTAGCAGGAGAGCTCTGACTTGACCAGTGTCATGAGTGGAGCTTTACAAAAGTTATTTAGGACATTTCTGATTGAGGATAGCAGCTGAGACGCTTGCAGCCTGCATCACTCCCCGACCAGAGTACCCTGCTGTATTAACTCTGGTGTTTTACTGACCTTCTTCTAGTTTCTCAATTGGCAAAAACCGACCCAGGCCAGGAGAGCTGAGTGGAAATTTTTCATCCAAGTTTCTTGCTGATGCTTTATTCTTCTAATGGCTAATAGACAAGAAAGAGACAAGCTACCGTTGGTACGATATGAAACAGTTGTGTCAGCTGTTGATGTGGACTTGTTTGAACTCTCTTTGGTGGCTTTTCTCAGACAAAGCCCGCAGACTCAAACAGCTATTCCCATCCTGCTGAGGCAGAAGAGCACATCGCCGTATCCAAAGCTCGCATTTCAAAATAATTCCGAACACAGAGGCTCTCTGGGTGAAAAATGAAATGCTTCAAAAATGTTCAGTAAAGTGTACAATTGAGCTAACATTGTATTTGTTGCCCATTTTTACCAAAAACTTGCTAAATTATGCATAGAAACTGTACCCATCTGCTACGCTGTTTAGCCTAGCTTCTCCTGCTTGTCCTGTTTGAAGGGGCAACGCTAACTGAAATCTCTGGAGGCGACAACTACCACCAAGTACCTCATACAACCCAGCTTCAAAAATACTGAAATATCCCTTTAATCTAAAATTATCTACACTGGTTTTCCTTGTTGGGCTGACTCTCACTCACATCTACGGGCAGTTTAGAGTCACCTACTGCATGTCTTTTCCCTGCCAGAGGAAGCTAGAGAGAACTAACATATGCAGAAAACATGTACCATCGGCACTGTTATACATCTCCCATGCATAAAATGTTGTATTTAATAAATTTGTGATTCTCATTAGAACAGAAAATTTGCCTGTTTCATGTTTTTTTAATCCTTTCCACCTAGGAGCTGTTCTCTAAGCTTTGCTTCTTAGAGGCAAATTGGGTTGTGGTTTGAAGTCATGTGGGTGTATGAAGTGGAAGATCATCTAAAAATATCCCCTTCAATTTGTTTTAAAGTGCCACTTCTCTGTTAAACACTCACAAAACCTATAGGAACAAATGTAGTGGTCCATGCTGCATGGGTGTACATGAAGAAAAAACTCCACCAAAAATGTGTTTCAATGTACTGATGTAATCTAAGGTGCCTGATTTGTCTCTAGTGAGTAAGAAAGGCCTTCATTTCTGTTTAAAGCTCTTGAGTGAAGTATTTAGCAGTAAATGTCAGAGTGAGACTACAAACAACAGTTGAAGGGTTACATTGTACCAGAAAATTACCTGTCAGTCATTCCTTTAGCTTTCTGTTTGGACCTGATAGAATGAGGATTAGCAGGCCAGACACAAGGTATGTAAATCCTGCCACCAGCAGCCCTAAATCAAATCAAACAATAGAAGAAGATGAGGTGGTGCTTGGCTCCGCCCACCTCTGTTGTAACCTCTAGTTCTGAGTTTAGGGCTCTGTTCAGTGAGGAACTAACCTGACAGGTCAGTTTTATATATCATTGCATGGATATGTTTCATATTCATCTGGGAAAGCTCTAGCCAGTCTGTCATCAGACAGATGCATTTTTCAAAGTTCAGACCATTCAATGCTGTTTTAGGAGAATAAGGCATCGCTACAGGGGGAGTTTGGTTGTACTGGAAACTGATGCAATGGCTGCCACCAGTGTAGCAATTAGATCGGATGTAGCAAAAGTATAGTAGCAGTTTTATCAGAACTGGACCAATGAAAGCGTTTCATGTTTTCAATGTTTTCACTCTCCTATGCGAGTGCGATCGTTATGGGTGGGTTTGGCTTGTACTGTAAGCCGGAGCTTTAAGCTTGGAAGTAGTTGTAGAAAAGCATCAATTTAATCAGACCTCAACCACATTATTTTGCTAAAACAAGAACAAAGAGCCGCACTGAAATCTTCACTTTGCAGAGATGTTTTTTTCATAGCTCCAGATGGGTTTCAGCATGAATTTTGGCCATCAAAATGCTTCGTTGTTCTAACACTACAGCATTGCTAGCCTGTATAGCTCAGGTTAGCTCTGGACCTGCAGATGTCAACTACCACATTTTGTATTGTCACTCTGATTGGCCTCAGACCTGTTCTTCCCAAACACTTTGTATGGGAGGTTTCCCATACGAACGTGAAATATGTCCATGCAGTGTTTATATGGAACAGTCCCTCTGGCATGTCAGGTTAGGAAATCTCCCATAGAAAGCGTTTTGGAAAGGCAGGCCTTGGACAATTGGACAAATGTTCTGTCAAATTTATTTTAGGCCAATCAGAGCGACAAGACAAAAAGGGTTGTATGTATGTGCTGTTCCAGTACTAACCTGTGCTCTACAGGCAAAGGCATCTGTAGTTCATAGATGGTGGAGCTTGATATGGATAAAATTCCTGCTGTGGCGAGTCGGGAGAAGAGTGAAAACATGATCTATGCTAAGAGAAGCATTCATTGTGGTTCTTTGCTCTTGTTTTGATAAAGAAATGGGGTCCATATCTGACAAAACTGCATCTATACTTCTGCCAGACTTTTTTGTCTCCTGTCCAAAATTTCAGCCATTTGGGAAAAACTACCAGACATGTGCTTTAGATAGACCAATTATCTGTGTTTAACAGCAAAAACAAATGAAAACAGAAACACTGTGACATAGCTTTAAGTCAGTGCTAAAACATGACTTTCATTTCCAAAACTGGCCCAATAACAAGACAGCAGAAACAGAGCCTGATGGTAAACCAGGGTAATTGTTGCCCTGTTATTACAGCCTGCTTGACACATATTACACACGACCAAACCTTGGAAATGACGGCAAAAAGACGGTATTTTATTTGTCTTTGTGTAAGTTGTCTAAACAAACATGGTGAAATTGTGAGCTTTCCTTACACACATGCAGTCAGTTGCACAATATACGCCTACGTTAAACACATAAAGAAAAAACACTGTTAGCTCTGAGTTAGCACATTAGCTTCTATCATAACTTAGCAGCTTCCACTGAAAACCAATAAATCATCCTGACCAGTGCTCTGCTAACACTCTGAATTACAAATGAAAATAGAATCTTGTGGTCAGTTATCCCATATTAGTTCTCATGAACTGATGATCTCAACTGTAACCTCCGCTAAAAGGCCTGTCCTTGTCACTGCATTGGTGTTTATGTCGCAGAGCAGTTCCTTTCATTTTGGCTTCTTTATTACCTGCAGTGATGCCTAATCCTTCCATAAGCCTAGATTAGCCATTTGTTGCCTATGTAGATAATAAATCCCAGCACTGAACAGAAAGTAGGTTGTTGTAAAATTACTTTAAATTTATGTTAAGAATTCATGCAATATATCTTCTAAATAAAGGCTTGGTTATGCTTTCCACACGAATGGCCACATGGACAAAACTGATGCGGAATCATGATGTGGCATTTATACCTAGCGCCAGCTTCCTCTCCACCGTAAGCTGATATTCTCCCAAAAGCTAGGGGGCAGTATCTTCAAGAATCGCGTCTGTAGCGTGTTTAATGCCATGTTGACGTCTGTCGCGTCCGCATCTGTAAAAGTTTCGGGGATGTGTGTGGCCAGGCGAAAATTGGCCGCACGGGAACCCCGCGAAGGGGCGTGTCTTAATATTTGACATCACGTTCTAATGCGCGGGCACTCACGACCTCTCAGATGCATCAAGCATAAAACAGGCTTAACACAGCATATACATAAGTAAGTATTCACTATTTACTGATTTGGCAATTTACTTTTTTTTTCTGGACATTTTGCCAGTTGATAGTTTTATCTACCAGACATCTGCCTGTGAAACCAGCTAACAAAAACTCTGACTTCATGTGCTCCATTTCTGATAGCCGCGACGCTATATAGTAGCCACATCTGAGCTTGTTGCTACATTGGCGGCAACCATTGCTACTATGTTCCAGTATGACTAAAACCCCCCTCGGTCTTCTTAAATGATGCTGATTGGTTGGATAGATTGTCAGATTGATTGAAAAAAATGTACTATAAAGTTAAAAAAGCAGCAAAACCTTGCAAAAAAGAAGTGATAAATGTGTATTTGAGGTGTTTTCTATGTTCAAAGTTTCCAGAATTGTATGTTTTTCCCAAAGACTTACCAGAACAACATCAACCACCTGCTGCACATCGTTTATGAGACATTTTCCTCCTCAGTGTTTTATACCAATAAACCATGACTCCACGGGGTTCAGCCTCATATCTATTGAGATGTTGATGAAGATGTTTCATCCTCTTTATAGGGGCAGCTGAGGACATGACATCTCTACAGCTCTACCTATCAGCCCCAGCGCAGACAGATAACTCTATAAAGCACCTATCTGTGCTCCAGTCTATCGCTCTCTGACTGTCTCACACTCACACACACTATCAGAGATACACAGTGATGTTTCTGCACAGTTATCTCTGTCTGATGCTCCGCTCTGACAGCACGCAGTCAGATACATCGGAGGTGAGAATCTCTCCATCAGTGATATTTGTCAAAGAAAGAGGCTGGATGTGATGTTGCTATCTGTCCTGACATGTGGAGAGGTTGACAGGTGGAGATTAACTCGTTTAGACAAGAGCATGAGGAGGAAGAAGAAGAAGTGACTTCAGCAGAGAAACAGAAGTGTGTAGTGACAGTAAAGACAAAGAACAGGAAGTAACAGTGGCGTGGAGTTTTAATGGTCATCAAATCAACAGTGACTCTGGATGGTAGCCACATAAACTGATGATTGTAACATTAGCATTAGCTAGAATTACAGCAGGGCAGAGAAAGTTTATGCAGTATGCAGTAACTGATGCAATTCAAATCAAGCAGTTAAATTCCCTTTAGCATTTGAAATAATAATAATGATAGTGATGATGATGATGATGGTGATAGACATAAGGCTGATAAGTTGTGCTAGTTGGGGTCAGGTGGGTCTACAGCAGCAGGTTGTTCACAACAACAGGCCGTCTGCACCGAAAGCCAGAGAAATCTCGATCTAAAGCAGCGATACTCAACACGTGGTTCTTGAGCCACATGTGGCTCTTTTGTGATGATTTGTGGCTCTTTTTTGTCTCATTTTGAATTATCCCCCAAGAAAACCTGAAAAAAGGGAAATTATGACCTGAGAAATTACCCATTGCAACTCACTTTAGTCAGTTTGTTTCCCACAAGTGTACAGTAGGCTTTAATTGTCAAACTTAATTAAGAACCTTTATTTTTTGTCTGTATATTTCCATTTTCTTTGTTTGCAACTTTTTTGCCCCTTCTTAAGCTTTGCCACTTTTTCCAGCTAATAGCCCATTTTTGCAACGTATTTTTGACACTTCTATTTTGCTTTATTGCTATTTGCAACCTTTTGCCCCAAGGTGGCCATTTTTGCCACATTATTTTTTACATTTTGACGATCTTTGCTGCTTTTTGCCCACTTTTCCCACCTTTTGCTGATTTTTGCCCATTTCAGTCGCTTTTTACTCATTTTTTGACCATTTTTGCCACCTATAACTCATTTTTTGTCACTTCTCATCTATTTTTGCCATGTTCTACCCTTTATTATAACTTTTTCTATGGCATTTTTGGCGGTTTTAGCCAGTTTTAGCCATTGTCTATTTTGCCCCTTTTATCCATTTATACCACTTTTTTTTTCACTTTTTGACCAGTTTTGCCACTTTTCACCACTTAGATTGTTGCTCTTGCAAAGGTATTTTTCAACAGTTGGCTCTTTGGTTGAGCAGGGTTGAGTAACACTGATCTAAAGTATGGTGTGTGATGGCCCTGGCCATATTTGGGGCTTTTCCATTACAATGAGCGCCTTGGCTCTACTTGATTTGACTCGGCACGGCAGCCCAGCGCAGCAGGGAATTTGCTTTTCCACCACAACCGAGTTTACCAGTTGAGGGCGTATCTAAAACTGATGATTAACAGCTTCTCCACGATAAAAGCATGTTGTGTTATTTAGTTCAACTCTTTTATTTATTTATTTATTTATTCATTTATTTGAAAAGGGACAGTGCACATTAATCAACATTTAAACAAATGTAAATGTACCCGAGTTAGCCAAGAGACTAATTTTCATTGGCAGTCCCTTTGCCAGATGTTAAAAGGCTTAGCAAAGGCTTATACATCAGTAAAATAAGTAATAATATTATGAACATTTACATTGTGATTCACAAAAAACAATCATTGGGCTCTAATTTCGTGGCGCAGCGCAGGGTGGCAGTGCGTGGCACACCCCACGCAGTGGTAATTTCATCGCACCACCACGCACAGCCAATTTGGCAATTTGGTAGACCGGGCAGCACTGAGATGGGTGTGGTGGCGCACCAGGGGGAGGTGTCGACAGATTCAGCTTGGCGCAGTGACAATTTCGTGCCAAAACACTGCACAGAAGGTGCGCTGAAAGCCTGCCAACTCCAACCTGGTCTATTCTCAGTGCAGGCGAAGTGCCCCCGTTGTAGTGGTAATTTGGCTGACAGCCGCGCAGTGCGCACACGTCACCAAAACCTCACAGGCAGGTTTCCAGAGTGTCAGGCACATTTCAATGCAATAAACAATCACAGCAACCACTATTTAATGTAACTGTCTGAACCGGCATATACATTTGCATCTATATAAATTGTCCCGTCACATCTGATGTCAGATCAAAGATGTTTGTCACGCATAATTGAAACTCAACCTGATGGCAGCTGGGAGTGATAAAAACTAACGAGCCAACCACAAACAGCCACGGCATCCAATATGGAGTATATATATTCAGCTTCTCTCATCTCATGAAATTCAAAAGAAAAGAAAAAAGAAAGAGACGCTCGCTGAATAAATGTAAGTCAGTCGGTGTCTTAAGGATTTACCTGTGATTGCCCATATTTCTCTGTTTTAATCTTTATTCTTAATGTGATCTAAAAAGATGGAGTACATTATTGCAAGGAGGATGAGGAGGAGATACCAGGAGAGAATATATCACCAAAGGTTCTCCTATTTGGTGATGACAGAGCAGGAATGCAGGTGGATCACAAGCATGATGCCTGGATTAGCCTGCTGCTGTGTTAAATGTAATTGCCACTTCATTTTGTACTCCTATTCATGACACAGGAACAGATTACATCTGTCCCGCGAGGTGGTCCACACGGTGACGCGCATCCTGGCCTCTGATGCGCAGCCCGGTGGCCCCTGCGCTCTCCCAGTTGCTGTAAAGGTGACAGCGGCTCTGACCTTCTTCGCCACCGGGTCTTTCCAGCACACCGTGGCCACGGTGGCGGGGATCAGTCAGCCCGCTGTCAGTTCGGCCATACATGCAGTGTCTTCCAGTCTAGTCCGACATGCAAATGAGCACATAATTTTTCCATCAACACCCGACAGCCAGCTGGAAACGAAGCGAGGTTTCTTGTCAAAACGTGGATTCCCCGGGGTACTGGGAGCCATCGACTGCACACATGTGCAGTTGCGCACACCCAAGCCATCACTTATGTGAACCGCAAGGGAGTACACTCCATTAATATCCAGGTGATCTGTGACTCGAACTGCCTGGTGACACATGTGTATGCTAGTTTCCCTGGGTCTGCTCATGACTCATTCATCCTGGCGAATTCTGCTATCCCTACAGTCTTTCAGGGGGACACCCCTCTGGATGGGTGGCTGCTAGGTGACAATGGATATCTACTTAATGTGGTTGATAATGCCATACATCACACCAACAACAAGAAGGCAGCATGGTTTTAACCGTGTTTTCAGCAGTGCTAGGTCAGTCATCGAACGTACTTTTGGAGTGCTCAAAATGCGTTTCAGATGTCTGGACCGTACGGGTGGTTCATACAGCCCTCAGAGGTTCAGTGCATTCTTTGTCGCATGTTACGTGCTACACAACATAGCCTTACGCCGTGGATGCCACTTTGACCTAACAGAGGAGACATTACAGGACTTAAGACAGAGAGAGGCCGAACTGCATGTGCCGTATCAGCAGGGAGAGCAGCAGAGCACACGGGACAGAGAGACCACCTGGCTGCACAGCTCTGTCCTTAAATGTGAGTATTAGCCTACCCTTTATACATGTTTTGGCCACAATTTACTCAGTCACATTAAAGATACACAAAATCACTCATGAAACATATAAGTTTTATTTAAACGCATCTCCTTCCTCTTCCTCCTCGCGCACTTGGACTGCTGGTTGGAGAAGGAAGGGGGGATGTCCCCTGTGGGAGGAGGCATTCAGCTGCATCCGCCAGCCTAACAAGGCTGGAGTCAACGGAGGAGAGATGGACATCCAGGTCGCGGAGCCAGGGTTCCACGCCCTCAAGCCGGGCATTCAGAGTTCCCAGCTGCCTTTCCAGCATCTCGAAGCCCCCCCGCTGGATGTCAAGAAAGGGCTGGTCCTGGCTCTGTATGCGGGCCCGTCTCTGCCCACATCTCCCACCTCTCTGTCCCGCGAGGCACTGTCTCCCTGCGCCCTCCACCTCCTCGGTCCCTGGGTCGCCAACCACCTCCTCCTCCTCCTCCTGCTGCTGCTCGGTTTCATCTGATGAGACTGGACGCAGAAGCTGGTTATGTTGCAAATAAACAGTTAATCAAACGTATTCACATCTTTGGTTTTGTGTAATCAGGAGTTACATGCCAAAATGATCATGATTCAATAGGGTAAAACAAGTTAATTTCACATGCAAACAATGAAAATGCGTCATTTCAGCACAGGTGCTTCTGATTTCATTGCCATTACACAATTTATTTATGTTGTAATCTGTCCACACCACTCATCTTTATTATGCGGGGTTTAAATAAAGGTTACTAAATGTGAGTGTCTTCATTAGTAGAAAAATATGTTTGCCTTACCCGTAATCCCATCTTCAATCCCACCAAAGCCCTCGATGCTTATCATGGAGAGGGTGGAGGACACAATGTCCTCCGCTGAGCTCATTGTGAGGCTGATGGAGGGGCCGCCCCCGGTGGCCACTGAGTGCCTTCTTTGCTCTGACAGCTTTTTTTTTTGGCCCTTCTCCTTACATCATTGAACCGTTTTTTTACATTGGGCAGCGGTTCTCAGAATATCTGGGCAAACTTGATTGACAATATTTAGTAACTTCCTCCCAGGCAGTTTTTGCATCATCAGCCCGTGGAGGTCTGTTAGCATTACCATATATTCTGGTACTGCGAGCTTGGACCTCCCGGACCAGCACATCAGTTTCCTCCTGGGAGAAGTTTGGCCGCCTGGAGCTGCTGCTGCTGTCTTCGTCCATGGTGGTGGCGAGGTGAAATTGGCACTGCGCCTTGCCCGCAGCATATTTAAAGGCAAGGAGAGGCGTTCATTTGATTGGTGAAGATTATACTCGGCTGTGTTAAACCCACTCACGCCTTCTCTCCTCCCGCTTCGCCACTTCCGCTGGTGGGAGGGACGGAGGCATGGGTGCGCCAAGCCTCACCGGACTGCGCCATGCACGAAAATTGTAAAATGCCCTGGACACACCCTGTTGGCGCAGCGTAGGCGCGGCGCAGGGCAGGTGCGCCGTGCCTGCACCTGGTCTACGAAAATAGAGCCCCTTATGTCACAATAGCAATGGTACAATTAATGCTATGGTTAGCCACAGCATCAGTGTTGACATTGTTGGTTCTCAACCAACCATTTCTTAACATTATGTTTGAATGCATGATGGGATGGTGACTCTCTATTTGGTTGTGGTATTAAATTCCACTGATGTGAGGCTCTGTAGGAAAAGACAGTCTGACCAAATGTGGTTTTTCTGAGTGGAATTATGCAGTCCCTCCTAGCTGCACCTCTAGTGGTTCTATTTGCATCATTGATAAAGTTAAAAAAGCCTGATGGAGGTGGAGGTGCTAAGCCATGTAGAGTTCTATACAGACGTTTTTGTATTTAATCGTTTTCCCCAACTGAATAGACTATACTTCTTAAGGATGTGGCAGTGATGAAAACTGAATGGTTTCTTGTCTAAAATTTTGAGTGCCTGTTTATATAATGATTCTAGTGGCTTTAAGGCTGTAGTGTATGTATTTGACCAACATAACACACAATAGGTGATGTGAGAGAGAATCATTGAGTGTAAGTACATCTTAGCTGCAGCAGTTGAAAGGGAATTTCTGATAAACCTGAAATTCGCCAAGCTGACTTTAACCTTGTTGCAGACTTTTTGAATGTGGATTTTGAAGTTAAGATTACAATCAATATGAAACCCCAAGTATCTGTATTCTGACACAGTTTGTGAATGCCTACATCAGGAAATGTGTTGTTTTCAGTGGCAACTTGACAGAGTTTTTGCCAGACTTTTTTTGTCTCTAGCCACAATAGCGGGCAGATATTCATATGACCAATAACCTGAATATAACAGCAAGAAAAAAAACTAAACACAAACCCTGTGATATAGCATCGTGTGTGCTAATATGGGACTGTGGACACATTTTTACGTCTGAACCTGACCCAAAGACCGAGACAGTCTTGGGTCTTTGTCTATGTCGTATGTGTTCTTGTAAAGCATCCTTGGGTTCCTTGAAAGTGGCTATATAAATCCAAGATATTATTATTATTATTATTATTATTATTATTATTATTAATACAGTAGAACCTAGTGGACAGTCAACCTGAGTAACTGTTACCCTGTTCTTACAGCCTGTTTGGCAAGTCTTACACATGACCAGACCTTGGAAATGACAGTGGAAAGACTTAATTTGAAAGTTATTTTGTATGTAAGTTGTCTAAACAAACATAATTAAAATTGTGAGCTTTTCTTTACACACATGCAGTCAGATAAACAACAGATGCCTACATTTAATACATAAACAACAGCTCATATCTTTACATTAACACTGTTAGCTCTAAGTTAGCCTGTTAGCACATGAGCTGCTACCATAACGCAGAAGTTTACAAAAGCTTAATACCATCCTCCACTGAAAACACCAAAACATGATAAACAAATAACCAACCAGTGCTCTGTTAACTAGACACTACGTTAAAACTCCCCATAACAAAATAAAATCGAGTCTGACCATCAGTTGTCCCACATTAGTCCATACAGACTGATGATCTCCACTGTAACCTCCGTTAAAAAAGTCAATCCAACCATCGTGGTTTGTTTGGAGTAGTCCTGAAGATAGACTAAAGTAACCACTTTGGATACTGCAATACAGTCCTCTGCTTACTCATGGCTCTTCCCAAACTGTTGCTGATTAGCCAGGACGCCCCGGGCATGATGACCAAGCTCCAGAGAAGTGACATGTGATGGCTGTAAGGATCCATGCCTTTCTGCACGATATGAGTCATGTTGAATACAGTTGAATACACTTCATCTGAGAAATTGTCAAAGGGAGATTTACCCACTTATTGAAGTCCACGACAACTTTCTGCTCAGCCCAGGCCTGTCCTTATCCTGCCTGTTGCAATGATGTTGACATCGCTGAGCAAATCTGCTGTTCCCTTTGTTCTAGCTTCTTTATTACCTGCAGCGATGACTAATTTAAAGTCCTTCCATACCACTGTTTTCCCTTCATATTTTTCAGTTGCTCTGAACGTCCCTGTAGATAAGCTTTGTTTGACTTCATCCACATTTATTACATGAATATTTACTGCCTAAATTAGCCATGTGCTGTCTTATGTAAACGCCACAGAACAGGAAGTTGATATAAACTTAAATTACTTTAAGTTTAATCAAAGGATTCCTGCCACATATCTTCTTGGTAACACAATATATAGTATATTATTATTCTCTATTCATTTATTTTGTAATTGGCATGTTCTAAGTTTTACTTTTTGGCAGTTTTTTATTTTTTATCTGCCAGAAAATCTGGTGGTATCACCTGTATATGCATTTAAAGTGTTCTCTCTTTTTACTTTGTAATAATATATCAGCAAAGCCAAGAAAATCAATGGGGGTACAAATTTTCGGCCATGTTGCCCAGCTCAACAAAACCCCACCTTACAAAGTAAATGGACTGGCCAGACTCCAGTGAGAGAGAAACCTGGAGAAAAGTGTTGGCAGGTATGACACAGTTTTAGAGCAGAAACCTCTGTCAGTGGAGAGACTGTCAAAATAGGTCATATTTGTGATAAGATGGTTCCTCACTGCATACAGCATGATGTATACATTAAAAAGATGTGTGCCACAGCACTGGTCTCTCCAACATGAACTTCACGTTTCAACATGAACCTCTTTACTCAGACACTCATCCCTCCCTCTCCTCCTCCTCTTTGTGCAGACCCAGCTCCACATTGTCCAGCCTCTCCATTCTGCAGCTACCAAATAACATCTTAAGTGGTTAGTGGAGGACAGGGAGCAGCTGACACGAGGGTGGCTTCATAGAAAAGGCTTTTATGAGACAACTTAACAACCTCATCCTAGTACCTACTGTACTAAACTCTCCATCCACCTCCTGGCCCCCGCTGGAGTACCGTGGAGCCACTAGACTGCGCATAGCTATTAGTGCCCAGCGAGGAGCCCCGTGGCGTTGTGGGGGCCGGTAATGGCCCTCTTTGAGGCACGCTGGGAGCTTGTCATGGGGGCCTAATGAAGACAAAGGCAGGGTTTGTGGAGTACGGAGGCATGGGCGAGAGAGGCTAATGCTCCGTTAATGGAAACCTCTGCTGTCCTTGACAAATTGGAGGGTCTACACAGAGGGCATGTTAGTGTGAGGATGCATATGCACACAGTTTACAGGGCTCTGCATTATGATTTACATCAGGTTTACAACAGGGTGAGCGAGGCTGAGCAGCATTAACTAGCACTAACAGTAGACGCTCACTGACCACAGGATAATCTAATAGAAATGTTTAATCCAAATTGGAAATGGATTTCTACTTGTTTCATCTTATTTACCCCTGGCTGGCTCTCTAACTGGTCCACTGGCCCACCAATCACTACAACTCTTGCTGGGCTACTCCCAGTGCATTGCAGTGCAATCCTGACCTTTAATCTGGTCTCTTCAACATGGTTCAAAGGTGGTCTTGGGGTTTCAGAGCAACTCTGAGACTGTTTTTCATCCAATTTTCTAAACTGAAGGTTAATTATAAGAAATGTCTTCTCTGGATTCAGGTTTATGAATGCCTACAGTTCAACCAGTAAACAGTCAAAAAGAACACTTTCATAAGCTCGAAGGTGAGAAAATAATTTCAATACTAACACCATAAGATGTTCTGTCTATTATCATCATATCATTATCTGCACCTACAGTGCCTTTAAGAGGCAATCACCCCTTGGATGTTTTACCTTTTTATTGATTTTACAAATCAATTGACTAAAAAAATATAAATCATTGAATTCATGGAAAACCAATCTTCTTCTAAGCTGTATTCTCTTGCAGACTTAATAAGATTGTCCTATTTATTTTGCTGCATTCATGTTACCCTGTTCTTTCACAAGCATTCTAGGGCCAGCTGCTGAGAAGCATCCCCACAGCATGATGCTGCCACCGCCATGCCTCACAGTTAGGATGGTGTGTCTGACGTGATGCGCAGTGTTTGGTTTTCACTAAATATAGCATCCTGCCTAATGGCAAAAAGCACCATTTTGGTCTCATCAGACAGAAGAACTTTTTTTCCATTTGACCATGGAGTCTCCCACATGCCTTTTAGGGAACTCTAGTCCAGACTAAATCTGAATTTTCTTCAACAGTGGCTTTCTCTTTGCCACTCTCCCATAAAGCTTTGACTGGTGAAGAACCCAGGAAACGGTTGTTGTAGGTAGAGTCTCTCCCACCTCGGCTGCTGAAGCTTGGTGTCTTGGTGGCCTCTCTCACTAGTCTCTGTCTTGCAAGGTCACTCAGTTTCTGAGGACGGCCTGATCTAGGCATGCTTTTTTCTACCATCCCTTGACTTGTACTCTTCAATAACCTTGCTTGGAGTGTTCCTTTGTCTTCGTGGTGTAGTAGTAGCCAGGAATACTGATCAAAAAGTGACTAAACCTTCCAGATACAGGTGTCTTTATACTACAGTCACCTGAGACACACTCACTGCACTCAGGTCATCACCATTTCACTAATTGTGAGTCTACTAGCACAGTAGGTCAGTCACTTTTAAAAAGGGAATAGTTTTACTCATTTTATATTGCATATTTTTGTTTAATTTATGTTCTGTTGTAGAAATCTGTTTTCACTTGACATTAAAGTGTTGCTTTGTAATTTATTTTGCCAAAAAAGCCCTGTTATTTTGACGCCGTTGTGTAGAACATCCAAGGGGGTGAACACTTTTACAGGCACTTAAAAATACAGAAATAACAATTTTAGATCTAATCATTTTGAAATCCAGATGGAAAATGGTGACTTCTTTTTAGTTAAGTTTTGACATTGTGTGGGGGTTTGTCTGCAATTTTTGTTCATTAAAAGGGAAAAACTGCCAATTATGTGGTGTTTAGGACTTCTGTTTTTGTTGTTGCAGTATCACACTAGGATACAGTAGGATTTTTACATGAATCAATCAAGGGATGTGTTGTTTTCTTGCACTGTTCTATCATTACACCTTTTTGTTATTTGTCTACAGAGAAAATTGAAATGTCATGCATCACCATTCAAGTTAAAAAATATATCCAGGTATGATTTTTTTTGTTCCACATTTCCCAGCCCTTGTATCAACACATTATGTCTGCTTTAGAAGACAGTGAGGTTTTATTATTACAAATGCATAAATCAGATTCTAACCAGATACAGAATTAACAAGTAGCAGGAGGACATTAAAAGTTTAAGGCTGTCTGGAAAGGCCCTCTACATTCTGTTCAATTAAAGGATGCCAAATGGATTTCTCTGGTTGCTCACCTGCTTTTATGAGTAGTGGAGCGAGGGTAGCACCCGGAAAATTGATATCAAGGGACACGCAAAGGAAAGATCACAGGCTCTGGCTCTCGCTCCACTTACAGGCCCATTGTGATGCAGCAGTAAAGTAGCAGTAACCCTCTACAGAGAAATGGGTTGTAATCTCCGACTACAGCAAAGTGCTCCTAAAGATCTGAGCGCTGCTTAATCAATACTTAAAGCTGGAGATGGTGCTGTAGAGAGAAAGCAGCTAAAAATGGAAAAAGCTTTGAAACTTCTAAAAAAAACAGCATAAGATTTTAATCTAGTTTGTAGCGTGTTGTCTTGGCTTGTCTTGGCCCTGCTGCTCGTCAGCCTGGACTTTCAAATAAAGATATTCTCTCCTCTCTCGGCTGTGGAAACATTTCAGACATAGATCCGCAGGCCTCTCACTCTGTTTTTTTTTTTTCTTTTGCTTTTCTTTATTTTTTTCCAATCACCAGGCAAGTTCAGTCAAAAAAACAGATCTCCCCTCATCATCTACCCATGGCTCAGGTCAGTGGTTTTCAACCTTTTTTCCCTTTTCTCATATCTAGGAAAAGCTCAGACCCCCGGGACCCAATTGGAAAAATTATGCAGCAGTTTTAATTGGTGTCACAGACAAAATCCCAGCATAATAGGCCTACATACATTTGTTTTTGACCAAAGTTCTGTGAATAAACTATCCATTATTACAACAGTGTGTAAGGATCACTCTAGTAGAAAACAGTAAACTCAAAATTCTCATTTAAAAGTTAATTTGTGAGGAAAAAAGTAGAAATGTTTTCCTGTAAAGGTCATAAATGTACACGAACCAAAATTTGGAATATTTTAAATCACAACATCAAGAATCAAACCACTGTTTTCTGTTTGTTTGCTTGTATATTTTTGACTTTAAAATGTGAGTTTTTGATTTTAAAAACTTGAAAGTTTTGGGTTTCTGAAGTAAAGATTTAAGACTGTTTAAACTTACAAATTTCAAAAAAATTTGTAAATTTCCAACTTTTTTTAAACTTAGAATTTCTCTTTGTTTACTTATAAATACTAGCTGACTTTATAATCTAAAAAATGATGTCTTTTTCACCAAAAATGTGACTTTTTTGCTTAAAGATTTACAGATTCTTTCCCTTTACTGTCTTGTACATTGGTCCTTACTGTACATTTTGTTTCTAATCATGTTTTCAAAAATATATGTACAAGATGTGTACATCTTATTTTGATGTCAGCTCAGACAGGGTTCTTAGGACCTCCTGAGATCTTTTGCATCCCCCTAGGGATGCCCAAACCTCAGGTTTGGAACCACTGGTTTAGGTAGTGTGAGTGGTGTCTGAAACTCTGCAGCTAAACAGAGAGTCTGATGTGTCATCCCTCCCTGGGTGCATTTCTGTTAGATTCATCTCCTGTTAAATTTTACCAGAAAAAGTAAAGTCATATAAAACTGCCTGGTCACTGCAAAAACTGAAGCAGGATCCAGAACAAGGACGGGCCTGGGTCGGGCATGGCGTTGTAGTGAAGTTCGATGAGTGGGTAAATCTACGTACCTATAATCAATTCCTTTATGAAGTGGGACTAATCATGTCATCCAGCAAGCAATGGGTCGTTTGAGCTGGTGGTGTGACACCATCTCACTTCTCCATTACTGGGTGTTCATGCTCTAATCTAGCCTATAGAAGAATCAAGCAAATGTGACTTCAGCTTTAACCATCAATGAGAGGAGGACTGTACTGAACTATCCATGGTGGATCCTTTAGACTTTCTTTGGGACTACTCCAAATAAACCACAATGGTTGGATTTTACTGTTTTATCTGAGGTTACAGTTGAGATCATCAGTTCATGATGACTAATGTGGGAAAATCGACAATATGACTCAACTTTCATTTGTAATGCAGAGTTTAAAGGTGGTGTCTAGTTAACGAAGCACTGATTAGTCATTTGTTTGGACTACTTGTTGTTTTCAGTGGAGGATGTTATTTGGCTGTTGTAAGCTGCTAAGTGCTAACTAACTAACTTAGAGCTAACTGTGCAAATGTGAAGTATAAAAGCATCTTTCCACAGTCATTTCTAACAAACAGCAATAACAGGGCATCAAGAACTCTGGTTGGTTCAACTTTGTTGGACTTTGATCATGTTCAGGGGTATTAGGCACAGACATAAAGCTGTATCACTGTTTCTGATTCAAAATATAGTATTGCTGTTAAATGAAGTGGTATACGGAAAAAAATGTTGACACAAGAGGAAGATTCAGAAACGTCACAGACACAGAAAGACTGGAGGGATCTCAAAGAGTTTACTTGAGCAGCAGCTGTCATTGACAGATGCACAGGCCAAAGACACAGAAAGCACACGGGGCATGCACACTTTATGCCTGACATGAGGAGGCACCCCATGTGACCACTTCAGTCCCATAAAAGTAGATTCCTTGAATACTATTTCTGGTAGCCTGCCAACTGTGAGCCAAACTTGACTTAGCTGTGTTACATGACTCCAATACAAACATGATATTTTCATTAACATGAAGGTTATTGGTCACATATGGCCGGAAACAAAAAAGTCAAATTTTGGCACTTTGCTGCATCAACCTTCTGATGTCCATTCAATGCCCCATCTCTCCAGATATCCTACCATCTAACGGCTCCATGATGCCTGCAGCCGCCCCAAACATCTAGTCCAACCCAGGGAGTCCTTGGCATCCAGTCTATATGTAGTGAGCTGGATCAGACAGGAAGGCACACCAGATACCTGGAGAAGTGAGCTGCTACTAATTGTTGACCAGTCCCATTCCCGCTCTCCTGAGCACCCAAAAATCATCACAAAGGAGTCCAGCCAGCACCTCTGGCTATCAGTCAGCACCCAAGCCTCACAAGGCCCCCAAAGAATCTGGCTTTCATCTGCATGCTGGGATGCAGGGAACGCCACACTGTCTTGCCTAGAGAATCCATTACCCATTGGTTATTCTCAGCCTCACAGAAATCAGAATGATGGGTTACGCTGCCAAAGATCTGGTCAGAGGTATTTACCACTCTTCCACACCTACATGTGGCTAGTGTCTGTATATCTGTAAATGTAGGGATCATTCCTCCTAGTTTTCAATGCAGGGAAGTTCACTTCTTTACAGATGGATCAAAACCTGATAGAAACTACTTGATACAATGATTTTGTCTGTTTTTCAGCAGATTTGAAAAAGTAGCATGCTTTGAGTAAACGGCTGAGCAGAGAAGGGTTTAAACATTTTTTAAAATATATTTTATTTGACAGTTTATTCAATAAATTAATGCAGATAGTTAATGATTAATGGACGCTTTCTAAGCTTTACCCACCAGAAACAACCTCCATGAAGATGTTATAAAACAAAAAGAAATAACTATCAGATGAGTCAAAATGTTTTTACGGCAATAAAATGAAAATAAATCACATAAACAGCAGGTTATATGTCATAACGCTCTTCATCTTTTGGGTGGACTGACCCTTTAAAAGATGCAGAATAAAACAGATGTCTCTATCTGTAACTGCTCCGTTATTCCCAACTGTGGAAAAGTGGTGATGGGCAGTCTGGGATGGGAAGAGGCATCACTACTAATAGCAGAGCATTGATTTTTCACCACCATCCCACACATCATTCAGATGGGACACACAGAAAAATAGCTGCTCTCTCTCTCACACACACACACAGAGCAGGAAAAACAAACTACTGCTTCACCTTCATCCAATCCCCTCCTGTAGGCGCTCAGAGCGGCGGGGTGATGGAGGGCGGCTGTAAAAGACTCCACACCATTAGCTTCATTGATACCTGCCAAAGGCTGCGAGCGAGGAGGGGGGGGGGGGGCAGGTGTGTGTGTGCTGACAGAACGAGCCGAGTGTCACAACAACATCAGAAAGATGTAGCCAGGAAGCATGAGGCGCCGCCAGCTGACAGGACGGCATCACTCACCCCGTCCTCCCTCTGAGAAGGAGCGTCACAGCCAGTACCCTCCACTGCTCAGCAAAGACCCCGCCTCCAAAGCAGGGAGGAAGTTTATTATTAACTGTTCTTTAACTCTATACAGCCAGCAGTTATTACAAAACACTAATAAGAAGGTGCTGGATCATTAAAGGATTGTATGGCATCTGCACCTCCAATTCACAAAACACCTACAAAGGGTTAAATGCACCCCACTGTTTACAGATATTTCCATTATGCACTCTTCTTTCCATGCAAGCTAACCTCACTGTCTAAAGCCCCTGCAAACCCCAAGTCCAAAAAAGCTGGGATGCTGGGCAATGAGTGAATACAACCAGAATACAGTGATCATTTCTCTACCTATCAAACTGAATAAAGCACAAGGAAAAGAATTTTAAATGTTTGTAATCATGAACTTTATTTCTTTTTCTTTATATGTACACAGTCTGTGAAGCCATGTTGTTGTAACTCATGCAGAATGTGTCTTTGTGGTGAAATAATCAGGGACGTCACTGAAAAGACGTCATCTAGATGGAACCATACACTGCCTGTGAAAAGTATTCACCCCCTTGGATGTTTTAACCGTTACAAGCCCTCCAGATCCAGCTGCCGAGAAGCATCCCTACAGCATGATGCTGCCACCACCATGCATTAAAGCTCTATTTCAGACTCATCAGACCAAAGAGCTCTATTCAACTTGACCATGGAGTCTCCCACATGCCTTTTGGCAAACTTAAGCTGAATTGATAGGAGTTCTCTTTGCCACTTTCCCATAAAGCTTTGACTGTTGAAGAACCCAGCCAACAGTTATGTGAAGAGACTCCTTCAGAGTAGTCATGGGTCACTCAGATTGTGAAGACGGCTTGATCTAGGCTGATTAACACATGTGCCATATTCTTTCCATTTCTAGAGGATGGATTTATCTGAACTCCAAGGGATGTTCAGTGCCTTGGATTTTTTGTAGCCATCCCCTACCTTAAATATTTCAACAACAACTATTGTTCTCAAGTAAAAGTACAGTTACTCTGGTTAAAATCTACTTGAGTAGAAGTAAATTACTGGTCTACAAATCTACTCAAGTAAAAGTAAAAAGTGAGTCATTTAAAATTTACTCTAAGTACCGAGAACTGAGTAGCTACTTTTGATACCCAAGGGACTTTAACAGTGATGATCTGTCCATAGCTCTTAGGGGTCCACGATTATGCCGGCAGGATTTCATCATGCGCTACTTTTGTCACATGACAGCATTAAAACAAAGCTGCATTTTGCATTTCAATCACTTCATGTGGAAAGAATGATCTTTAAGATTTCTTTCAGTTTTTGATGTCAATAGGCCAAGTAAAAAAAGGAAAACTGATCATTTCAGTTTGATATAAAAATAAATGTTATACATAGGGGACAGTGGACCATGCTGTACAGGACTGGCACTGGTATTTTTTCATAATTTCAACATATTTCTTTTTAAAATGACAATATATTGTTAAATATATATATGTATATCAATTTTGGTGGGGTGTTGTGTTTTTTGGAGGCCCTATATCTAATACAGTAAATTAAACTTAAAAAATATATAGTTTTCATTTTATAAAGTTTAGGTAGTGCCAAAAAAGATTATACCAAACATGAGCATGGTATAGATTTTCTGAGTGGTTTATTTAGTCAAAAGAAAAATAAGAAAATGTTAAAATGGCCAGTGGACCTCTAAGGGTTAATGTGCAATGAAAACAAGAAATCTGGGCCTCCAACCAGGTTGTTTATTCTAAGGTGTGACCTAACTTAAAGCACAACGCAACAGCTGTTTTGGGAAGAAATATGGAATCATTCTCCTGCTGTGTGCATGTACTGACTGTCATGTGAAAGTCAAACAACTGGTTGTTTTCATGTTGTTGGCAGAAAGCTTGAACCTCCTTGTTGTCGCTTTTAGTGTTCATTTATAAAAGTACATGTACCTAAAAAAGCTACACAAATACAGCAATTTGAGTAAATTCAGCTGTAGCATAAGTTCAGTCAGGAAGACTATGAATTCACATTTTTAATCTTAGTTCTCTCCAATTAATACACTCTCATGCCACCTCTTAATTTCTGCTATCATTTGCTGAAGCTGTCTTTGCAAGGGGACGTCATTGTCTGTGAGATGTCACTCAGAAATCTAACCAATTGCATGATGCTCCACCTTCATCGTTAGCCAATCATCACTCTGCTCTTTTCAAAATGTGCCTCTCTCCCTCCCCTAGTTCTCTCATGCTGATGTTTTGCATGACCCTCCACCGCCCCAATCACCTCCAGTCTTGCAGAATCAGGAGCCATCAAGTTCTACACATCTGCAAGCCTTTAAGCTACCACCACCAGTATCCGGACCCCATGGGGGGATTTATTCTGCTGTGGCTCGAAACAGTCAGTCCTCGTTCCAAGAATCTCCCCATAGAGTCCATGCACTAAAGAAATTCTGTCAAGATAATTTCATTTCCATGTCACTCGATACATTAAACAATTATTTTTATAAAAATTTGTCTCTCCTGATTGAAAAGTAATTAGTTGATTTCCAACCTTGCTTTTCAGTAACCTTTTCTCTGAGTTCTTCATGGTGTAATGGTTGCCAGGAATACTGATTAACCTGTGGGTGGTCATTCCAGACAGGTTTCTTTATACTACAATCACTTGAGACACATTTGCTGACATTGACATGACTTTGTAGAAATCTATGTTCCCTATAACAAAAAAGAGTTTTTAAATCTTTTCTTGTCAAAAAGCAAAATTTGATCGACCATGATTAATCAATAAAAGGGTTAAACATCCAAATGAGATGAATACTTCTTATAGGCGATTCATTTGTTAGTAAAGTCTGTAAATGTGAGCCTGGCTGTACTCATTTTAAAATAAGCAGAGCTTAAATCAGTCTGGAGCAGTCAGCAGCTTCACCCTTCATCCACATGTGTGCAGACAGTCTGAAGCTGTTACTCATGAGTAGATCTCGAATATGGAGTTTCCTTTCACATGACTCTTATGTCATTTTGAAAGTTTTATTGTAAATTTGCACTTCTTTTAGGTTATGTTTCCATTTCTGCATGTTTGTATTCCTTTCTGATCTTTCTGTATCTTTTTAGCCGTGTGTGTTCTGTTATGGCTTTCTTCTTCTCTCCATCTGTTCAGTGTCTCATTGTGCTCATTTCCTGTGGTTTCAGTGACCGTTTCTTGCAGCTGTATTTAGAGTAAATGTGTGTATCCTCGTCCTCTTTAAGGTTTGATTGCTGTAATTTTGCATCACTTCAGTGGTTTTAAGTATATTTGTGATTTTGTGACTCTTGACTGCATGGGTTTTTTTTTTTTCCTCTAAAAAGCTTTTGCATCTAGTTGTGACCCATTTGATTCCCCGTGTGGCTGTTTGCTCCACTTTTTTACCATTTTACATCCACTTAAAGACATTTTGTGTCTCTGTGGGATTGGTTTGATGTTTTTCTTTTCTGTTATTGTGAGATTTTGTCCATAATTTGCATGTATTTGTGGTTCGGTTTTTGTTTTTGGATGTTTTTGTGTCTTTGTGATCCTGGAGTGTATTGTAACACCTTTCTCTGAGTTTCCTCGCTGCTGTTTTGTCATTTTCTGTGTTTTTGCATCTTCCCGTAGTCAATCTGTTTATCATTACACTTTTTCATTGCAGTCTTTCTGCACCTCAATTTTATTTGAATTACTTTTGTGGCATTTTAACATCCTTCTATGTCGTTTATTTTCTTTTTGTGATTATTGTGCATCCTAATGTGGCTTTTTTTTTGGAGCTTTTCTGCCTCTGCTTCCACTTGTATTTAATTTGGGTTATATTGTGTGCCTTTTTCGTCATTGTTTTTGTTAAAATGTGCATTTTTCAGTCTTTTTGTAGTTGTTTTGAGTCACTTTGTGTTGACCCTTTGAGCTGAGTGCAGAATATTTTGCAATAGATCCATCTTTAATGCTGAGGCAAATGATCTTTACACGTCCATCACCATGAATCAGAGCGATGTACGCCTGCCAGAGCTCAGCACATCTCTGAAAACGTTCAGAACAATCATCATGAGTGAAGGTATTTTCAAAAAAAACAATTTATTTCTCACTATCAGGAGTTGCTTCCTTAAATCCACCTGCAGCAGCTCATCTGAGGAGGCAGCAGAAGAAGCTATCACCTCGGCCTTACGAGGCTCCGGCTGCACGTCTCCCTGGATGTCGATTCACTTTCAAAGGAAGTGTGGTGAAAATTCATTTCAGGGTGGATCTGTCGCTGTAACGATTCGTTAGCAGAACACAAGCCGGTGAATGTGCTGAAAGCTGCTCATTCCTCATTTCTCCTTGATAGGAGAGGAGGGAGGAGGGCTCTGCAGCTGTCTCACATGCTGCCACACTGCCCCCCAGTGGTCAGAGATTGAAACAACAATAGAAACACTTCTACATGTTGCTCTTCTTCAGCAGTTGCTCTGCCTGTTGCAGACAGAGGCAGAAACTCCACTTTTTCTTAGAGAGAGATGATAGAAGGGTAGTAAAAATTTTCACCCAGAAATTGCTGGGAATATCACATGTAAGAGTGATTTACCTTAAAATACAAAAATGTGAATAAATTATACATATTTGGCAAATGTTAAGTGTTAAATGACTGCTTAAGATCCTTGAGTCCACTTTTGTTTCCACTTTATTTACTGCACTGCTGACAGGAAGTACTTTCAGTTGAATTAAATAAGTCATTTAGATTTTTAAGAGTTTACAGCCTCTGTGAGGATCTGGACAAAAACAAAAAAAAAGGTGATTCAGACGATAAGTACTGATTTGTCATGTCTCTGTGGAGCATAGTGGACCTCCGATGAAGCCATGCTCTGTCTATAGTGTTGTGGGTACCTTGTTCAGGAGAGTAGGTGGAGCTACTCAGTGGCGTGCACAGTTTTTTTCAAGGGCAGGGTCGAAAAGAAAAAAAGGGCACATAAAGCGCGTTCTCGCTACTGAAGAGGGCACTAAGTTTCGCGTGTTTTCGAGGGCTCTTTACATGTTTATATGTTATACAAATGGCACATTATATAGCCTTAAAACAGACTAACTAGACAGACTACTCAAGTTAGTTTGTAGTTAGGATCAGCATTCACAGGAACTGTGTAGATTCAACATTGGACTGTGAAGAATACACAGAAATAAATAAATAATCCCTAGGGGGTCTGGGGGTCTCCCTCCAGAACATTTTCAATTAAGTAGATGCCATTTCCTGTATTCTGGTGCATTTTAACACCATATTAGCACCAGATAATCCGAACTGGTTCTGTGAGATATAGTTCTGGCATATAGATCAAAAAAGGGCCCAACATAAAAGTCATTGCAACAGTAATGTTTCATAGTATTTCTTGGTCCTAAAGGTCTTCTGGATTTTAGTGTGTTTTTTCCACCCAAGAGGGCAGTTTAGTGTGTTTTGACTCTGGAGGGCACTTTAGCACGCATTTTGGCTCTTGAGGGCACTTTAGCACGCATTTTGGCTCTTGAGGGCACTTTAGCGCGCATTTTTCAACAATTGTGCCCCCCCGTGCACACCACTGGAGCTACTCCTCTCACCTGTCTGGCATTTCAACAGACATCCTAGATAGTTGCAGTCAGGCATATACTAGGTTTTTACCTAGTATTGTCACTCCAACTCTGGTGGCAGATGGTAATAAATGCACTCAAAAGAAAGAATTAATTTGATTTTTTTAAATAAAATATTAGTAACTCTGGAAAATTACTCCCCAGATTTTCCTATGTACCCCAAGAACAGAATATTAGAAATTTTTGCAAATTTATTAAAAATGAAAATATCACATTAAAAGTATTAACAGCCTTTATCCAAACACTTAAAATTTAGCTCAGGTTCCTCCCATTCCTCTGTATCTCTGCTGAGATCCTTCTGCAACTTGAATGAAGTCCACCTGACATAAAATAAATTGACTGGACAGGATTTGGAAAGTCACAAACATCTCTACAGAACTCTCAAAGGGAAGAAGTTTGGCACAACCAGGACTCTTCCAAGAGCTGACCGCCCACCCAAACTGAGCAATCGAGGGAGAAGAGCTTTAGTAAGAGAGGAGACCAAGACCCTGATGATCACTCTAACTGAGCTCCAGAGATCCTGTGTGGAGATGGGATGAAGTTCAAAATGGAAAAATGTCAATGCAGCCCTCCAGAGATGTGGGCATGTGGTTGACTTGGCTTTCATGTGGAGTTTTTGGACACTCCAAACAGGCTTTCATGTGTTTAACACTGAGAAAAGGCTTTCCCTTCTAGCCACTCTGCCATAAAGCCAAGTTTACTGCTGTAACCCTACCCAAATAATGTGGCTGTTAAAAGCTGTTTTTAGGATGCAGGACTAAAACTAATAATATTTTAACATGCAAGGGAATTAAAATGGTTTAACAGATATTAAAGGACAGAAATAGTTTTGGGAATTGCAGAAAGTGCAAAAGTCTACATTTCTTTAAGTGTTTATGTGAGGCTGTCTGCAGGAAACACACCACTAACACAAGCCGGCAGTAAAAGACTGAGGGTATCCGATTGGCCTGACTTGTTCCCCATGTAGAATGTACGGCCCGTTATAAAGCACAAAATATGACAACAAAAAAATGCCCCACTGATAAGCAACTTCAGAACAAGAATGGGAAAGAATTCCTCTTCCAGCGCATCCACAGTTCGTGCCGTCAGCCCTCAGACACTTACAGACAGGGGAACACAGAGGTAAACATGCTCCTGTCCCAACTTTTTTGGAATGAATTGCAGGCATCAAATCCAGAATGTGTGTGTGTATTTCCAAGAGAACAACCAAGTTTATCATGTGGAACACTGAAAATCTTATGCAGTATTCAAATGAATGTTGGTTGTATTCTGTTTAAATTTTCTTTTTTTTACAGTGCCCCAACTTTTTTGGAAATTTGACTTTTCTTTTTTCCTTTATTCATGATTTGATAAACCAAGACAACTGCAATAACATGTATTGATCTGCAGCCAGCTTCAAACTGATGCTTCATAGACACACACTGACTGAGCCTGCAGTGATGCAGCCTCACATGGTTACACTCCGTCTATAATGGATCATTACATAAATATAGACTTCATATGATTCTCTCTCCATTTGTAGGTCAATCCCTGATCATATGTGTGTTTCAGTAATCTCAAACCACTCCATACAATAATCCATTTGTGTCAGCACCGGTTCAACAGTGAGATCTGTTATTATTAGGAGCTGTATGGAGTGGTGCAGTAATGAGTCCTGATATGGTGAGTGAGCGTTTCAGCATGTCCAGGTCTGTCCCTTTAAGTTTACATTACTGAAATTTGAGAAATTATTGATGATAATTGCAGCATCAGGTCCATTTAGACTTTTTAAATATTAACTTTCCTCCATTCCCATTTACTCCTAATGGTTGTTCTCAACTTCTTGACTCTCAACAGACATTTACTCATGATCAGGATCATTTAACTGCAAAGAGCCTATTGAGTACGAGCTACACTTTACAAAACAGTGATTTTCCCCATTGTTTAACAGATTTATCTGACATGGAGGCGAACAATATCACAATTACTCAGTCCAGCCTCCTAACGCTAGCATCATCCAGTCAGATGAAGGAAGACCAAAGTCTTATACTGAGCTAAGAGGCTAGCTGAGCTGCTTTAAACAGTTTTTCACTCTCATTTAAACATTCTCTTAATAAAAACACTGATAAACTAGCAACCAGATAAACCTTGGAGGTGAGCGATCGAGTAATGATGTGTTGTTGGCTGTGCCACGAAAGAGCTCTTTAATGTGAGCTACAATAGCTAGCACCTGTTTGAGCTCTGGTTTTCATTCCTACATTTTTGTCATTTTCTGGAGTTTTTCACTTACATAACGTCATCTGCAAAGAATCTGTACCACTGTGCAGGGGCGTAGCACATGGGGGAAAAGGGTACTGATTACCCGGGCCCACAGTTTGCAGGGGCCCTTGAGAAGCCTGCAATGAAAATTGTTTTTTTTAATCTATTTTTCTTAGTAATTAGTTTCATTATTGAATCAAAAGCGATGAAATGAATCAGTCAACAGACTGCATTTGTAGCAAACAAAGTAAAATAAATACTGGGGGGCCTCTGCTCCTCCCTTAAAAATGTCCAAATGGTGTAGTCCAGCGCTGTGAAATAATGCAAGTAAATTCAGTTTAACTATAGAAAAATATTGCTCATGAATGGGGACATTATGCTCCAAAAATACAACAAAATGCATATATATTTGTAAAGAAATGATGCAACATTTGTCGCTTGGTTAGCCAGTTAAAGGGGGGCTTTGTAATATTCTTTCTGGGGGCCCAAAATCCCTAGCTACTCCCCTGCCACTGTGTCTTTACAAAATGAGGGAGAAAAGCGGTTAAAGAGGCACTGCTAGCCTACTAGCTCATGGCTAATTTGATCTCATATTTACTGTATATCAGGAGCAGCTTCAGTGCACACAGCATGCAGGGATGCCAAGCCACGGTATGGATGCCCAGACTTAAGTGAAGTTATCTGAATGGCATAAACAGCTTTCAGGCAAAGTGTCACAGTCTAAGGGCATAACTACACCTTTAAACAGCACAGTGACTTGAGCTTTTGTGTCAGTGTGTCTACATGGATCTATTAACTATAATTTCCTTGATACAAAAAGATTCTGGGGCTTTTCAAGGAGGATTAGACCTTGCAGTTCCTTCCCAAGGACTTTTCGGATAATGTTTTTTTCACTTTTGGCAAACTTTTTACATTTAAAATGTGCACCATAATCACTGAAGGTCTTTCTAACGTGTATGTCAATACAGTGCACAGCTGCAACTTTCTTGAGGTTCATGGGTATGACTCTCCTGGTTGATCTCCTATGTTTTTTGGATTTTGCGTATAGAATTTTTTTTGTATTGGAGAGGAGCTTTGGTGTGTTTTTTTTCTCACTTTGGGCTGGTTGGGGAGGGCAAGAGCACTGTCAGTCACTGCTGCAGCTGCAGCCATTCTTTGGACAAGATCCCCCATTAACCCTCTGTGTTGAAGCCTCAGACGTCAGAGATTAGCTTCAACTTCGTGTTAACCTGGCTCTCTCAGCGTCTGCTCATTTTTATCCTCTTCTCTAACAGTATCTCCAACTTCTTGCCAGTGGTTCAGCCTTCCAGCCAGCTCACTCACCGTCGTTTTGCACCATTACCTCCCGTTATATAAACTCCTTTCACCTTCAACCTTGGCTCACGTTCTGCCTCTGGATCCTATTCAGCTAAACGTCACATTTACCTACCTATACCTGATGGTAAATCCACCTGTGCTGTGCACATGTGCGCGACAATGCACTGTAGGTCTTGGGGATTTAAATGGCTTTGTGTCTGGACATTACAAGGTCATGTAAGGCAGTGTAAGAAGACCTGGAGTGAAAAACACCGCAAAGCTCCATTTGAGCGGACAGGACGAGGCTTGTTCAGTATCTTTTTAAAATATGGACTCATAAAGCTCTGTGTTTCATATAGAGAGGTTCATGCCCTTTTGAATCCACACAGCCTTTATGCAGCTGCACTCAGAGTCAATGGGCTGTGGCAGCAAATGTGCTCATCACAACCTCCATCCTAAAACAATGCATGTTATATTACAGTAATGATTCTGCTCTGTGTAATAATCCCCCTGTGAGCAGATGGAGGCTGGAGAGATCTACAGGCTTCATAAACCTGAATCCAGACAAAAATTACACTTTTCTATCTCTGTCGGAGCACTCTGCTGTGACTCTGCACCCCGAGCAGTACCGTGATAGATAACACAGGACGCTGTGGAGGTGTGCGTTCAGGTGCTGGCAGCTGGTTTGTGTTCATGTGTGTGTCATCCAGACAGCTATCTTCAGCTGTAGAGAGGATTTACAGAAACACTGGCTGCTGCTAGGGCCGGGAAATACATTTAGTTTTTAAGATACGATATACTTTTGAATAAGATATAGGGTGAGATGATATTGCTAGTTTGATATACTCTATGCTGATGTTGATTTGAAAACAAGAACAGATGCCAAGCCCAAATGTTCATTTAAAAAATTGTTAACAATAAGAATAAGAATTTTTTCCTGTAATTGATATTATAAATCAATCATGCTCAATATAAATTGGCTTTTTTGACAAGAAAAATACAAAGAAACCTTCTTTAATGTCAACGTGCCTGCATAAATATTCACCCCCTTTAAAGTGGCTGACCTAATTCAACAGAGCTCCAGTCAACTGGTGCTAGTAGTCTCCCAATTAGTGAAACCAGGATTACCTATGTGCAGTGCATGTGTCTCAGGTGATTGTAGTGAAGAGACACGTGGGTCTTGAAGCTGGTTAATCAGTATTCCTGGCTACCATTACACCACAAAGACAAAAGAACACTACAAGCAACTCAGAGAAAAGGTTGTAGAAAAGTATAAGTCAGGGAATGGATCGAAAACAATATCTAATGCACTGGACATCCCCCAAAGTTCAGATCACCAAGAAGTGGAAGGTATATGGCACATGAGTAAATCTGCCTAGACCAGATCTGTTTTTACAAACTGAGTGACTGTGCAAGAAGGAGACTAGTGAGAGAGGCCACCAAGACACCTTGGACTACTCTGAAGGAGTTACAAGCTTCAGCAGCTGAGATGGGAGAGACTCTGCATACAGCAACTGTTGCCTGGCTCTTCACTATTTAAAGCTTTATGGGAGAGTGGCAATGCTGCCAAATGCATGTGGGAGACTCCATGGTCAAGAGGAACAAGACAAGACACTATGTTTGCACATCACCACAAACACACCCGCCCCACTGTGAAGCATGGTGATGGCAGCATCATGCTGTGGGGATGCTTCTCCAGCCCTGGAGGGCTTGTAAAGGTAGAGGGTAAAAGGAATGTGGCAAAAGATAGGAAAATCCTGGATGACAATCTCATAAGGTGAATGTTCTGGAGTGGCCGAGTCAAAACCCGGACCTCAATGTGACAGAGCAGTGTTTCCCAACCATTTTTCCTTGAAGCCCCCCTACATGCACCTAAGAAAAGCAGAGCCCCCCCCAGGACCCAAGAGTGAAGAAAAAATGACACACTGACACCAAAAATCAACAAAGATTTGAATTGTTTCAATGATAAAACCCTAAAAGAGGTCTATGAATGCTTTTATTATCTAAAGACCTTTGCATAAATTACTTACTAACTGTTTTATCATGGTTTTAGTCAATATTTGCACATCTATTTTTGTCAGCCTCAAAGCAGACAAAGCCTCACGCCCCCCCTTGAGATCTTTGGCGCCCCCCCTGGGGGGTCCCGGACCCCAGGTTGGGAACCAAGGCGATAGAGAACCTGTGGCTTGACTTGAAAAGGGCTGTCCATGCCTGATCCCTGTACAATCTGACAGAGCTTGAGCAGTTTCTCAAAGAAGAATGGAGTAAAATTTCAGTGTCCAGATGTGCAAGTCTGACTGAGAACTATCCACACAGACTCAGTGCTGTGATTGCAGCCAAAGGTGTTTCTACTAAAATCAATCACTTATTTCACCTTACATATTTTTATTTAATTGATATCTATTTGAAGAAATCCATTTTCACTTTGACATTTAACAAGGTTTTTTTTTTTTTTTTTTTTTTGCAATCCCAATCCCATTGCTCACTTTCACCCCAACCACATCATCAGTAGTTCAGCATAAATGTAAAGACATGGCTGCAATAAGCTAGCATTTTTTTTAAATATTTGATCAGATCTTTTCAGGGATATATAAGATAGAAATTTTGACAACCCTATAATGTATACTGTAAATATAAATATCTCAGTCTATATAGATATGATTTTGATCTGTATTGCCCAGCCCTACTTCCTCTAAAAAGCTCCAGTATGACACCTGAAATCCCTCATTTGCCTCTGTGCAGGAGCACTTTCAGATAATGAAGCCACCTTTTTGGCTGCGAGGATTTTCGTCAACACCACTTTACATCTGAGCCAATTCTGCGAAACAGCTGTCCCACATCTGAGATCTGCCTCTAAAAGCAAAATAATGAGTCTGTATTACTATCAATTACAGTACAAACACATCCCTGCTCCTCTGTTTCAGAGACTGATGAGCTCTGTGTTAAGAAAAGCGCATCACAAAACCACAAGGCGCTGCCAATTAGCCACATCCTCAGAGCCATGTCTGCACGCCCTGCAGGACGCCGTCACAGTGAGACAGCACAACAGGCCCAGCTTCCAGGAGGAGTGGTGTAAACTGCACTTAAACATCAATAGTTTCATCCTCCAGAATCACACAGGATGAGACAGGGAGGGAGGAAGAGGGTGGTTTAATCCTGGCCCTAAGCCCTGGTAAAAATAGGACTGGGAGTAGAACGCAGGAGATTAGGACCAGGGATTAACTCGCCATTTGTTTTCTAAGAGCATCCGGTGCTGGAGGTGTGGGAGGAGGAGGAGAGGAGAAATCAAACCAGAGGAGGGAGGGAATCAGGACTGAGAAGGACTACAGAGGAGAGGGAGAGAAAGTGAGATTGGAGGAAATTAAATTACATTAATCTAGTTAATCAATGAGGAAGTTGTCTGAGCCAATGACCTGGTGTTACAACCTCCATCACAACAAAGACAACAACAGCACCTGAAGAACAACAGAACTCGACCTTGATTATCACCTTTGTCAAATCTGAAAAGTTCAGAACAAGCCAAAACTTCAGGAAATATTAAAACTGGTACATATTAAATGAGCTACCTCCTACGTGCTGATGTCTAATGATAGATTTAATGGTGTTGGAAAAAACAAAGACTCCGGCCTGGGAAGCATTTCAGAAGCCTGCTTTCTTGTTTGAAGAGAAATATCAAGCAAAGGACCAGGAAGCCTGAGAGACTCATCCTCCCAGAAGCCCTTGCAGCACTTCACACAGAGGTGTGAAAAGGACACACTCTCCCCTCTGATTAAGATAAAACCCCAGGATTCTTACTGATGTGGCATAGGTAATAAAAGACCCTGAGCTATACCATTATCCAGCACTTTCCAGAGGCAGACCAGCTGTTAGGACTGAACTCAGGAGCAGTGGTGATTCACCGCTCTCAACACCTCATGAATGAACTACGTTTTTTAATCTAAACTCAGAGCAGCTTGAATAATCATCTGAGCAGGTCAGAGAGAGAAAGATAACTCTTGACACACCTCACACCACAAGAAAATGTACAAGGCTGTTTTTTTTTTGCAACCATCAGATAATCGGGCCTTTGCTGACCTTGGTCAGAAGGAGGGAACTGGTTTCAAAATAAGCGCAATTATCTTGTCATGTGTGCCAGGCTTAAGGATGACAGGACGTTAAAAGTCCAGTTTAAAGGTGGTAGCACAAACTTTGTCTGGTTTATTGTCTTGCTGAAATTTTCAAGGCCGTCCCTTAAAGAGAACCTCTAACTACTTTCCAGCATTGATAGTGCCTTTCCAGATAAGCTGTGCACACCATAGGCACTAAAACAACCCCAGCATCAGAGCTGCAGGCTATTAAACTGTGCAGGGATAACAAGCTGGGTGGCCCCTCTGCTCTTCAGTCTGCAGGCATCAGTGTCAGTGGTTTTCAAAAAGAATGTCAAATTTGGATTCATCTGACCACAGAACAGTTTTCCATTTTGCCGCAGTCCATTTTAAATTAGCTTTGCCCCAAGGAAGACTGCGGTGTTTCAGGGTTCTGTTCACATATGGCTTCTTCTTTGCATGTGTTGACAGACAATCATTTCTGGCAGTGTTCTTGAGCCAATGCAGTGATTTCTAGTACAGAATCATGCCTGTTTTTAATGCAGGACCACCTGAAGGCCCAAAGATCCCCAGCATCCAATTCTGATCTTTGGCCTTTCCTCTTGCACATGCAGATTTCTCCAGCTCTGAATCTTTTGGTGATAATATGGACTGTAGATGCCAGGATATTCAAAGTCTTTCACATTGAGGAACATCTTTGTGAAATTGTTGCACAATTTTTAGACAGATTTTTACAGACCTTTGCCCATCTTTCCTTCTGAGAGACTCTGCCTGTCTACACCGCGTTCCACATTATTATGCAAATTGGATTTTAGTGTCATAAACATTCAATTTTTTGTTTTTCAGTTAAACTCGTGGATTGTATTGTGTCTAAGGGCTCTCTGGATCACTGAAACAGTCCCAGACACCTGTGATAATTATTTTGCCAGGTGAGCCCAATTAAAGGAAAACTAGAATGGCCGTCTGAGGCGGCAGACCCACGCCTAAGCAGCGTCACCAAGGAACTCACGCTCCCATTGATTACTATGGTGTTCAAAATTTCAAAGTCCAACAAAAGCCGAACAGGTGCATGGATCATCACCAAAATCTAATCGATTCTTCCCTGTCACTATCCCAAAAGTCCCTGAAAGTTTGGTGAAGATCCGACTTTCCATTCTTGAGTTATCTTGTACACATACAAGCAAACAAAGAAATGAACAAACAAAGGTACGGAACCCTTTACATAACCCCCTGCTGATTTCATCGGTGTGGGTAACTACTTAAGAAGGACGTTCCACATTTTAAGCAGGCCACAGGTTTCAGCAATATGGGAAAGAAGAAGGATCTCTCTGCTGCTGAAAAGCCTCAAATAGTACAATGCATTGGACAAGGTATGAAAACATTAGATATTTCATGAAAACTTAAGCCTGATCATCTTACTGTCAAGAAATTTGTGGCTGATTCAGAGCACAGATGGGTTCATGCAGATAAAGACATAATGAGAAAGGAGGACAAATACATCAGATTAAGAGAGCAGATGCTGAAATGCCATTAAAAAGCAGCAAACAGGTGTTTGAAGCTGCTGGTGCTTCTGGAGTCCCACCAACCTCAAGGTGTAGGATCCTCCAGAGGCTTGCAGTCGTGTATAAACCTACTATTCAGCCACCCCTAACCAATGCTCACAAGCAGAAACGGTTGCAGTGGGCCCAGAAATACATGAAGACTCATTTTCAAACAGTCTTGTTGACTGATGAGTGCTGTGCAACCCTGGATGGTCCAGATGGAGGAGTAGTGGATGGTTGGTGGATGGCCACCATGTCCCAACAAAGCTGTGATGTGAACAAGGAGGTGGAATCATGTGGAGAGAGCTGGTAGGCCCCTTTAGGGTCCCTGAAGGTGTGAAAATGACCTCGGCAAAGTATATAGAGTTTCTGACTAACCACTTTCTTCCATGGTACAAAAAGAAGAACTGTGCCTTCTGTAGCAAAATTATCTTATGCATGACAATGCAACATCTCATGCTGCAAAGAATAGCTCTGTGTCATTGGCTCCTATGGGCATAAAAGGAGAGAAACTCAGGGTTTGGCCCCATCCTCCCCTGACCTCAACCCTACTGAGAACCTTTGGAGCATCTTCAAGCTAAAGATCTATGAGGGTGGGAGGCAGTTCACATCAAAACAGCATTTCTGTGAGGCTATTCTGACATCTGGCAAAGAAATTCAAGCAGAAACTCTCCAAAAACTCATAAGTTCAGTGGATGCAAGAATAGTGAAGATGATATCAAAGAAGGGCTCCTATGTTAACATGGAACTTGGCCTGTTAAGATGTTTTTGATTAAAATAGCTTTGATTTCAGTAATGCTAATGCTGACAATTAAACAAATGACCATTTTCAGTTCTTTACAGCCTATAAAGTCTTTTAAAACCTTGTTGTGCTTAATAATGTGGAGCAGTGCATTTCGAGTTTTTTATTTTAATAAAAAAAAAGTTATCATTGGGAGGTTTGTTTAATCAAATTTGAATCATGCTCTAACAGTTGACGACTTGAAAATTATACTGACTGACGCTTGATGCTTTCCAGGTAGGCCAGAGGGAGGGCAGGGAGATCCCAGAACAGCCACGCCATCAAAAATAAATAACAGCAATAAGTGCTAAATAATAAATGCTAATGAAGAAATATTTATAGCTACACATCATGTGTTTCCTAACTGAATAGACATTTATGCATACTCAGTCACTAAGCGTATCTTAACCTACATTTTAATAGATTTACAAACTTTCATGTATCTTACCTTGTGGATATGAAAGTGGCCCCAGCATCCTTCTGTATTTATGTATGTTGTTCTGCTGGTACTCAATGCATTCTTTTTAATTTACATTTTACACAGTGCCCCAACTTTTTGGAACTGGGGTTGTATAGAAGCTCTAGGTAATGATGATATACAACACATGGTAATGAAACACCCAGAACATAGTATATTACAATTGTAATATCAGTCATATTTTATAAGAAGTTAAATAAAATTGCAAAAATAGGGTGAAAGTAATCATTGCACATGATGATGTAAATAATACAGCCCAGTGCTGAAGCATCCCTCTCTATATGACATGGAAGATTATTGCAGATATTACGGAAAGCTTACAAAAACAATCATTTGTTTTCATTAAAATATGGGGATAAAATTAAAAGTTTGTATTAAAGTAAATGGCCAAGTCATTTAGTGATACTCAAACCCTCCTCTCTTTATGAAAGTGAACCGAAGACCCACAGAAACAGTCAACGCTGAGGCCGAACTGTCGCTCTGCCTCTCTCCCCGCTGACTCAGCATTCATTAACACCAGCAGCAGACAGCCAATGAAGCAGAGGAAGAAAACTTAATGTTTCACAGCAGACTCAATTTCAGAGGGAGATTTGGTTTGGGCTGACATACATAATATTTTCATTCTGCTACATGAAGCCAAAACGAGAAACGTCTACATTTACATCCTGTAGAGTGAATGAGGTGGAAATACTAACACTTTAGGTAAGACGTGCAATCCTTTATGGCTGTAATATCAGAGGCTTTTTTCCATTTATGCAACATAAAAGCACGTTACTTTATGACATATGTACCTAGCTCATACCATGAAATCCATAAGCTGCAGATTTAAGCCTCTAAGTCCTCTTTAAAAGCTTCTTTTACAGTCAGATATAGGAGTGTGATTAAAGCATATACTCTACATGGCTGCAAACCAGTGAGGCATGATCACATCAGATGTTGTGTTGGCCGCCTTTATATAACAGAGGTTTGTTAGTTAAGATGAGTATGTCTAAATGACAAATGGTTTAAGGCCAAGACATTTTTACACCATCAATGCCAAAATATGTCAATTTCTGTCACATAATGCCTCAATTCTATCAACATGCTGCATGGTGATCTTTATCATAACCAGGTGTGCTAAGCTGATACAGAGCAGTTTAACCATTTAAGGTTACCTATAATGCATAATACACTTTTCATGGTTTTCTAACAGAAATATGTGCCCCTGGCCTGTCCACAATCCCCCAAGAATCAGAAAAATCCATTCTCTTCCACCTTTTTCTTGCTCCACCTTTCGGAAAATGTGTGGTTAAACAAGTCGTTCTCAGAATTTCCCTGCATGACATCATGAAGGGAGTTAGCCCCGCCCCCAGGTTTGATAGCCCTTCCTACTAGGTAGAAAGTTCCGCCCTCTGAATCCTCCTCTCAGCTGCCTAGGGCTGTGTCATTGTAGAAGTTTTATATTTCTCTGTGTACTGTTTTTGTCATGACCAAGGCCGCTCATAAAGAGTGATAAAGGGGAGAGATTTCTGGCAAAAAAATGGGTAAAACTGGCAAAAAAGTAAGATTAACAGCCAAGAAGTGGCAAAAATGGGTAAAACTGGCAAAAACAGTGACAAACTTTGGCCAAAAGTGGCAATACTGGGATAAAAGTGCTAAAAAGAGTTAAAAAAAATGGACTGAAAGGTCACAAAAGTGTTAAACATGCAAAGAAAAGTGGAAAATGGGTGAAAAACAGCAGAAAGAAGTTTAAAGTGTCTTTCAGTCTGATTAACGTCTGAAGTGGTTGTTGGGCTGAGAGTCATACCTCTTACAAAACAGAGACCAAATCATGCTGACTGTAACTAGTTTGACTGGATTCAAGTCAGCCATTTACGTTACATTTTGTTTTTACAAGTTAAAGGGAAATACCATAAGCAAACCTTACCTATCACAGTATCCACAAATCGCCCTCATGGTTTCAAACAAAAGAATATGTTGCATATGGATTGTTTCTGAAACCTCTCATCAACAAAGGGTTGGTAGTCTTTTCAAAATCACTTCAAAATCTGAGGGCCCCCCAGCAGATTTTCTCCCAAATATTCACCAGAAAACATCACCAAAAAACTCTGATCCTTAAGAATCTGACCATGTTAACCTTTCAGAGATAAACCCACAACAGCAGCCACATCTAATGCATTTGTCAGGCTTCAAACTGATAAAAAAAATAAGTGTCACAGCTCACACTTAGAAGCTCTCCTGTATTCTTCTGATCATATTTCATATTTCATCAAAAACAGTCCTGCTGCATCAGAAAGAGCCCCCACAATCTAAATCCATTTAAATTTTCCGTCCAAAAACAGGATATCTGTCAAGATCCATGAACTAGTTTTGTTCTCTGTAGTCCCCCCCCCCCCCTTTTTTTTTTTTTTTGCTGTAATAATGTCTTTCATCCAGCAGTTGTTAGCATTGCTATTTACCTCATAAAAACAAGTGTAAAATACTCCTGTTCTGTTCTATTTTCAGCTTTGAAACTGAAGGCTTTGTGCTTTGGTCCAGTTGAGTTTTCCAGCTAATCTGCTACAGTCATCTACAGGCCTCAGCCTTATAATGCAAATTCAGACGTCAAACATTTTTTTGCTGTTGTTGTAATACTCACTACCAGTAGTAGCTACAGTGAGTCAGTGTGGGAAGATATTTCAGTGTTACTTCTCTAAAGACACAATAGTTTGTTCTCATACTCCAAATGGTTCAAACACAGCATTCAACTTAATTTGGGTATTCCTGTATGTTCGTTTTTGGCTGATTTTACCCAGGATTCAAAGGGGCAAACCTTCTAAAAAAATAAATAAATAAAAATTAATAGATCTGTTATTAATTTCACCAAGTTTTACATTAATATTTCAGATCTAACATTTAGCATAAATCTTTCTTTAAATTTCAGGAGCAGAGAGGAGACGTTTTGCTGACTGGTGCCCATCTGCCAGATCCCGCGAGATAGGAGCCCATCTCAAAAGCTGGATCTCGCGAGAGTGAGCTGCTGGTATAAGTTTCAACCGTTGATCTTACTTTTCCTCACTACGACATGGAATTACATGATCAGAAACCAAGTGGCTTTCAATATATGCACAATATGCACTTCTGTGATAAAAGAGTCGGAGATCTGAAGAAATTCCTTTCTTTCATTGACTGATCTTTGGTGTCGGCTCTCGTGCCGTCATCTTTTTGGCCCTCGTGAGCTGCTGTCGCTGTAATCCCCGCCTTTGTGGATATAAAGCGGCTGCGCAGAATCAGTCGGTCTTCTCCCACGTCAACCAGAGCAACGGCTGCGTCCCACTCCACAGGAACTCATTGTGACGGTAATGTCAGCCTTTTCTCGCCCTTTAAAGCCAAGTTAGACCGTTTTGGATGCATTTAGTCGTCTTATTGCCGGTTCCATTCATAAAGCAGCTTCCAAAGCTGTGTTTTACCGTTTTTTTTCCCCCAGAATACGGTTTCTGCTAGGCGTGGTGTCGGGTCATTGGCAAACTCCCGGGAAATTCATTTATAGAAAGAAGCACCTTTGTTGGTAGTAATGTTAGACCTGTTTATTCTATGTTGAAGTTATGACGTGGACTCTAATGTGTTTCCCGTGCTGCAGCTCCGCTGTGTTGCACCGTAAGCCGCCCTCCGCACCGCGCCAACAAAAGACCATGTGGCTGCGGTATGAAGGCCCAGGCCTGTGCTGACAGCTCCGCAGAGAACAGCCTGTTCCTCCTCCTTGCCGCTCTCAGCTCAAATTAATTAGCAGATTTTGACTCGTTTGCAGTATCCATTAATGGGCTGTTATCTCCAGAGGATAAGACTCCTTCCTGTGGCTGCAGGTGACTCTGACTTGGCTCTCTGTCAAAGGCAGCCGGCAGACGTGGCCTGGGTGACACCGGAGCTCTCAAAGTCCATTTTAGTCCTCTTTGTGAGACGTGGCGCCAAACGCCCTCCTTAAAGCTAATCAGGGTATTTTTTAGAACAATTGTACACACTTTCCCGTCATTTTAACATGATCTTACATGACATTGTATTGCCCACTGGTTGGTCTTGGTGCAGCTCCTTTAAACCGTTTTTATAATTAGTCTTCAAACTAATGTATGACTTGCAACTTTTACTCTGAAGGTTGTCAAAAATATCGATACCTCCACACCTTCTCACCTACAAAAAAATCAATCTATGTTAGTTTTCACTTCAATCAAAAAGGATCAGAAATGCACATTAAATCCCTGGAGGGACTTTTGACTTTGTTTCCTTTTGCAGAATAGAAGTATTGACATATTTCCAAGTTTCAGTGATCTATAATTCATAACTCAATATATTATAAGGTTGCCAAATAAAATAGAATTTTATCATTTTTGCAGAATGGGCATGTGCAATATGCGTTTTATTGCGATAAGGCATTTTATGCAACAAATGCTGCTCTTATACAGTTGTCATGCTTCAAGATGCAATCTACTAGGGCTGTTTGATTAAGGCATAATTCAAAATCCCAAATCAATTGGTGTAAAGATCTTCATTAGCAACAACCAATTACTTTTATGACCAAAACATAACACTGTGGACAAACCTGCATGTGTCACAGTAATAAGGATTAGCCTACATCATGATTTGTTTTGTTTCATGAAGCTCAAATCTTGATTGAAATGGAAGATCTATTAACTGTCTAGTTCTGCAATCTAGCCTTGGATTAATTACTACAAAATTAATGGCTAAAAAAGCTTTATTTATTTTGGTTTCCCAGGAAGAATATTGAAACCAGCCAATGCTGGTTTCAATATTCTTCCAGAAATAACACAGTCTGAAATGTGTTATTTCAGACTGTGTCATCACAATTAGGAAAAAACTGTGCTTTGCATAATTTGTCAGTGCAATCTAAAGCTTGCACTCTAAGATCATGTCATCATATTGTATGGATCAAATGTTTATAGCCCATTTTTAATTCCAAAACACTCTGAATTTATCTGAAATGACCTAAATTGATGTTACGTTTTATCTCTTGTAGGAAAAGAAATTGCAGTTTCACTTGTTTCCAGTAGTGTTAAGCCCCTTTGACTGTAATAAATGGGATTATAAAAGATGTAAAGCAATAGTACATCTATGCTATGTGCAGATGTGCATCCAAACTGTCAATATGTAAAGGTATATGCTTCCAGGTATTGATTAAATAACTGCTGAAGCCTTGAATATAACTAGATTGCACCACCTTGCAAACATGTTTGACAGTGCACAACCTTGCCTGCAGTTTCTTGACTTAAAAACTTCACTTTTACTTGCAGCAGGTATTGAAATCATTTGATTTGCACCAGAAACAAATCAAAGCTTAAAATCTTGGGCATCATGGCGTCCAGATTCTGTAATTGGACTCTCTTCCTGATGCTAAGTTGCATGTTTGTTTATAAATTGCAATGCTGAGAAGGAGGGAAATGAGAATAAACGTATCACATGCTTAGGGAGTTGTCTTATGAAAGAGTTGGCAGTGAATGAAGTTAGGGCTGAAATAAGCAGAGTTGAATCTTTAATTATGTGGCTGTTAAATTATGAAAGACTGCATAGCTTTATTCCTAAAGAGGACGATAAAGGCAATGATTTTTGTGTTTGGATCACTCCCAAGTGCAACATCATGATGCATCAGCTTTTCCAAGACTGCAGCAATGAGGCGGCTCCCACTTCTGCCTGCTACACATGAATGAATCATGAAAAAGGAAGGGGCATGATTAGTTACATAAGCAGAAGCCGGTGTCTAAAAAGGCTCTGTCTACAGAGTGCCTGTGGCCTCCTTAAAGCGTTTCACTGCAGTGTTTCTTTGTTATTTGATATCCTTTGGGTGCATTTAACACTGCATTTGCTGGGGTGATTTTCCTGTTTTGGAGTCGCATCAGATAATAGTCAAGGGGCTGGCATTAGGAGTTGGCATTAGGATTATGTGCTTGAGATCTAAGCTTCAGTAATGCATGTTGTCCGACATTATTGGCAGTGTCTAGCTGCACTAAAAGCTGCAAAGGTGTCGCTTGCAGCTGCGACTGACAAGTCTTGATGTGTAATTTACATTTTTAATATTTCGAAAATGTTCCAGAGAGTAAATGCATAACCAGTTTCATATTTATCTTTAGTAAATTGCGGTATGTCTGTACATTTTTACAGCTTGACCCAGTCAGTGTGCTTTATATTGAAGGACCTCAATACCTGCTAATAATGTTTCTGATGGTAAAAAAGAGAGCACATGAGCTCATGGTGCTTAAAGAGACTGGAAATGGTGAGTTTTAATGCAAACTGGAGTAAAGAGTTGATATGATTTGGAGAAACTGCAAGTCTTTGCTTTGGAGCACCTGGAGCTGTTTTTTGCTTTATGCGGGGAAATGAAGCACTTAGGAAATAAAGTTTCTGCCAACAAATTCTGATTGTAATTCCCTTATGTTTTGGCTGTGCAGACCTTATAGGACTCAGCAGTCAGCAGGAAATACTACATCACAGGTTCACAAGAAACCGTGTGAGGATAAAGGTCTTTACTGTGGGCGTGGCCGCCTGTCAAAGTCACAGTAGTTCAGTTTAAGCACTCAGATCCATACTAACCTGAGGCGCGTGTCGTCTATGTTTGTCTCTGTGCTATGGGGTCGGTGCCCTCTGCACCGGCCGCCTCAACATCTGTCAGAAGTGCCAAATGCGTCAAGAAGGAGTGGGTGATTTTTCTTCTCTTTTAAGGCCTTTCTTTCCTTTTACACATGTTTATGTCTTCGTCTTCTCTTTGTGTTCTTTTTCAGAATCATGGCCGACCAGAAGGAGCGTACATTTATCGCCATCAAGCCCGATGGCGTGCAGAGGGGCATCATCGGAGAGGTCATCAAGAGGTTTGAGCAGAAAGGCTTCAAACTTGTCGGGATGAAGATGCTCCATGTAAGTACAGATTCTTATTGCACATTAATGCAAAGTGTTCGAAATAAGCTGCTTTCATAATATTGCGGGTTAACTTTAACCCTGTGCAGGTTATAAACACAAGCATGTGAGTGCAGAGTGAGCGTTAAGACCTCTGATGAGCTGATTAGCCTGCTTGACTATTCCTGACTGCCGCACAGCAGATTACCATGGAGAGTCAAGGCCACTGATCCTCTAACCTCTGAACTAAGACCGAGTAGGATGCTGCTTGAAGTCTGAGTCATTATGCAAAAGTGACTTTCATAATTCCCATCCTGTGGGGTCAGATGCAGGAAGAGGTCCAGCTACAGGCTACTGATGGATGTAGATTAACTCTTATGCATCAGCCGTGCAGCAGAAGGACTTAAAAGTGAGCCAAGTGGAGCTGTATTGGCTGCAGAGGTCTGGACTATTAATGTGACGATAAATTGAGTTATCATGCTGAAATGACGTTTCAGGATGTTGGGTGTGATCTGTTTGTAACTCCAGTGTTTAGATTAGTTAGGATTTCTGCTCATCTGTTTGTGCTTCTTCACCTTGAGTGACTCCGGTCTGACATTAGAGATGTGTTGACCATGTGACCAGGCTTGTTTGTTGTTAGCTGTGCTCAGACTGAGTGTGTTTCTCGTGTGGAGGTAGGGTCTTCCAGAAGCTTCTGTGTGTAAGCTGTAAAGATTATAGAGCACACCATCATGAGGGGGGCTGGGGGGCTTTGCGTGATCTGTAGAGTCTGGGAAGATGCGTCTGTGTGAAAAGATTGGCATGTTCGCCTTGTCTTTGTCAAAGGTATCTGCTGATACAGTTCACCAATATACATTCAGTGGATATTTGCTCCTCAGAGTCAGCTTCTCATTTGAAGAAATTATGTCTGTAGTGCCTTTTAAAGTTTGTAATCAAGATGGTCCACACAGGCTGAGCCCACTTGCAGAACCTGCACAGAAAAATGAGATGCATTGCTGTCAAAAGTGTTTATTTTACATGGACACCATAACATTGACGCTGTTGCATAAATCATATGTAGGTCCCAGATATAGCAAAGAGCTAATTTTCAAAACCTGTCCACAGGAGACTTTTAGAGGTTAAAGTTAGAAAAATGTGGAAAATTAGAAAAGCAGTCGTACCAAAAAAGCACAGTACATTAGCAGATGCAGAGAGGTTAGAATATTTAACAGATGCAATGAAAATGCAATAGAATAGAAGGATGTATTATGCGTATTTACATGAGCAGACATTGTGCCTTATGGAGTACAATATTATCAGCATGAAATTGGTATTGCTAGATGTTAAAATTTGATGTAAAAATCTGCATGCATTAGTTGTAAATATTGGCAGTATGAAAAAATAAGTTGGTGTAGTTTTATGCTGATCAATCAGTTATTACACTTACAACATTTTAGATCATAAGTATATTGGCAAAAATCTATTATCGTGCAATCCAGTTTTTTTGTGTGGAAAGGCCATAGTTGCTCCTTCAGCTGTGTTTGAATACCTTCTAAAATTTTACAGTTTGTTGCATCTGCAGCTCAGTGGGTAGACAATTCATTTTTGTTCTGCTAACAGAAGGCTGGTTGTCCAAAAGAGGCATCCCTGGTGTGAGCAGCCTCACTCCTGAGATAAAAGAGACCTGGAAACCTTTGGTCTTCCTCACAGTAGCCCTAACACAACAACCTATGGACCAAATGTTAAATTCACTCTAAAGCAGAAGATTTTTACAATCTGTAGCCCTCCTCAGGGTCTACTTGTTATACATGCCCATTAACCTGGTCCGATGAGTTTCCTTGGATTTTGAAAAAGCAGTTTTTCAGACTCCAAGACTATTCTTTTTTTTTTTTTTTTTTTTTTTTTTCCAGGTTTTGGTTCCCAAACCATGCAGAAATAATAAAGAGTCAATGGACAAAATGGGTTCAATAGAACCTCTGCAAAAGAGTTTATCTCAGAAGAAACAAGGAAAGTCTTCTTTCTCTTTAAGGAGAGTAGGATGGACTGAAGCCTTTTACAGGACATGTATGGACACTCATGCTGTTGCCACAAATCAGTGCAACAGGTCAGTCCTCTATTAATGGCAGCTGTTGTTTACATCGTCGCCATGACTGTTGACCCTTCCTTAGTCAGCTTGCTTCCTGATTGGCTGTCGTTCCATTCTATGTACCAATCCAGAGAGCGCGCTCTGCAGCCCTTGGTGTTCCCTCGCACAAGATTTTTAATTGTAAATATTAAACATGGTTAATATTTACCATTCCAAATTGGAGCAGCCCAAATCTTCTGAGAAGATGGTGGGGGGGTAGAATCACTAAAACATTAAATCACAGGACATTCTGTCAAGAAAATCTTCAGAACAATCAGATAATTGGGCCTTTGCTGACTTTGGTTGAAAGGTGGGGTTCTTGTGTTTGCCCTGCTTAAACCAACAAATCTTCATCATTGGCTGGTATATTGGGGTGTCATGTACCAGATTTAAGTGTAGATGGTTTATAAAGTTCTGTTTTTTGCAACTTGTGCTGCTTTTTAAGTGCCATCTGTTTTTGCCTAATGAAGTTTGCACATATATTGGCTATAATACGGTAGCTGAGCTCTCAGCTTGCAGCAGTGAGACTCACAGCCCACTGTGCAGACCTCTACCTGTCACCTGTTGTCCTATCTTTGGAGTGTTTAGTCAAACCAGCACTCCACATGTTTATTTACTAATCTGTATGCTTCAGGTTTTCTTTAAATTCAGTTATGACCTAACAAGAGGGGGAAAGCAGTTAAAAAGTGGCACCAACTCCTGCTTGTGGGGGGTTTATGTATTCCAACACATACGCTTGCGGTAAAGACGTATGAAGTATGTCTTGGCACTTTATACTGGTATAAAATTTGTCCTGCTTTATAAGCTGCAGCTTAATTTTTAGAATCAAAGTGGAGTTTATAAATCAGATTTTACAGTAAATGGGGAATTGCGCTGAAGTATCATTTTAACATTGGTACTCTGAAACATTAGCCCATTGTTCACGTGTTAGGAATCATTGTCTGTAGCTGAGGTTTATCAGCTGAGTTTAATGCTGCCAAGTTGGTACACATAAGCAATGATTCAAAAGTTTTCTGTGGAGCAGATGAAGTCACCTGATGTGTGATCTGTTTTGGTAGTCAAACAAGAGAAATTGTTGGTATTGTTAGTCTTGCACCAAAAAGTGTGGAAAGATATTGGTATCATAGTCAGATGCAAATGCATTTGCTCTGATTGTCTTGTTTACTAGTTTCTGCTTTATAAACCCAAAGCCAGCATCCATCAGAAGCTTTCTTTGTGAAGAAATACTAAAAGTTATTGGGCCTTTTTATATTTATATTGTTTTAAACCAGAGGTTAAGCAACATAAGTTTACCTTGCAGTTAAAATGTTGAACAGCACCAACATTATGCGGTAGCTAAATCTGAACAGGATTGTTAAAGGAACAATTTGAAGTTCATTCTTAATTTGTGCCATCTCCTGACACCTGCACCTTGAATTTCAGCTGCTGATTTATCCTGATTATCACAAGACTACAGTGGAATTGTGCTTCTTGTTAAAATGTTACAAAATGGAATCACTGTCTGACCCTTCAGTAGATAAAATTAGACTTGTGTCCCAGGTTTTAACAGTATTTCTTTGTCCTGCAGGCATCTGAGGAACTCCTGCTGCAGCACTACATCGACCTGAAGGATAGACCATTCTTCCCAACCCTCATCAACTACATGAGCTCTGGTCCAGTGGTTGCCATGGTGAGAGACGACAAACAGCAGACTGCTTAAGCCATGTGATGAGAACCTATTTAACCAGAAATACTTCAGCTCTGAAAATGAATCCTTGACTTTAAAGCCTGCTCTACTGCTGTGGAAAATAAAGCTAGGACCTTTTAAAGCTGGTAGAGAAACATGTTTGAGGTTAGGTGGCTTTAAACCTGCATCATTCATTCATTCATTCATTTAATTACTTATTGGGGGGGGGTCTCTCTCAATCAAATGGATATTTTAAGACAGCAGTTTTAAACTCAAGCAGTGTTGTCCTATAAGGCAAAAACAGACTTGAAGTTCTGATTCACATTAAAATGCTCCAATTTGTCCATCTAACAAGGCAGCATAACCCCTTTAGTGATTACAATTGTCAAAACGAAGGCCACTAACCAGAATCCATTGAGTAAACAGCAGTTTGACCTTGCAGGAAATAGAAGATGCAGCCATGCTAAGAAATTTAAACAAAGTCTACAAAAAGTAGTGTTTGTAGCCCTATAGAGAGAAATTCAGTACCCTCTGATAACAAGAGTCTTTTCAGTTCTTAGTAATCTGAGTAATCAAGATTAAGAGTGAGCAATGAGTTTTCTTGATGGGATGCACATTGACATAATAATCCACATTTGAAACTCTTAAAAAATTTTTAATCCTGTTAGTACATTTTGAGTTTAGATGACAGGATTCAGTCTCGAACCCCTGTAGCAATTATGGTACATAACGGTCTAATAGACGATGCATGTTTCTGGGAACAGATTTAATTTCTTTCTAAGATGGTGAAGCCAGAGGTTAGAGGCTGAACGAAAATGTAAGTCTCTGCTGGGAGTCGCCCAACTATCCAGTACAGTAAATACAGTATTAAATAGACTCATGACCCTATGAAGGAGTATTCACTAATTATAGATGCTTATGAAAACTGCACACAGATCTGCTGGTGGTCCATAATTTCCATGGTGTTGTTTATGATGACTTTTTTTATACGTTCAACATCAGACACACCGCTGGTCATTTTTGTGTGCTGTCTCAGCTGCTTGAAGATGTGTCGCTTATACGCTGCTCTGTTAGCATTAGCAGCGCTAGCTCTCAGTGCAGGCAGAGTTTGCGTTAAGTGGGCTAAGCTCATGTAGCTTCTTCAGGAACCGGTTTGAGTTCACACGCAGACACGATCACAAAAGAGTAAAAATATCAAAACAGCAGTCAAAACCTGCTGACCAACATGGACAAAAAAAAAAACGGGATCTATCATCTTCACGTCAAAACTGGTGTTGAGGTTTAAAGAGTGGCCTTGCTAACTGGTGAATGTCCATCAAACACGCCTGGGATTATAACTGGTATCGAAAACTTCAAGACCTCCTTGTGTAGTTTTTCCATTAAATTCATACCTTCTAAAAATGTAGCAGAATTTTTTTTTTTTTTTAAGTGTTAACAACGTTGCAAGTGTGACTAAAACAGCATAGCTTAAGTCACCAGTAAACACAGTTGCTAGTTAAACCATAACACCTGCTCTCCTATAGCATCGTCAACAGTTGAGGCTTTAAATTTATGACCGTGTTCTGCTGACAAGTGCCTGATAAACTTTCCTGATTGAGCCCACATTTTATTCATTTTTAAAAATTGAAATTTGAGCAAAATTTACAGTTCTTTATATTAGCTGCTGAAGTGCTACAGTTATGCTAAAGCATTATCTTGGGCACATCTTAGAAGCATTTTAGTGTTAAAAACTTTACAGCCCCTCAGTGCACAGCACTTTGGAGAAGATGCTGAAATACTCGCCTTTATAAGAAATGGAGAATGTGTTGTAGATGGAGAATCTATTCTTGATCGAATCCTTTAGATGTATTCATCAAGTTCTGCTGAGATAAATAATACTAAACATGCTGGGAATCTAGACTTCTGTGTAAATGGAGATTACAAAATTAGTTCCTCCCTGCATTCCTAAATCAACTCCCATCATCCCTCTGTTCTCGTCTGTTCCAGGTGTGGGAAGGCCAGGGTGCAGTGAAGACGGGCAGAGTGATGCTGGGTGAGACCAACCCCGCTGACTCCAAGCCTGGAACCATCAGAGGGGACTTCTGCATCGACGTTGGCAAGTGAGTATGCCCTTTGACCTCCAATGTATCAGAAACAGAGATACAGTAGCCGTATTCACACTGCAGACCAGAGGGACCAGATTCTGACTTTCATTGATTGTGGTTTGGTTTTGTGACAATTTCAACATTTCAAGAGACATGAATCAGATCTTTTCAAATCAGGTTTGGGCCACTTTAAGTCTTCCAGGTAAGCATATTGGAGCAGGCACTGATGCATCCAAGGCATAGTGGCAAACTAGGGGCCTGAGACTGATGTAATCTTTTATAGATTTGCCTTTTGGCTGTCTCTGACAAACTTTCTGCTGAATCGGCACTCTTCCTGGCTTTAGCCTTCAGCTTGGTCCCAGTGCTAGCAGTGGTGACTTGTGAGATCTGGGTGTTAAAACAGACTTTTTCCCTCTGTCAAGGTCTTTGTGGAGCACGTTTTAAAAACCCTAAAACTCCTGAAATAGTACAGTAAAAATAACTAGGGACTAATAAAGCCAGGTTAAGTCTGTGCTGTGGTTTTTGTGCTGCAGAGGCTTCTTCTTAGGGGTTTAATGCTGACCACATACTGCAGTGCCACCTACTGATTTGCAAAGTGTAGTCTAGTTGGGAGTTTGTATAAAATATTAAAAATATCTGCAGATTTATTGACACCGGTAATTATTGTGAATCCCGACTTTAAAGCTCAAGGTGTGCACTGCATTGATTCACTGCTGAACATGGTGAGCTCTCTTTTAATCAAATCTTTCTTAGGGACCTGAAGTAGAGAAAACAGAACTTTCAACATCCTTTTAAAGTGGCAGGCATTTAATAAACAAAATGAGCTTTTATTTGAATACTTAATTGGTACATGCATAGCCTGTACATGATAGATTATATTGTCATCTAAACCTAAAGAATTGTTTGTTTAAAAACAGTCCAGGGGGTTGTGGTAACATAAAAGCATATTTATTTTGGCTTTTAAGAGGCAGCACACCAACAGGAGGCCTGCTGAAAACTGCTCCAGACTGAGAGGAGTGGCACTTATAATTAGCAAACAGTGATGATAATTACTAGAAGTGAGGTGAAACGACCAAACAGTGATGTTCCAGTTTGCACGGTTAAGTTATTTGAAGTAAATCACTCTTCTTACTGTAAGACCCACAACTCGGTCACTGCAGTCAACAAACTTCCTTTTTAAGCTAAATGTTTTGTTCCTTTCCTCAGTTTCCTCTTTTTTTCCCCAAATAACCTCAGATTTGTTCTGGTTAATCTCCTACAATATTTTTGGTGATATTGGGGAGTAAAACAGAACTTTAATTACCTAAGGCAGCCTGTCTATTTTTTTAAATATATCTAAAAAGTAACATTAGGCATTTGATAGGACAAATGACTAGGAAATCAGCTGAAAGCTTCTACTGCTCAACAATTACAAAACAATACTATTCGCAGTTTTTCAAGGGTTGGTTTGTTAAAGAAATTTTAAAAGCCATATCTGATCTGCCACTGAAAGATTTAAACTTTAGAGTCCACACAGATCAAAATGTGTGCACAAGCTCAGACCTGGTGTGGAATTCGAGTGGATCAAATGTTTGCGTTTGGATTGATGGAGCCTGATCTTTGTGAGGAAATAAGCATACACCCATTTTTCTGCCATACGCAGGTTTGACAAATGAGGATCACTGCAAATCATGCTGCCCTCCTGTTCACTAAAGGGTCAAACCAGCACTCTGAAAGGGTTTAACACTGTGGTGCACCCCCGCTTTTCTTTCATTGCAAGATTATGGCCTAAGAGGATGGTAACAAGTGGTGAATCATGATACTTTGTGAGCAGTGAAGCAGCTGCTTGCATTACACTGAGTGGGGGAGAGTCTTAGGTCACATCAGTCTGTGGGCTGTGATGCTGGCAGCATGTGTGTCAGCATTTTATACCTGTGTATATAGGATGCAGCCGATGTTGATTAATAAATGGGTATTAAATGTGTATTTACAGTATATCAGATTGTACAGTTTGCCAGGAGTCTGTACACATCACTTAGAATGAGCCCTCTTTTAAACAAAAATCAGAACTGAGCCTTTCGCCTGCAGTGTGACTGTATCCATAGATGGCAGTCAGTGTTGGTCGTTACCTCTCTCCCTCACTTCCTGTTTGTTTCCTTCACAGGAACATCATCCATGGCAGCGACTCAGTGGAAAGTGCCAACAAGGAGATTTCCCTGTGGTTCAAGGACGACGAGCTGGTCACCTACACGAGCTGTGCCTTCGCCTGGCTCTACTAAACCTCTGCAGCGCCCCCACACTCCTCAGGGGACCAGTGACACTTTTGCCTCAGTTTTTCCTGTTTTTTTTTTTTTTTTTTGCCCGTAGCCTAGAGGGCCGAAGAACTAACGTGTGAAGTTCTTCATGTCCAACTCACATTTCCATCAGCCCTCTCCTCATCGTCATACTGTACTCGGATGTCCAGATCTAGTCCGGATTCATTCCTGATCTCCTTCATTCCTTTAGAAACATTCCTCCATCCCATCGATGTACAGTTAATGACTCGTCCAGCCTTTGACTGTCAGTTTTGTTAAACAGTGAATCTGCTTTCCAATAAAACTGTACACAACACTAATGGTCTCTTCTCATTGGACAGTTTTAACACTAATGTACACATGATCCTGTTATGACATACTCAGCTTTAATGGAAGGATTAGTTAATGACACATTTGTTCAGAGCTGCTCCTATGCAGGATTGGCAGAGATGAATAATCTAAGATTTAATCCTTGGCTCTCATCTTTGTGCCTGGATAACTGCTTTGGGTTGAGTGTTTGATAAAAAGTTATTGTATTTCTACCTGAAAGCTTGGTATCAGAGTGTACTGTGATGTTTCAGGAAAATGTTTTAACTATTGAATCTACAGAAGATGCTGTGGAAGATGGGGCTTTTTTTTTTTTTTTTTTGCAGTGACCTTGAAAGTAAAGTGCAACAAAATATAAAATGTGTTCTTATTGCAATACGATTGGCTGATTAGGTATTTACATTAATAAGCAGTTAATTGGGTATGCATAATGAATTTCAACATAAAGGGAGGTTGTAATGATGGATTAAGTTGATCCTGTTGGTCTGAAGGAACATCACACTGAAATTACAAGTATCAGAACTATACACATTTGTATTTCAGGTTATTTAGCTGCATTTATTCAAAGCCTGTCTGAAGTTCTGATATTTTGTCTCCCTGTCATCTCTGGAGTTTTTTGCACTTGACTGCAAAATGTATAAAAAGTTCAAACTTTAGTTTTCAAACCAAATGAGGTCAGAACATTTGGCTGCTGATGATTAAATGAGTGAAAGGATTGTGAAAATTTAAAGCAGCTCAGCTGCATGTAACACTCCTTATTTTATTACTAACGTTTAAAACAAATTGCTTACTGCTATAGCTGAAAACCTTCTAGATAACTATCGAGTTAAGGCCAAGCCTGTAAGTAGTGTAAGTCTGCATGCAGATGTAGGCCCTGCCTACGTCCCTGATTCAGAGGAAAGAGAAGAACGAATCAGCAAACGAATGTGTGTTTCAATGATTCTCCTCAATTTATTACAGGATGAGATGAGCCTATATACAGTGTGACAAAGACAGGTTTTACACATGGCAGTGTACTTTGAGTTAAACTAGACAACAAAAGATGAACTTCCTGAATTACAGAAGTAATTACAACTTCAAGATAATGTCTGCCTCATACCACTTACATCATTTTGCCAAGGGTGTGCATACAGATGCATGAAAAAATTGGAATATAAAAAGTTTATTTTTTCATGTGATTTAATTCGAGAAAGTGGAACTATTATGTATTCTAGATTTATTTCATACAAAGCGAAATATTTCAAACATTTTTTATTAATCTTTATGATTACAAGTTACAGCTCACAAAAATCCACTATCTTAAAATCTTAGAATATCACAAAACATCAGTCCAAAATACTGAAATGTTGACCTTCTAAATAATTATGCTCTCAGTGCTTGGTTGGAGAACCTTTTGCACAAATTACTGCATCAGTGCTAGGTGGCATGGAGCCAGTCAGTCTGTGGCACTGCTAGCAGCCCTCAGCTTGTCTCTATTGTTGAGTCTGGTGTCTCTCATCTTCCTCTTGACATTTTCCCCGAGATTCTCTACGGGGTTCAGGTCAGACCAGTCAGCTGCCCTATCAAACACAGTAAAACCGTGGTCAGCAAAACAGTTTCTGGTATTTTTGGCTTCACTTAGGACCCCCTTGAAAATGAGATGCATCTCAAGGGGCTACCCTTGAATAAATTCAAATTCACTGCTGGCAGTCCTGCTGGAAAAGGAAATCAGCATCTCCATAAAGTGTCTCAGCAGATGGAACCATGAAGGACTCTAAAATCTCCTGATAGACAGCTGACAGCATTGACTCTGGACTTGATAAAGACCAGTGGACCAACAGCAGCAGGTGACATGACTCCCCAAACCATCACATCACATCTGGGCATTTCTAATCTTGCTCCAATCTTTGTGACCTTGATTTAAAAATTTGAACCACTGAGCAACGGCCCAGTTCTTTTTCCCCTTAGCCAAGGTGAGAAGTTCATTACGTCTGTGGTTCAGGAGTGGCTCATAACTAAGAACACAACACTTGTAGTCCATTTCCTGGACCTATCCTTCAGTCCTCTGAAGGCTGAGCTCATCCCTGTTGCTTTTGCACCCTGTCTTACCAAACATTTCCTTTCTAGTGAACTTTCCATGAACGTTTTGATACAGCCTCTGCGAACAGCCTCTCCTTTCAGCAGTGACCTTCTGTGGCTTACCCTCCCTGTGGAGGGTGTCAATTATTGTCCTCTGAACATTTGTCAAGTCAGCAGTCTTCCCCATGATTGAGGTTGTGTGAACTGAACCAGTGAAAGAATGAAGGCTCAGGAAACCTTTGCTCATTGGACTTTTCAGCAATATCCTAATAGTTTGAGATAGTGGATTTTTTTTTATTTTTGGGTCTTTGTGGGTTACTATATTCATTTCTGTTCCAAAGCTTCCCAATAGAGGGAGCATTTCAAAGGCACCAAATATGTCATGTGTGCATCAGATGTAGAACTCAAGAAAAAATTATGCTTTGCTCATGGAGTCTGTATTAAAATTCGGAAATATCTACACTGGTGGGCTATGACCCAAAAATGGGCCCTGAGGGCCTGAAGATCATAAGCATCCATTATTGACCATCAGCCTTGTCCCTTGGTTACAGAGATTTCGCTGGATTCTCTGAATCTTTTCATGATTACTTTAGATGGTGGGTTATTCAAAGTCTTTGCAATTTTACTTTGAGAAACATTTTTCTGAAATTGTTCTACAATTTTTAGATGCAGTTTTTTGCAGATTGGTGTACCTCTGCTTCTCTAAAATGTTCTTTTTATACCCAGTCATATCACTTACATGTTGACACATAACCTAATTACTTGTAAAATACTCCTCCACTTTCTTTTCCAGCCTCTTTTGCCCCATCCCTAATTTTTTGAGATGTGCTGCTGCCGTCAAATTCAAAATGAGCTAATCTTTTTCCTCAAATGGTAAAGTGTCTCCGTTTCAAAATATATGTTGTTTATGTTCTATTGTGAATAAAATATGGGTTTATGAGGTTTGCAGATCATGGCATTCTGCTTTTATTTTACATTTTAAACAGCACTCCAACTTTTTTGGAACAATAAATTATTTACATCTTATAATGGGAACAGAGAAAAATAAGTCATGCATTTCCTCTAAAGGGTTTTTTAATTTAACAGTATTTGTTAGTCTTTATATACAAACATTTTTAATCTGAAAAATCTTGTATGCCATTTATCAAGAATGATGTGAATAACAACTCAAAGTCCTTACAGTGTTTGAAGTCATAAGCCTTTTTATTCAGTGTAAAAGTCAGATCTTACAAAAAATCACCAGATAAACTTTCACAGCCATGCGGAAACAGTTTGCAATGCTTGTAAACCAAGAAGCCGTTCATTACAACCAATAGTATGATCCAAACATTTGGCTTTATTTACAAAGTCTATCAAAGCTTGATCACAGCACAAATTTACCATATGAAAGGAAACTGGTATACACTATCAAAAAGATGTACAAACTTTAAACTGCAATCTAATAATGTACCTCGGGGGGTCAGTGTTAATATCAATAGATTTATAACTATTAACATAGATTTTTTTTTCATTTGTATCCAAAATAAATTTTTCACAACCCTCTCCACTCACAATTATTTTCAGACAATAGCAAACCCGATACATTTAGTCATTTTTATCAAATATATATAGCACCACGATATAATGGTTTAATATAACGGGGGGATATCACATAAAAAAGACCCGTGTTAGTATCCAAGAAAAAATAAAACAAGAATCCAGCCTGCTCCTCATCACTGCACCTGGAAAAAACCTGCTCAGGTGCAACCCCAGACAAGTACCAAGTATGGAGGCCCATTGGACATGTTCACACGGCAGCCATTTTTTCTTTTTTTTTATATACTCAAGGTAAGAAGCTCTGAGGATAATGTCAAAGTTGTTTGCTTTCGGATCGAACAACTGCTTTTTAATCACTCGCTAATAAAATGGAAATCCATGATGGAGAATTAGAGCCACACTACATATGTATATTTTTAGTCTTTCCTCTTGTCCGTGTAACACTTTCACACAGAAATGCTAGCATTTAGCCAACATCTAGCTAATGTTAGGATTAGCGAGAGAGATGCTAATACTAAAACAGCTTAAGTTGGTATTCTGATGGTAAAAAAGAAGTGTTAAAAATCTGTTTTATTAGCTGAATTCAATACAAGAAATATTAAAAATAAGGGGAACTGGTGCACATTTTAAGTTTAAACAACAAAGGTGATTGGCTATCATCTGAAATAATTTAATTTAGCATAAATTATTGTTAGCTGTTTGAGCCTTTCCCTTCAATTTTTGTCATACTTAGAGAAAAAGCTGATGTTAATCTGCTTTCTAGCTTATACTAAACTCTAATATTAGCTACTATCAGCTTGAATTAGCATGTTCTTTGCCCTTAAATGTGGCCAGATTTCTTTCCAAATGCTCCTTTTAAACTTTGTTTCAGTTGGTTACCACAAAAATAGAATAAAAAGAGGAAAAATTAGCCATATCTCAAATTTCAGATGTGTTTTACAAGTGTTACATACTATAAAATGTGTCAAATTAACAACTTCTAGTCTAGCATAGCTACAAACTGGAAATTTAAGCCTTTTACGTCAATTCTGATACATTTTTATACAGCAGTATTAGCATTCAGCCATTTTCTAACTAGCTGAAATATTAGTAAGAAAGTTGCCGTTAGCTAACAACAGCTCTGTTTATCAGACAGCATCAAATGTTGACATTTGTCAAGTCCCTACCTAGCTTGCTTTTCCCGTATATTAATGCTAATGCTAGCATTTGGCTTCTTTCTAGAGTAATTTAAGCTAAGATGTTGCTGCTGCTCTTAGCTGTTTGAGGTAGTAGCTAATGGTATTTGTAATTTTCACAAGAGAAAAGTTAGGATAACTGTTTATAATGTTTAAAATTACACAACAAATCTGATGTTAGCCACAATAAAAAAGCAGCAAATTTAAGCATATAACTACCTCCAAGCTGACATTACTCTAAGATAGAATTAGATTGAATTATACTACCATAAGAGAATGCTAGCATTTGGCCTGTTTCTCACTAACATTAATATTAGCTAAGAAGTGGCTGTATGCTTCAGTTAGCTGTCGGTGGTAAGTAGCTAATGGGTTAAAACAGTATTTGTTTCGAAATAAAGCCCCCCACCAAAATTATTACTTAACAATGTCTCAACTGTAGCATGCTATTTAACGCATAAACGGATTAACAGTTAAGAGAATAGGAATGTTTAAAGTTAAACAACATACTGGGTCAATTTTTGCCTCAACAGCAGCAAATGGTAGCCTTTTCAGGCCATAGCTAACATGCACTTAGCTAAGAAATATAACCATATCTTAATATTTTGTAAAATAATTCTAAGTTTATAATAGCATTTAGCAACTACCTAGCTAACAATAGTATGAGCTAAGAAGTTGCTGTATACCCCCAAGTTATGACTAAGCATTTTCTCTCATGTAGCATGTTAATCAATGCTTAAGTGACAACAGTTTAACTGCTTATTTGTTTTTGTCAACTTATTTAGTAACAGCAAGTTTTAAGGAGACATTAGCCAATTATAATCAAAATTTGATGTTGATTTTCTCTTACTATTAGATTCATGTAACTTGTGTTTTATGTTAACATTATTTGCATAAAAAAATGAATTCATTTTGCTCTAAAAGCCCTTTTCTTGATTGGAATTGCTGCCGTTGTAAATACGTTATCTTGCTAGCTAGCGGATGCTAGCGCACCAGGTATGCTAACAGAACAACATCTGCGAGGACAGTTTTGCGTGTGCTGCTTTAGAGTATATTTCTAAGTGTGAACACACTATGGGCACTTATGCATTCAAAATGTTTAGTATCTAGTACAGAAGTATGTGATTTGGGACACACTAACTGTTTAGCTAATGGTTATTTTCGCAAGAAGTAGCTGAATGCTAATGTAAGTGGTCTTCAGATTATACTCAGTTTTTAATTGTGTTTTCTTAGCTTCATTACAGCCATGTGCACCCTCAAATTGTTACTAATAATTTTCCTTTCATTGGCAAATCGGTAAATGAAAATAAAGAATAAATGTGCCATGCTACAAGTCATATTTGCTTAATTTAAGCTATCATAGAAATGAAAAAAATGTTAGCCCTTGCTAACGTACTCTCAGCAAGGAAGTAAAGTCTAATCCATAATTCTGATTAGTTATTTTCATTAGCTATTTACCACCAGGCAGCAGTAAACATTAGAACCTGGCAGGTTTTAACTAACTTGTCCTTAGCTGTGAAGCCTTTCCTATCCTTTGCATCCTATTTTTATACAGTAATGTTAACATTAAGCCACTTTTTAACATGCTGTAAAACTAGCCAGCTTAATAATGTGATTTGCTGTAGCTGTTTTTTTGTAGCCCTATGACATTATAACAGCATTTTAGCTTCCCACCTTGTGTATGGATTTAAAGAAATAATGGCTGCCATGTGAATACAGACTATTACTGCCAAATGTTCAAAAAATGTACATGATAAAAACAAAAATGTTAACATCACAACAATCAAAATTATGTCACACTGAATTAAAGTTTCGACTTAGTAAGCCAAATCTGGTGGCATTTTTACGCTTCAAATTTCACAAATATTTATTTTTATCATGCATATCTTTTAAATTTTTTTCTTTTTTTTTTTGGCAGACATGGGCTTCCTTATATTTCCTGATCACAGCGGAGGAGAAAAAACACATACAGACTGAAGAACAACCATTGACGGTTACAACAAAAAACACAAGCTCAGCACGACATCGGCACAACGCTTTCTGTTCTACATGCATTCCGTTGATCAGTGCACCCAATCCCAAATCAATCAGTCAATCAGTCTGCAGATACTGACGCCCTTTACTCAGCTACCCGTGGATGGAGTGAAACTTGTTCCATTTTTACGATTTTGGGATTAAGGTGAAATAAGAAAGGTAAATATCTACAAGTAAAAGTGAGAAACAGAAGATCTAAAACAGTGTTGATTGTGCATTTGATTTTTTTTAGGGTTACTCTAGAGGAGGGTAGCAGCAGTTAGTCCATAAAACAGTCTTTTCGTTTGTTTTTGTACTAAGGTATTAATGCAGTTTGGTCAAGAAGGACTTTAATGCTTCTCTAAACATCAGAGGAACAAAACTCCAATGACAGATCCTAACCTCAAATGATTGTGAGACACCGTCTTTTATTGCTCGTTTGGTCTTTGAAGATTTTTGCTGAGCTTTTTTATCGGATCAGGAGAAAAATTAAAATTGGTGGAGACTGATCTCACGTCCCACTGAGAAATAAAAGGAATACAGGAAGTTACCAGATTCACCACAACAAAAGCATGGAACATATTTTTAAACATCAATCAAATATAGAATTTCAACATTAAGACAGATTAAAAAGCCTTGAAATATCAATATAAAAGTACGTGAAAAGGAAAGTGAGATAAGACGTTTGTCGAATAAATCATATGGAAGCAAAGAAGTGCATTTATAGTAACAATATGAAAATTACAGGTTTCAACTTCAGTTTGTAAGGTCCCAAGATGATATAGTTTTCAAAATTTAAACTGATATTTTCCAACAAACTTGATCTCTAATCTTTGAAAGAAAAAAGGGCAAAATTATGCCTAACTTAGTATCTTGTTTTTACATCAGGTGGTGTCACAGTGAGTGAAATATAAAATAAATGCATGCAACTTAAACTGTAAAATCCGGTGTATAAGACACACTTTAAATACTTGTTGTTTATATTAAGTTTGCCGCAAGGATGACCAATATCGCCGTTTACACGCTGTGATGTGAGAATATCCGTTAGGGGTCAGGAACGGGGGGCGCAGCCATTAGAAATTAATCGGGATGGAGGAAAGTACTTTAAAGCTCTAAATGGACCTGTACATTGCAATTATCATCAGAATACGATTCCTGCACTTTAAAAAATTTGTTTTTTACACAGTTTAACTGATTTAGCTGGTGGGGAGGTGATCAATATCACTAATACTCAATTCTGCAGACTTCCTAATGTTTTGTGTAGTGTAGCCAGATAAGGGGAAACGAGTCTTGAGTGGTCTTGTACTGAGTTAAGAGGCTAGCAAAGCCCCTTTAACATAAAAAAAAAATCCAGATTTTGTAACAAACATGCTTTTCATTGAGAAGTGATGTACTATCAACTGTATAATCCTAGTGGGGTAGGAGACCGAGTGATGATGGGCTGTTCACGAATGAGTCTGTGCCACAAAACAACTCTTCTGTGTTAGCTGCGGTGGCTAGCTCCCATTCGAGTGCCAGTTTTCTTTCCTCCATCAACTGTTGTTTAACATTTAAAAAGCCAAACTTTTAACAAATGAAGAGCCGTTTGGGAGCCAAAAAAACAGCTCTACTGAGGCCAGATCTCTAAAAAGGGACGGATTTCCCATCACAACGACAAGGCTTGACGGACATCAGGACATCTGGAGAAACACAGGCAAGGTGCCTGCTTACATTTCTCTGTGAGCTTTTACAACTTTTTTTGCCTGAGTATTTCACTACTTTCAGGACACAAAAGTAGCTTAAGAATAAAGAAAGCTTTTATTTTCACACTTTAAACTCTTTGCATAGTCATAAACAGCTCAAAACATGGCCTTTTTGGTAGCGTTTCTTTATGCAGAAATCACTACTCGCCCCCCAAGGGGACTTTGTCGCTGCAGGGTAATGTCATCTACAAAGAACCTATATCAAACGTGTTTGATATTTACGATTCAATGTCGGAGAGGCTGGGGACGGGGGAGGGAGCAGTAAAATAATAATGTGGACACCTCACACTTCTTCACACTCACATTTGCAACCAACCTTAACTTGGGGACACACTCTCTGCTCATCAGGGTGGGTAAATCTGGCCTAAAGTAAGGCTTAAAACTTTGTCATAGTTTTATAAATGTGGTTTTTATATTTTTGTTCTTTGACGGTCAGAAATCAGTGTTAACGGCAGGCAAACAGAGTCCAAGCTTGTCTAAATGAAAACCATTAAACTGGTTACTGTCCAAATTGTCCGAGTGAGCCAGGGAAGGCAAGGTTTCTGATAGGTCAATTACCTGTGGTGAAAACAGAAATTAAACTTAACAGACTTCATTGAACACAATAGAAGCCATCTTGCTGGAAGAACCCAAACATAAACAGCATCTTCATAAACTAGCGTGACTTATAATCTGGATTTTACAGCAAATAATTAAAATATTAGTGCTTCAAGTTTCCAACAATGGTTTCACTTTTACGTCTACTTTTTCAGATACTCAACATGAAGACTTCTTTGCTTCCATACAGGAGATGCACACGCTGAAGACACCTTTTAGCATTTCAAACCCAGCTGATTCAGACTGAAGTTACGACCCAAAAAAGAAACACAAACTTCCTGAGAATTGAATCATGAACCTTACTGGTAGAAAGAGAAATTATGGATCTTTTTACTGTCACTGATAAGTTTAAAGCCGCCCTGCGTCTCCATACAGCTTCTACTCTGAGTAATCTTTCTGTATATGAACCCTTACTCACAAAAATCACAGTTATACAATAACATTTTGTTAAATTATCTCATATGTTCATTATATTAATGTAGTGATCATGACATTTGAGGGTGCTATAGGTTCTTATTTAACATAGCAAAATAATATGGGATCTATATTGTTATTGCATCGCTCAAATTAGAAGACTACCTCATGTGCTGTGATAAAATTCTTCCATGTTTGGTGTCTAGTCTTCAAGTGGATCATTTTCTACGTAATCCTTTTCATTTGCATATGCTAACACACTGCCATAGTCTATGTCACACTTAGCTAAACGTGGCTAGCATCAGGAGGTAGTAGATAAACAGCTGCAAACATCTAGCTCTAAGAAGAATGAAAGGAGTCTTGTCGCCCCCGTGCCTACGCAGGAAGTACTGACTAGTCAGGATTTGTTGCTCCATACCATCAGAGTCATGAAGAATATAGTTATATATTTCTATGTATATAGAATCTATGTATTTATGCCACTTTGAGATCCTGTCATCTTATTTAAATGCTGCCCTCAGAGACTATTGGAAAAGCAGTGCATTGTTCATGTTTCATTATTTATCACAAACATGTTATTCTGTGGCTCAGGTGAATTATTAACTAGCTTGCATACATATGGCTCCAACATGAGAACAACCATAGCAATAGAAAAACACTTTGCATATGACCCTAATAAAATATTCCATATATTCTTTTTTGACAACATAATGAGACTGTTTCACCAAAGCTAATATTTCAAATTTTCTCTCAATATACGAAAAGTCAGACGTCTTATTTTCAATCACAGAAACCTAAAGTTTGACACTACACAGGCTGATTGTACAGAGGTCAGAGAGTGCCACATTCTCTTTGTTCAATTGCAAAAAAATGTGAAACTTTAAATAAGCAGTCCAGCAATGACGCTGAGTTTGAGTAATGCATCAAAAATCTAAACTTAGTCATTCAATCTGCCAGTGTATAAACACTCCTAGGCAGAACTTTTAGGCATGTTTGGGCCAAAAATGGAGGCTGAAATAAGGCCTGCAATGCCGAGTAAGCCCACCTGAGGGCACCATCAGGCATAGAGGAGGACTGACACAACTCAGGCTGTAGTCTGGATGTCCGTGCATGTTACCAGAAAATAATCTGTTGGAAAAATAACAAAGTCCACAGCTTTATGGCAGAGCAAGGGGTGGATGTGAGGAGTAACATGGCCTAGCGTACCATCCAGATGGGTAGAAGGGTTTTTCATCTTTTTTAGATAAAATTATAATCTTGTTTATTGTAGAGTTAGGCTTAAGTGCTGGACAATTGCAAAAGAAGGCATTTTTATTCCGCTGGGCAGGAGATAGCCAAGGCCAAAGGCATTATTTTGAAGTTGTCTGTCTATATGCATTTATGTCATGGCTATTCTTGTGAACATATCTCAGGAATACTTTCAGAGATATTCTCCATATTTTGTACAAATAGCCACTCTGATACAAGAATGAACTGATTGCATTTTGGATGTCAGGGTTTAAAGGTCAAGGTCTTTGGGCCTCATGTTCATCCTTTTCTTGGGACAGAATATCTCAGAAATAACTTGAGGGATTTTCTTCTATCTCAGAATACCACTCTAAGTCAAGGGTGACCTTGTTAGATTTGAGGGTTTAGAGACCAAATATTAAGGTCGTTGGGCCTTAAAGTTCACTCTATGTTTGTAAATGCTTTCAAAACTTTGCACATATGTTCACTCTGATTCAAAGATGAATCAATTTTGGTGGTCAAAGGCCACCTAAGGCTGAACAATTAATCAAAATTTAGAGTAAATTGCAATATATTTTTCTGCAGATTTTAAATCACAGAAGAATAATATTTCTTTAACCTGAGGTGTGTACAAATAGTTTAATACGTTTTTGCAACAGAGATGTTACACTCTACACATCATGCAAACATTTAAGTGTCAATTTTTTTCTAGAATAGTGTGCAAAAATATCACTTTCCTTTTTGTTGTTTTTTATTTTTCCAAATCAAAATGAGAATGACATAAAAATAATCATTCCCTCCAATATAGCAATTCATTTTAATATCAATCAGAATAATCACAATTATATAGTTTGTTTTTGTTCAGCCCTAGTTCAATCTAACGTTCTAGATTCTCTGTGCGAGACCGGGTGCCAACACCACATTTGTTTACATATATGTCAAAATGAAAATCCAGCCCTGCCGCTGCTCTTACGCAGCCCCCATGCGCCCAGTCTGAAACAAGTCCAGGACTTGCCTTCTTCTGCCAAACACAGAGAACATTTTAAACATGCCCGGGCCCAAAGATTTACTATTAATGGTCAATCTATTGCCAACACTTAATGATTATCTGACTTGCAAAATCATCTTGTTCTAGGGGGTATTTTTAATATTTAAACTCTTGTCTTCAAATATACATCAAATCTTGTTTTTGATGCATTAATCAAATGCAATAAATTTGAAAAACATATTTTAGTGACGTGTATTGATTTGAAAATATTGAACAAAAACAGATTATTTTTGTGGCATTCTCCACCCTCCATATAATGACAGATGAGGTTTTATAATGTCTTTATAAATCAGCATCCATAGCACAACAGAAACACCTGAATGTGCATCTGAATCCCTGCTGTAGTGAAACTTCTGTCTATTTGTGAACCATACATCCTCCTACAAACATCATATTAATCTTCTGCACAGTTTGGCTGACACATGTGGTCACTACTGTTTTATATATCCAGACTGTTGAGGTTGTTAGGTGGATATTGGGAGTAATCTGTGAGAGTGCACCCTATCATACCAGTAAGGTTTCTCTGTTATACCCTGCTGCTCTTTTGTTTCTTAGCTTTAAACTTTTAAAAATGTATTTTTTTTTTTAATGAAAAAGCCCTTTATCTCCACAGCCTTGTTATTTCTGATCAACATCACAGCATAAAAAATGAGATTCAGAACATCTTTCTGGAACCTTTTTTGTTAATACATGCTTCTGTATGTTCTGATCTCTGTGACAGGTCCACATAAAGCACCACATGGAGCTACCAAAGCCAGAAAACACTCCTTAAATATGTGCTCTCTTGACCAAGCTTATCCCAGTTTAGTTTATCTATACGATGGAGAAAAGAGTTTTTGGGGAGATATACCTGGACTTAGAATGAGCAATCCTGCAAAAAAAAAAATGACAGTGCTTACGAAATGGAATGTCAGAGAGAGTAAAAAAGAAAGTGTTAGAAATAAAAATCTGCTGGAGGTAATGGTTATGGCATTGAGACAGATTTTTTGTGTTCATTTAACAGCTGCTACAACAAAAACGACCACTCGTTATGTTGCTTCAATGTGGATATTTTCTCTGCTGAAGAATTCACCTATCAACTAAAAAACAAGAAAAAAAACCCTTAAGTACTCAGAAAAGTTGACAAAGCCAGACACTGTTTTTAGACTGAAAGCAAAGATGATATTTAGTTTTGCAAGCTTGACCACTGAATCATTGCATGTTTCTTTGAATTGGTTCAACACAATCTGTAAACAAAAGCAAGTTAAACATTAGTATTGGCTGGTTTAGGTCCTGGTAACAAAAATCAACTGTAAGCCCATAATGGGGCAGAGCAGATATCAGTAGCCACTGTTTATCTGTAGTGTCAAATCAATCAAACTGCCATGTCGCTGCCGCATTGAAGAGATTTTTTACTAGGCAGAGGAGGTCACCTTGACAAACTCTGATCTAATTGAAGTTATGAAAAACATCAGCAGTACTGATTCAGTATCTGACAAATTGTTATTTCAAACATCATAAAGGTCCTAATTTTCACTATTGGTGCATCTTTAGTACATACAGGATGTAAATTCCACCAGCAGTGGGCTGCAACACCTGAAAACATGATAACTGCCCACAAACATAACTGCAGTTGCCAGGGACCTATTAAGTTCATAGGAAGGTAAAAATTGTAAAACATCTCACAAATATACTCTGAACATAAAAATGAGTTATTGTCACTGTTTTGTAACCTTTTTACAACTGCCAGTGGGTTCAAGTCAGCTTAAACTATGGTCACATGAAAATAAAAAATTAAAAAAAAATAGTTATGGTGATGGTTTTTGTTCGCCATGAAACAGGAAGTTTTCCCAGTGTCTTTCACCACTGTTAGAGCCATGAATCTTAGCACAAAAATTCTGAAACTCTAAATAAAGTCCTTCCTGTTCCATGGAAAACAAAAAAAATAAATTTTTTTTGTTCGCCATGAAACAGGAAGTTTTTCCAGAGTCTTAAAAAACTTCTAGATGCATGATACTTTGCAAAAACAAAGAGCCACAAATCTTAGCAAAAAACTTTTGAAACTCTAAAAACTCCTGTTTCATGGCGAACAAAAAAGTAGATTTTTTTTTGTTCGCCATGAAACAGGAAGTTTTCCAGTGTCTTAATAAACTTGTAGAGGAATGATTCGTAGCAAAAAAGAATCTGAATACAGAGAGGACTGATGTAATTTGGGAAAATTCTGCAAAATCTAAGGGGTTCTTCTTAAAATAAGCCCTCAGAGGGGCTTCAACTGATCCAAATATGAGTAATTTTGCAGTTCACGTGCCTCTAAAAAAAAAAAAAACTTTTCTGCACATGCTGGCTCTCCTCATTAGGGCAAGGTACTGTGACTTAAACTACAGGGTTCAAACTTCCTAGGACTAAAAACAAACTTTGAGAGGAAAAGGATTTTAAGTTGTTCAACAATAAAACTGCCTGTGTTTTTAGACATCATTTACAGAGTGGTCAGAGTGAAGTTTTGACACTTTTTAATTCCCTCTGCTAAGATTCATGGCTCTACAGGTGTTTTAAGACTCTGAAAAACAACTACTTCCTGTTTCATGGCAAAACAAATTTGCCATAATTGCCATGTTTGATGTGACTGCAACATACAAACAATGACCACAAACACTGATGATTAAATTTTCTTAAAAAATTTGGTGAAATTATTACAATTTATAAAGCTGGAAATTTTTAGCTCCCAACAGATGTAATAAATTCCTCCAAATGTACCTGTTAAGACATTTTTGAGAATTTTGTTATTATGTTTGCAGTAGGCAACTGCTATTACATTTGCAGGTGTTACAGTGGGCTTTTAATCAAAATAACAGTAAAAAAAAAGATATTGGTGGTGGACAGGATAGAGGCTGAGTCAAGCAGAGCTGAGAGAGGAGTGGGGAAGTAGACAGTCTGGCAGTTTTTTTTGTTTTGTTTTTGGGCTTCATTTAAAATGAAATGAAAAATATTTTACTGATTTCTAAGGCTGATTTCTAAGATATATACTATCGATAAGAACAGGCAGTATATCAGTTGTAAATATCAGGCAGGAATTTCCTGCTGATATTAAACCTTTTAAAGCTATTATCTGCCAATACCGATATTATGCTGATATTACAGCAAATCCCTAATGAAAAACAAACTCTGAACGGACCATAATCAGAGCTAAATGGGTAAGCTTAGCAAAAGAAAGTGCAACCAATGGCAGAGAATCAAGAAGCAAGCAGTGCAAAACATGAGTAACACACAGCAACAGAGCAGCAGCTTCCAGTAGCAGTTCCCTGTTCCTTTAAACTATCAAACATTTCAGTCGAGCAGATAAACATGCCGTTGTCTGCCATGGGGGACAACACATGTCCCTTCACAGCTATTTGTCTGGCTTTGAAAACTGTTGGAGATGTTTCAGAAAATGAAAGCACTAGAGTAGGAGCATATATTACGTAGGAATATTCATCTTTAAATAAGTTCAGACATTTCATTGCAAAAATTCTACATATTGTACCTTTAAGACCTTTGTCCAAAGCTGCCGTTTTTCCACTTTCAATGCAAGGCCAATTTAGTCCAGCCCTTGGCGTCAGCTGTTTTTATCAAAAAGCTCTCAGTTGAAAATAGCTCTTGTATTCATAAATAGCATTTCTCGCCTTTCCGACCAATCAGAGTCAGCAAGAGGCGGGACTTTCTCTCTCAGCTTCATCAGCTGCAGAGGCTTTTCAGCAATGGTGGAGGAAATATAGCTACGTAGCTGCTGATGATGGTAGGACAGGATTCATTTATGTTTTTCCAAGTTATTTTTCATCCCCCACAAGATAAGAGAGAAGCAGGAATCAACTTTTATAACAATTAAGGAAAGAAATGCTCTGAATCTGGAGTAGCCAGAGGGAAAACGACAGAGTTGGTGACAGGCTCTTGAAGGTACAGGTTCCAGCTTTCCAAATCTAAGTTTAAGGCAATGCTTCTTTTATTTCTATCTTGATCACCTGTAGGCATTTCTACGTTGTTGTAGGCATTGGTTGCTCTTTCAAAAATTTGAACTTGGATCACACTTTTGTTCTGTGATGTTTGGATCAGAAATAAATTTAGCTGTGGAAGACTTCTGGCCAAACTTATCAGAAACAAACAAATAGAAACATGAATATCGTTAATGCAGAGCAGCACTTCACTACTCTGTCTTTTCGAATGGAAATCTTTATATCTATACTCTGTAGTTCTTTTTGAATAATCCTCCACATATTATATGTATATAATCACTTTTATGAAACAACGCACATTTACTTTCCCACACAGCCAAAAATGTAAATGCAAAATAAGTACATTAATTAATAAAACAACTCCAAAATTATAGCAAAAATAAGTGAACCAAAAGGAAAAAAAATACTTCAAGTACTATTAACAAATGAAAAGTCCACCTGGCAATAAAGTTCAGAAGAAAATAATCAAAATATACAGAGCTGTTCTTCTTCCTGCCAGCCTCTCCTCTCCTCAGGCCGTTCAGTGGCTGACTCTCTGACCTGAAAACAACAAAAAGGTGAAAAAACTAAAGAAAATTGAAAGACCTGGCTCAATGAATGGTTCTCACAGTTTCTACAGGTCTCTGTGTGCGGCCCAGATTGTGGCAGAGGCAGGGCGGGCTGACGTCCACTTGCAGGATCCCCATTTTTTTGTAGAAAAAGGTTGTTTTTTTTAATCCATCAAAATATCTTCTCTGGTTAGATTTCAGGCTGGAGAGAAGGAGAATCACGTTGCATCATCCGAGGGGAAGAATGCCCAAACATGTGACCCAGGCCCGACCCTGGGTGCTTTCAAACCCCTCCATTTTTTGAGTGATTTTGTGCACACGCAGCTACAAGGTAGAAAACTGAGGGATACTCCTTCATGATGTTTCAGAATCAGAAAAACATCCCCCGTATCTGCAGCATGGCCATCTCTGTAAACACCTCCACAGAAGGCCTGATGGTCTCAGAGTGATTGGAGGCTCGTATGAATCTCTGTGTTCCCGATCCTCACTGGGGTTGGTCCTGCTCCGTCCTCACCGTGTGTCCTCAGGGCTCCTGTTTGATGTAATAGCTGCCTGAGCCGTTGCTCTCCTGGTCAGAGGTTCCCTGTGAGAAGGTAAACTCGTCCACCTCAGCCGCCTCTTCTTTCATTCGCAGGAGAGACTCTACAGAGCGGGACAGAGGCAGATAAGAGAGAGAACAGCAGCACAGATGAGCCTGTTGTGTTCATGCACCTGAAAGTGAAACATAAAGGAACACTCCCAATATTTGGAACTGCAAGACAGGCAATAACAAGAGAGGCAACCTCTGCAGGGCAGCAAAATACTCCCAATCAAAGTATGTCCCCCAAAATGACCAGTTTTGACCAAAGATTGTAGAAAATACCGGACAAAGCCTAAATGATAGGGGTGTGACGAGACACTTTTCTCACGAAATGAGACAAGATTTGGGCCCACGAGACACGAGACGAGATTTTACACTTTATTTTTAATTTTGGAAAAAAAATACATGGGTGGATAATATGTCCTTTGTATAACTAATAGTCATAGTTGCAACACATTCAGGTATACTCAAAAATGTTTGAACCAATTACTGAATAGGCTATTAATGCTTCCAAAGAGTATGTCTTGTCTAACTTTGACTCAAACTGTACATTTTAATACTCTTCAAATCAAACCTTTCATTTTAACAGTCTACAAAATCTTTAATTTACTACACTATGCTCTCATCGCTACAACTACAATAACTATTCTTAATATTATACTTAATTATATCTTATTATCTTATTATATATAGTAAAAGCATATAGATTATATAAGTATTTTAAGCACCGTTTACAACAGACTGAAACATAAAGAGCTGCATCAGTAAAATCAAACTATTTTTCATCCTCTTTAAGGACATCCATATTTAAAACACTCAAAATAAATCTTTAAGTCAATAACACGTAATTTAAAGAAATAGGTTATTTTATCGTTTTGTGGTCTTTTTTTCTCATATGAGCTTTAACAGTGCTGGACACGACGCACAGATGACGTGTGTGTTAATGTGTGTGCGTTGGTGAGTGAGTCTGTGTCTGTCTGCTGTCATACAACAAACAGGGCACCTTTAACTGAAGCTTTAACTTCACTTTTTGGAGCTAACAGTGGACTCTGTGGCGCTCAAACAAATTGTTTTGCTTAGTTTACTGCTGCAGTATGCAGACCCACTGCACTGCACGTTAAGCTTCTGACTGATCACATGCACAGCCAACAGCTGACGGATGTGTGACTGACAGAAGGTGAGACGAGAAGGAGACATGACGAAGTAGCGACTCAAGGTTACAAAGTCACAAATAGCGGCACTACGAGCGAGTCTGCACGCATACATGAACTATAAACACTGTATTCTCCTCATGGGGACTACACAGGCTTTCATCATCAGCATTTCATCAGTTCACACCGTTATGATGATGCATAGGCGGATCATGTACGGCCCAAGTAGTGCAGGCGAGGGGGTGGAGGGGGTGGTTGGAGCGGTCATCTTAATGGATACCGGATCAGCTCCGTTTCCTCATTTGCTCTCTCACCGACAGTTTAAAAGTGTCCGGGGCATGTTTGTGATCTTTTATAACTTCCAGTTTGGTATTGTTTTCTGTAAGGAGAGCTGCTGCTCCAAGTGTCTGTACAACATTGATCTCGCAAGATTGATTTTTCTGCGATGAGAAATCTTGTGGCGTTTTGATCTTGCGAGATCTTGTGGCATGAGATCTCGTCACCCCTAACTCCCAGTTGTCAGATGGGAGACTAGAAGAGAACAGCTTCCATGCTGCAGTTATCAGCAGAAAACTTTGACATATATTGCCTATAAAAGTTATTCAGCTCCTTGCCAATTCATGGTGTAATGGTAGCCAGGAATACTGATTAACCAGTGATGGGACCTTCCAGACACAGGTGTCTTTATACTACAATCACTTAATGCTCACTCACTGTACTCAGGTGATCCCCATTTCACTAATTGTGAGACTACTAGCACCAACTGGCTGGACCTATGTTGAATTAGTCACTTTAAAGGGGGTGAATATTAATGCAATCATTTATTATAGTTAACATATTTTTTTCAACTGACATTACTCTGTAGGAATCTGAATGGTCTTGCTCTGGAGAAGGGCCCAATCGGCCTGCCCTGCCTCCAAGCAGGCCGTGATGAAATCACAGTGGTTTGTCATTATTTAGGGACACCTAGCACACATGTTTAAATAGCAACCGCTGCACCAAACTTTGAAATACCTGAAGGATTACGAAGAAGAAACTTTGAAGTAGAAACAAAGGGTACTGCTTCTTCTTCAAACAAAACAAAACAATGCTTACTAAAGCACAACTATTTAATTTTCAAGGAGCTGCAGCTTTATCCGTTCTGTGCTGACTTCAACAACTGAGGCTGCAGCTTGATCTTGACTATGAATAATCTCATAACGCTACGGAAAGATCCCGAAGGAGATATATTTTTTAAGACAAAAATCTAGAATAGTAATACCAATCGTAGCCTGAACGCAAAAAATATGTTACTTTTGATGGACACACCTTGAAAGGGAGACTCTGCCTGCAGGGATTAGGGTGCAGTTATACCAAAAATGTTTCTACCTTTGATGGGAATGTAAAAATATAAGGTCTTGCTTGAACAACAGTGTAATTTTCCTTTAATTCTAATTTCCCATGCATTCTGACAAACAAGACAACTGCATTAAAGGATTTAAATATGCATACACAATGAAACAATCATGCTTTATGACTATCAATGTGAAGAAAAAACACTAGAAATGCTGGAACTGTAATCCTGAAAGTTGATTTGTTGATGTGAGAATAGTCATGTGAGAACAAAGACAGTGAACATTCAACAGGAGAACATGCAGCACCAGCAGCGTCAGCAGTATCCAGGTCCACAGTGGGCCCCTGCGAGCACTTCCTGTTGAAAAACAGCGCTGAGTCCAAGAGGACTCGGTGCTGCGCTGGTTTGATCGTTAGTGAGATGTTACCTGATTTGTGGGTTTGGTGGAGGTGGGTTCGGGGTCGGGGCCGAGTGGGCCCCTGGACAGGGTAAGGGGGCGGACTCTGCTCTTCATCCCCTGAGAAGCTGCTCCTCCTCCTGCCTGACTGACTGAAGGGCCGTCGACCAACCGGAATCTTCCTCTCTAAACACCAAGCCAGACTCGGGTGAGCTACCAGGGGCTTTTTAAACACGGGTTCAATTCAGATCAATGGAAAGTTCTGGATGTTCACATTTGTGTTGGGAAGGAGAGTTAAAAAGGTGAGAACTTAGGGTGAAATTTGTCATTTGACAACCAATGAGAATGACCCTCTGAGTAAGCCCCTGGTAAGCTGTCATCAGACCGCCACAACCAAGAGAGCAGCCCCGCTGGTAACCGCCAAGGTTAACACACGTATGGAAGCCTGGGACTGCCAATATTCAGTTCTGAAAATATCAATTCAAGTCTACTTTAGATTACCATGATTCAGGATTTTTTTTAACTGATATTTTTATTTTATTATTATTATTTTATAATATCACTTTATTTTTAGTTCTTACTCTTCTGCTCTTCATCATTTGGTGCAAAAAAGGTTGTGAGGTGAGATGAAAGATGTCTACTTGTGAAAGAAAACCTCATGCCAAGATTTGGTTAAGTTTGGTTTAGGTGTAAAATGTACAGGAAACATGAGTGTAAACTAGTTAATCCAAACGATCTTATCACAAATGAGGACAGAATTATTAGCCTCCCTATGAAAATGCCATTTTTTTCTACTATGTTGAACAAAGTAAGGAATTTAAATCCAGTTTTTCAGAACATCCTAGTTTGGTTTTGGATTCTTTGCATACAGAAAGAAAACTATTTCACTAACAGGGTCTAAATTATTAGCCCTCCTGATGCTAATAGTCAGTTGTGTCTCCTTTTGCTGGATAACAGCCTGCAGTTGTTTGTTGTAGTCTCAGACTCGTCTCCTAAGTCTCCTCTCCTTTCTTTCTTCAAACATCACCAACGTCTCTATGGCCAAAAAGCTCTAATGGTTTCATCTGACTAAAGTAAACACTTCCAGTATGCAGAACCTTTCGCCAGGTTGTCCTTAGGCAGACTTCAGTCTCTTCTGCTGAAGTGTAGTTTTTCTTGGTCCATTCCTGTGCAGGGCTCTAGAGACCGTCTTTTCTGAGACTACAACTCCTGATAAGTCTAAGTCATTCTCTAGTGTCTTGGCAGTTGTTCTGGGGTCTTTAGACACATTTCTCTCTAGTCTTCTTTCCAGAGTCTCTGACCATTCGAGTGTTGGTACCAAAATGTTCTAGATAAGCGGTGACTGTGAAAATAAGAGCCTGAACCAATGTTTGAAATAATTGTAAAGCTGAACACATTTGTGTGCACCAAGGTTATAAAAATCTTGTTTTTTTTTCATTAGTTTTCATTTTCATTTTTGGTTTTTACCTTGTGTTTTACATTTCAGTTTAGTTTTAATTAGTTTTTCCTACTGGATTGCTAGTTTAGTTTAGTTTTTATTTGGCAAAAATACTTCATTTTAGTTTAGTTTTTATTAGTTTTAGTGTTAGTTTAAGACCTTTTGGCAATATTGGACACCTGTCAGTGGTGAGACCCAAAAGGGTTCATCACTTTTCATTTAGTTTATTCAATTTTGATGTTTGTATACAACTTAAGACCAAAAATGACTATTGTGTGAAGTCTTCTCCGATCAAATCAGGGGATTTTACTCTCTCCATGCTTGTGCATACATGTCAGTCATTATGTTGCTGTCAAAGACTAAAACTAAGGAGTTTCTGTCTTTAATTTTATTTTATTTTATTCTAGTTAGTTTTCTAAGCACAGCATTTGGTTAGTTTTTCTTTTTTTTTTGAAAACTTTTGAAAGTTTTTATTTAGTTTCAGTTCACTAAAAAGATTTTTATTTTCTGTTATTTCGTTATTTTTAGTTAACTATTACAACCTTGGTGTGCACTAGAATTCATTAATAGTTTTAAAAGTAAAGTATTATTTTTAAAGAAGCCATTTATTCAGTAGAGTAGCCTTCTGAATGCCTTAACATGCCAGTTACAAATAAGTGACTGTTTTCTCCCCTCAAATTGTGGCCCTGTACTTGAAAAGCCTTGATAAACATGGGTCAGTTTGCATCAGACATAATTTGAAAGCAAATCAAAAATACTATTTTAAATATAAATACTGTTTGATACTAATATTGGCAGTTAAAGACTTCCATATGAGCTGTTTTGTTTTGGTAAAGTGAATCCATTTAGCATTAGCATCTTGTCATCTACATCTTTGGATGCAACACCAGGTTTTCTGCTCCCAGGTAGTCACACACTACTCCTGTCATTACCAGGCTATGTTTTAAAAAGTGCCCGCTATTTCAAGGGGAAAAAGAAACACCTGCAGGGTGTCACGAGCGGCCATGTGAGAATCCCCCGGACAAAATAAACCAGATGACCATTTAGAGAGCAGGAGAGTTTCCACGACCATTGAGGCAGAGACAGTGAGAGGAACAAGGAAAGAAGAGTGTGAGGGGGGACATAAACGGAGGAAAAACATTATCATTACTCACTTTTCTTTTGGCCTTTGTACTGCTGAGCTTTCTTCTTCTGTTTGGGTACGGACTGAGGCATTTCCCTGTTACCTGAAGAACAAAAAAACACAATTATGGGCCTAAATTCCACTGTCAAAATGTGCCAAAGCAATTCATGATTGTAGCTTCAGCATGATTATATAGAAAAGATTCACAAAAATGCCCCCCTTAAGATTTTCATGATGCATGGGGCCATAAAAGGATGGATTCTTTGCATGCATACTTTAAAGGGCACAGCCCCGGAAGTAGAACTGTGTTGCACTTCAGCCTCTTGTGGTCAATTTGAGTATTACAACAACAAACACATGACAGAAAAGGAGGCAGAAAAACACAAAAACCTATCTTTAAAAAAAAAAAAACGTGATGATGCAGATTCTCAGATACATATTCAAGCTTCCCTACTGAAAAAAGTCACTTTAAATTGGAGCGATACCCAAAAATATAAGACTTGAATGGAAAAAATGCAGCACTTTAAGCAGTTAGGTATTATACGTGGTAAACAACAAACTCTGCTCACGTCAGTACCAAACTGTGATTTATGCGATGAAATATTTCCTGTTTCCGGTGTATATACTTCCCCACTCACTCTGTGAAGCGGGTGGTTGGAGCTGGTAGCCCGTCAGCTGACACCAGCCCACCGGGTAGAGGTCAGGTGACTCACAGTCCACCCACTGGTCGTACTCGTCCTCCCAGCCGTCAAAATGGATCCTCAGTAGCCGGTGCACAACCCTCGTCACTGTGGCAACACACACCAGCCGCGGCTCCATCAGATCCACAGCCTCCAGCTTCATACCCTGCCGGAAACCATGATTGGGAACCTCCTGGAGGATTTCAGATGGCAAGGGAGAAAGAAGGATGTTAATCATTTACAGGAAGAAAAAAAACAAAGAAGAGGAAGTGAACACATTTTACAACAAACAATAAAAACACAGTCTCTCCCAACATCATGCAAATGTCACTGCATCTGTTAAATATTTACTTCTCTGCTCTGTGAATTTCACTTCCTCCTTCGAACTGGATGACATCTAGAGCTTTTATTTTGGCGAGGGAAAAACAGAAAGTTGTTTTATGAAATATCTGATGGTTGTGAGCTGAATAATTTTACCTTACATGAGTTAGAGCACAATATTCCAATCAGGGGTTAGGTAACATTAATGCACTACTATCTCCCCTTCACAAAACAAGTCAATGAGCTCTGTAGAGTGACAGCACGGCACGGCACACTAACAGAGATAAAGATCTTTAATCACACAAACCAAGTCTGAAAAAGAGGAAGCTACATGCAATTTTGTATATAATAATTTCAATTTTTTCTCCTATATTGTAATTGCGATTTGATATGCGATTATTCCTTAGCTCTCTTTTATTCCTAGACAAGGGCTGAAAAAGTCTTCAAAATGATCTGATTATGATGATTTGGATTCGTATTGCGAACTGGTTATAATTGGTGCATTGAAGGATTTTTGTAATTCTCATATTTAATAAGAAAAAAAAACTACAAAAATGAAGTTAGAATTTTTCTATAGACTATTCTAAAAACTGGCACTTGAATGACTGCATATGTCATGCAGAGCATCTCTGCTGCAAAAAAAAAGTTTAAAACTGCAATTTTGACACAAATTTTAGGTCAAAGAAATATTGCACCTTCTGTGATTTCAAAATAGTGGCAGGCCATATTGCGATTTAATCTTATTGTCGATGAATTGCCCAGCCCTGAAACGAATACAGTGATTTAAAATCCTTTTCAACCTAAATTCAACTGAATACAGCACAAAGACAAGATAATTAATGTTCAACTGGTATATTTTCAATATTCAAGAAAAAATTAATCCCATATTCTAAATTTAATGCTGCAGCAAAAAAGGTGGGACAGGGGCAGGAAAAGACTGGGTGAGTTGTGGTAAGCTTAAAAAACACCTGAAACATTCCATAGGTGAGTAGATTAATTGTAACGGGTGATCATACCATGACTGGGTATAAAAGGAAAACTCCTGAATGTTCAGTTGTTCATAATTAGCAGTGTCTTGAGCATCATTGTATTCTGTTTTTATTTACATTTTACAAAATGTCCCAACTTTTTCTGAACTGGAGTTGGTGTAAAAAATACTTAAAACTTAATAAGTTGTGTAAGTTATAATGAGTTAAGCCACCTTAAGTGATCTCACTATCATTATTTTTGGTATTAATGATCACAGACGATCAGCCGTACCTTGTTGAAGAACTTGACAGGAGCAGCGCTTGATCCTGTTTCTCTGAGGTAGTCGAACCATTTAAATGGCAGTTTAGTGTACCCTGAGGAGAGGACAGGAGAACTTTAACAACCACAGATGAAGACAGGTAAACTACTATAAGAGATTTATCAGTGTCACAAAGACATGAGTGTACATCACCTCTAGGGGGTGTGAGTTCAATGTCGTTGATTTCACAGAAGCCGACAGGGAAGAGGGAGGGGGAGGTGCCGTGGTAACAGAACCAGTCTGATCCATCCACCGCCTCCGATCCGTCGATCCCGATCATGAGGTACCCGTCTGCCAACACCTGCACAAACATCAGCACACAGAGGATGACGTTAGCGGCAGAACATCTTCATTTCCTGTCTGAGAGTCACATGACACGCTCACCTTTCTTACAGTGGCTACACATATAGTTGAGAGGTTGAGGGGGTCGATGGCTTCTAGCTTCATCCCATCTTTGAACCAATCCCCGCTCTGGTCCACATCTTTCACCTAAAGATCGCATGCAGAGAGAGGGACAAATTGGAAAACTATTTAAATATAACACCACATTTAAATGCCTTAACATTGAAAGCAGTAAAGGATGTTCGTCAGACTTTTTATTAGGAAAGTCTTCTGCTGTGAGATCTACGGAAGAGTATTGGGGCCACTGAAAAAAAAAAAATTTGAGACGAAAATTTTTTTTTCACTTGTGAGAAAAAAGTCAGAATTCTGAGATAAAAGTCAGAATTCTGACAAAAAGTCAGAATTCTGACAAAAAGTCAGAATTCTGAGATAAAAGTCAGAATTCTGACAAAAAGTCAGAATTCTGAGAAAAAAGTCAGAATTCTGACAAAAAAGTCAGAATTCTGAGATTAAAGTCAGAATTCTGACTTTATTCTTCAAATGAAAAAAGGTCTCAATTTTTTTTTCAGAATTCTGAGATTAAACTCAGAATTCTGACTTTAATCTCAGAATTCTGACTTTTTTCTTACAAGTGAAAAAGAAAAATTCGTCTCCAATTTTTTTTTTCAGTGGCCCCAATACTCTTCCTTAGAGATCAGTAAAATACATTTACTAAGAAATTATTCATGTGTCTTTGCACCAGTTGAAGACAAATGGTACATTTTCATCCTTCAAGACTGTCAGACAACAGAATGCCGAGTTCATAATATAGTTTTACCTATGGACATATGTGTGCTGAAATATGGTAAGTAGTTCTGCAATTTTACTCCGCAAATTACAGACATGGTCAATTCGCACAGGATTAAGAACGCAGACATTCTGCATGATTAATACAAATTACTAGAGGTCCCTAGGTAAAACCATGCAAATCAGGCATTAGAATCACCAAAAAAATATCATTAGGGATAAAAACTTGGTGACTAAAATGTTTGTGCTGGTGGGTCAACACTGAGAAATGGCTCATGAAATTGGTTTCGGTATGTGTGTCTGGAAAGAAATGTGTGGCTTAAAGCTTTTAATATGCTTTTATTTTAAAAGCTATATCTACATTTGTTTTATCCATCACAGAGAGATTTAGAGAGGGTGTGAATGCCTGTCCAAACTTACAATAAAATATGTAGAAATAGTTCATACAAAGGTATTTTGTAAGGAAACTATCACTTTTTTGGGTCCAGGAGGTCCTTAGCTCTTTCTAGATATGAGTGGGGGGGGCTCAGTAGATAAAGGTTGGTAACACTGCCTTAGAAGACTTAGAACAACTACATATAAATTTTATTGTAAGGTGCAAGTTTCCTCCCTAAGAGAGGCAGGCATAGAAAAATGTTATGTATATTCATTACCTTCTGGAAGAACTGTGCAGGAGCATCAGCCTGACCCTCAATTTTCTTTGAAACATCTGGAAAATAAAAGAGTGAATCAAAAAGTAGTTTGGCATCTGAGCAAAAGATGTTTCAGCACCCACATTTAATATGTTTATAAACAGCAGAACAAAACGGCTTCAACACAACATATTCAATGAGAAAATACAACATTTTCACAGTTTGTTGTCTGACTATGTGAAAGATTGAAAGCCTAATACATAGCCTATAATGTTCCATTCATTTTATTCAATACATTATTGAATTGCTCCTTTTAAAATTTATATAACAATAACCAAGGACACTTAGTTTACTGTTATAAATAAACAATTACCAAATCTAAACATTTTAGAAGCTATATGCTTTAATTATTGTTTCTTTGACCTGAAAATTACTGAAATATTAATCAGTTATTAATAGTTTGCATTTGATTATCTTTAGATAGTGTACTCATGGACTCAGTCTGTCTTTGCAGCTCTAGTTTGGGTAAATTTCTGCTGCATTTCCATAGGGTATTCCAGTTTGACTGAGTACAGTTTGGTATGGTAAACCCCAAGATAGTTTGCCTTTCCACAGACACCCACACCTTCACTTGGTGGGACGGTAGAGGGTATGCATGTGACGCCCAAGCAGCAACCTCCAATTCTGAAAATGGAGCCAATGCTGAAGTGCAAAAAAAACTGCAATACTGCGAGTGTTCACTTGAGGCTGGCTGCAGGAAAAATTTATCTCTGCAGTGCAGAGAAACAGCTCATCTAAAGCTTCATAATAACAAAACTTCATCATTAATTCAGCTTACCATCCATCACTGATAAACCAGGATGATGTGAGCTTTCAGGCTCTGCTTCGTGTACTTAAAAATCAGGTCCACATAAACCCCAGGAAACTATTTATGACCGCATATCATAATCTACGGTCCAGAAACCATCATGGATCTCTGTAGAGTCCAGATATCCCTATTCTAAACAGATATCAGTCTGTTTTTCTCCCATTTCCACCCCCTCCTCATGGAGTAGACAGCCGTGTTTTGCAGCCTGGATGAGCAGTTGTGTTGCTACAAGTGACATCTGTGCAAACCCTCGATTGTGTTTAGCCCCGCCTTTTTGTGACGGATGGTAAGCTTGGGTTACAAAAAATAGGACAGTACAGGTCAATAATTTGGGACCCTTTCCAGCTTTTGATAATGTACCAAACTAATCCGAACCACTCACTGAAAATTATCTATTCCAGCCTGACAGGACCTGGATCAGATTTCATAGCCATAAAAAAGGAAGTGAAGTCAGAAAACAAAGACTGAGGATTAAATTTTGACCAAAGCATGGCACAGATTTGTCACTAACATCACATTCGACTACATTAAACAGTGGGAAAATGGTATGATACATCATACTTAGAGCATTTCCGTAATATTTAGTTCAACTTAATCATCTTACATCAAATACCAACAAAGAGAGCAAGTTGTTTGCACCATCTTATCTGCCCTGACTTCCCAGACTCACCAGATCGTTTGAAGCGATGCCCAATGCTTCTGGACCAGCCGATGTTGTGGATGAGCGGGCTGAACATGTGACACCAGAAGTCATCCGACTGGTCCTCGCTCTCCTCATAAACCAGCCGGAGGCGACCTCCGATCACCTGCTCCACCAACGCCACCCGTGTCCGGCACAGGTAATTCTTATCCACTACCTCCACCCGCATCAGCTTCTTAAAGGGAAACTGCATGTTTTCATGTACCTGTGGTGGTGGAAAAATGAGGCATTATCATAGATAGATTTCCCTTCACTCTACTTCCTGTCTGTGTTTGGTCACATCCCTTACTGACAATTCTGGCTACCCTTGAACAAAAGTCAACAAAAATTAAAGTAAAAAAACAAAAGGTTTGAGCAAAAAATGATACATGAAGTTTACAGAGGCATTGGTGTGTCATACCTTGGTACTAAAATCAGGCGGCAGTGTTTTAGCTCCAGTGAGACGTTTCACGAGAAAGGCTTTCCAGTTCGAGTACTTATGCTGAATGCCTGTGAGACAGAGCATAGAAATGGCTTTAGCTGTTTTCATTAACACAAGCTTTAGAGAAAGAGAAACAGGTTTAACACAAAGCTCACTTTTTGGAGGTACGAGGGGTTTGCCACTGGACGCACACCATCCCACCGGATGAACCTCGGGGATGCAGAGATTACACCAGAAGTCTTTACCATTGTCGTTGTCAAAGCCCTCGTACCGTAGGAGAGCCTTGAACCCTGAACATGCAGAAAAGAACTTATTTGACTGCTTGTTGTTGAAAAAGGAAATATTTCAAACATACTCACTTCCTCTATTGTACAGTGTTTACTCAGATGTCATTAAAACTACAATAGAGTTTTCGCACTGAAATCTCAGCATTCATAAAACATGACTACTCCTTTGTCACTTTCTTTTTTAGTTCCAACAGTTTTCAAATTCAGAGAAATTCTTTGTTCTTATAATCTAAATTGGATGTGTCTTGTTGCGGTCACTGTTACAACGGTGGCTGTCATGACGGAGCAACCATAACTGACACAACTTTTAAATTCACACAATCATGGAAACACCTCCTTGTGGACACATACACCGTCCTCATACTGCACGCAGAGAAGCTAGTAGTCTTGTTTGCCACCTGTCTGAACCTGTGGCAAGTCCCAATGAGAATGCACCTGGCCAATCAGAATACTTGTTGCTGAGTTTTAAGGCAGACAGAGGAGCACATGATGTTTGTCCTCTTCATATCTGTCTGTAGCCAGTGCTTGTGTTTTTGCCTTACGTAGCCTGGTAAGAGAGTGAGACAGGCAGCAGGACGCCTAAAATGTCCATGTGAAACTAAAAGCACTACTTGCACAGCTGGAGCTGTTTCCAAACTAACCAGACTTGAATTCAATGAAATATTTCGCAACACAGTCTCCTCTGACCTTAGACATATGGCTAATAAATGCTATGGATCAATCAGCTCTCTGAAAACACTTCTGACCAGCTGAAATTATGTTTGACACAGTGAGAACAACGGAAATGTAAGAAAAAAACCCCAATGCATCAATAATTGATTAAGAAACAAATCGTAGCCCTATGAATCATAATCAAATCATGAGTCGCCTAAAGATTCCCACCTCTGACTGTGCGCATTTTTGTGCCGTTTATTCACATTGCCCTTAATGTGTAAAGGCCTTTAACCAGAGGAGGGTTTTTTTTTTTCAATGAAGCAAAGTTTTTGTTCAGCTTTCAGAGAGAAAACTCAGAGAGAAACAACCAGCACTTTAGTGCTGTTAGACACTCTGCTGTTCCTTAAATCCCAGCAAACACTGTGTGATTTCAAGCTAACCTATGATCACCACGGTGGAAAGTCAGTTCACACTTTGCGACTGAATTGCTTAAAACACAACTCCAGTTTTAGGACAGGAGCACAAACTTTACCTCTCCCAAAGCTGGTTGTTTGAAAAAGGTTTTGAGAAACGGGTGTAAAATCTGCATTTTCATCCAAACATAATATGGTTTGATTCTTTGGACAACTATTCAATATTAGCCGATATCTCAAAGTCTCACACGATACAAAGTCGATCTGAAGTTTTAAATTGTATCTGATGACATCTGTGACACATACAATGTCACTGATGTAGTCTCACCTGCTAGCTTAATGATTTCTGCTATCCAGTACACTTTAGTGGAGAGGTTTGTGTCCGAGTTGAGCACTTCAATCCTCACTCCTTCTTCGATGTCTCCCCAGCACGTCCCCATAGGGGCCTGAAGCCGAGCAGAGGAGTCGGTGAAGTTATCCAGTCAAATAATAACAAATTTGTCATCTCTATCTGCTCCACTCACACACTTTACTTACATGTTTGAAGCAGCTGACTGGAGCTCCGATGGTGTTATTGCTACAGATATATCGCCCCCAGTCAAAGCTCTCTGCAGGAACCACTGACAGATACAACAAATAATGTAAAGCCAGAGCACCCTTATCATATCAACCATCATAAATGATTTTTTTACTTTACTTACCTGCTTTTGATTTGGCCTGGTTCTGCTGACTTGCTTGGTACTGGGCGTATGCTGCCAACTTCGCCACAAGAGGCTGTTTCTGTAAGACTTTTGCCTTTTTTGTCGGTGGTTTGCCCTTCAGAAATCAAGGCAGACATCCGTGTAAATATCTTTTATGAATTAATCGAACATTTGCTGCAGGAACCTTGTAATGCGCTCACCTGGAGTCTTGCCAAAATGCTAGCCTTTTTAGAATTTGAGGAATAACTCCGGGAACACGAAACACTGCAGAAGCGCTTTGTTTTGGAGTAAAAAGCGTCCCGAACTCCAACCATCCCACACATCTCACAAGTGGCTGTGAAACAGAGACGACAGTAGGATGAATAAATAATATTCTTTGGGAATATTCACACAGAGTTCAGTTTCTCGTCTACTGACCCATTCCAGCCTTGCCGTCGGGGTAGGTGTAGACCTGCCCATTGTTCTTAATGATAGGCAGGCTGGCGGGGTTGGAGGGCACCACCTCATCTTCGCTGTCCTCTGAGCTGGAGCTGCTGGTGGACTCCTCGCTGCAGCTGTCATAGCCATCAAACATCCCGAATGAGTCTCTCCGCTTACGCTCTGAACGTGGGGTTCGTTCAGCCTTTAAAAACATCAACAAGGAGATATTCAAATTTACATCGGTTACAAACTTTAGGGCAGTGACTGGCTTCTTTCCTCCCTAACAACAGATCTAATCACAGTTTTCTCACAGAATAAATAAATGCCAGAAACAGCATGGGTTTTACACTTTTCCTAAATTTAAGGTAATGTTTGCTGTTGCATCAATGATCTGAAGGACAAATATTCAGTTCACTACACTTCAAAACTAAAGATCTAGAAAAAATATTTAGAAAACTTCTTTTTTTAAAGAATAAATTTTGTGTAAACTGCCACAGAGCTGAGTCTATAGTATCTCTGCTTTTGCTCATAAATGGGGGAATGCTGATCTTGTTTAATAGTTACGTGTTGTTATGGGAATCACATAAATTGTCATGAAAGTATTTTTAAATATATTCAAGGTGCATGCACACACTGAGCCTATAAAAGTAGCCCTACCCTTGGATGTTTTACCCTTTAAATGATTTTAAAAATCAATCATGGCCAGTATAATTTGGCTTTGTTGACAAATAAAATACAAAGAACTCTTTAAAGTCAAAGTGAGAACACATTTCAGAAAAGTGATGTCAATTACATAAAAATAAGCAATGTTAATTCAACAGAGGCCCAGTCAATTAATGCTACTCTACAACTAGGGAAATGGGGATCACCTGAGTGCAGTGAATGTGTCTCAAGTAGGGCTGGGTATTGCTAGGAACCTCACGATTCCATTCGATTTCGATTCTTTAGGTTGCGATTCAATTCAATATCGATTTGATATTGATTTAAATGCTTTGATGTTGATTCAGTAAGAAGTAGAAATACACAAATGACCTGTTGATAATTTTTAATAATTATTTTCATGCCCATGTGAACATATGTGGTAGGTCACCTCACATTTTTTAGCAATAAAACATATGAAAAAAAATTTGCACAATAACAACTTATTTGTGCATAAGGAGTACAAAAGTAAAAACATGCCAGTTCTGTATAAACACTGAAAAAGTGCATGTAAACTTTAATTATATTTCTTTCCTCTTGGACGCTGTGATAAACCTCACATAACATGGCTATGGTTGGTAGCTGTTTGGTTGAGTGTGGCTTCCGTCCAGACAACGCACAGTGACCCCCACTGGCCAGGAGGTTAATCGATTCAGAGGATTTGCTGAATCGATATTGAATTGAGGGGGGAAATATTGCGATGCATCGATTAATCGATATCTTTACCCACCCCTAGTCTCAAGTGATTGTAATATAAAGACACCTGTGTGAAGGTCCAGTCACTGGTTAATCAGTAGCTACCATTACACCATGACGACAAAAGAACACTCCAAGCAATTCAGAAAAAAAAGGTTATTGAAAGGTATAAGTCAGGGGATGGATGCAAAAACATTTCCAAAGCATTGAACAATGAACATCCCCCAGACTTCAGTTAAATCCATCATCAAGAAACGGAAAGAATATGGCACGTGCAAATCTTCCTTGAACAGGCTGTCCTCACAAACTTGAGTGATCATGCAAGAAGGAGACTAGAGAGAAAAGCCACAAAAACACCTATGACTACTCTGAAGCTTCAGCAGCTGAGATGGGAGAGACAAGTGGCAAAGAGAAAGACACTGCTGAAGAAAACTCATATTAAATGTTGACTAGAGTTCACCAAAAGGCATGTGGGAGACTCCGTGGTTGAGAAAGTTCTTTGGTCTGATGAGATCAAAATGGTGCTTTTTGGTCATCAGACAAGATGCTAAGTTTTGCAGACACTAAACACCGCACATCAGCACAAACAGACCATCACCACATGCATGATTTTGGGGGATTCTCATCTTTATTTGTTAGGTCAGTGAAAGAGAGACATGAAATAATGGGAGAGAGAGCGGGTAAAGACATGCACAATTCTGATCCTGCAACCAGTACATCAACGATTAAAGTCTTAGTAAATTTTTAAATTATTTTCAGGGCTGTCAAGATTTATTGCATTAACTGTAATTAACTACAATCCACAATTAGTGCACCAATCAAAAAAAACTATATGATTAATCATTTTATTATCCATTTCAACACTCTTTGGTCAATCCCTGCAGCCACAGTGATGTAAAATAAGTCCACCACTGCTCCTCAGTGTCTCATTTCAACTCAAAAAACTCAGACAGCTCAGTGGACAAGACAAAAATCATCTGAACCTAGTGATGGCAAATATTTACCTCCTCTTCAGTTAACAAGTTCCTTTTTCCATGTTTAAGTTAATGTGTTTTTTATCTTTGCCCTACATACAAAAGCAGGTCTGTATCCAAACAGGAAGTTAGTTACCCTTTGCTTAAGATAGAAGAAATATCCAAAATGGCACAGGAAAAGTTTTGCAAAATGCAAAATAATGAAATTCTAAAATGTGATAAATGGGTGTGATTAACTACAAAAATCCTGAGATGAATCTCTATTTAAAAAATCTTTAATCTTTTGGAAGCCCTTTTTATTTTATTTATAAAGGGACAATATCAGCAGCTGCTCTATCAACTGGTCTAAACCAGCGCCCACTAACAGAACATTTTCTGTGTTATAACAGATGTAAAAACCTTGAGAAGAAGAAAAAAATCTTGCATACATTTTAATTAAACTGTCATTTATTTCATTGCTCTTTTGTCTTTTAAATAGTCTGTCTATTTTTAGATTTTTATCTTTTGCTAGAGCGGACTCCAGAAGAGACACACAAGTTTCCAAACACCTGTAAAGTGTTTCTTACAGAATGATGCTGTACTTCAGCAGCAGTGATGTCCACCTCACACTGCCTGTTTCTGTAAGTTTAACCTTTTTCCTGCTGTTGACAGTAATCATCTGCAGTGCATTTCTTTAAGTCGCTCAAACAGCGTCACTCGCCTTTTAAAATATTTTTTGATACTCCAATATCATACAGCTGAGCTGTGGGAAGGCTTATTGTTGCTGAGGTAGCATACCACAACCAGCATCCTGAAGTGCAGAATACAGGATAATATCAGCAGCAAGAAGCAGAAAAATGTAAAAATCACAGAACATGAAGAAGATACTGCAACTCAGTCAGTGCATTTACTGGAGGGACGTGCAAGAGAATGTCTCTCACAGATGGTGACTACATATGCAGTTTAAAAAGAAAAAGGAAAAATGGTCAGCAAATTTACTGAGGGGTGGGAGGACTTTAAATATACCTGGGTTCCCCACCTTCCAAGTGTTGATGGTGTGGGGGGAAACTGTGTGCTGCTCTCTATTTTTACTAATTCAGTGTGTGTGTGAAATATCAGCTGCCTGATATTATCACATTAGGGCAGGACCAAGAAAAACAAATATCTAAAAAGAAAAGCAAATTCAATTCTTTGTCAAACATACATGCACTGTAAGTAACAATAAGCTGCAAAAAGTCAACATGTACAAGAAAACAAACCTTAAAAATAAACTACCCCTTCTTAAAAGAAATTAAAGAAAACATCTCCATGAATAAAATGACATAAATAAAATAATAATTTGCCATTTAGACTTAACAATTCAGACAGATTATTATGCAGTCATTATGCATATTTCTGTTAGTGGTTCTCACAGCAAACTGCCCTACACCCAATATATCAACCTAAATGTACATGTTTTCCAAAGCTATTTGCTCATGTAAACATTTTACAGATCCAGTAATACAGAAATTGTTAATAAGACATCCAGCAGAGCATGCTCCAACTTCACAGATGGCAAAAATCACAGCATCGCCTGCAGCACTCGTAGTAGAGCTTCACAGCTGGTAGACTGAATGTGTGATTTACACACCATGGACACAAAGTGCCAAACCCTTGTGGGTTTACAAGACCGTGAAAGTAAAACTGTAATGATCCAACAATCCAGCTCTTTTTAAGTCATAATGAAGTATCATGCTCCTTTTATAGCTCGGTATTAAACACCATATTCTGCCTTCTCTCACTATGTGCCCAGTTATATTCAGGAACTTCACTTTCAGCTTAAACAGCACCACTGCAGCCCCAGAGGACAGTTTGTTTGGGGAATCCGGGTGAAACTGAGAGCAAGACTAGCTTTCTGTTTAACCAGCACACTTACAATAGTGGACAGGATGTACTTTTTACGTTTGATTTCTCCTAGTTAGATTATTATGAAAACCCTGAGTTGAGATTTAGAGGAGGGATCGGTTTTTAGCAGTTTTTATCTGCAAAACTCAGGAGTGACGGCAGAATGTAGACATGTGAGCCATTAACCCGCTCTCATACGATATTAATGAAATCACAGGAGACTCAAGATCTAATCTGATACCTGTTGCAGGTAGCAGATTAACTGTTGCTAATTAGTAAATGTTAATCAGTGAACTCAGATTAACACTGACTTGAGCATTTCTGCAAAGAAGAAACGTGCAGTGTCCAGATGTGCCTGACTGAGTCCCATCCTCACAGACTCAGGGCTGTGATTGCAGATAAAGGTGCAACTACTAAATACTGACATTAAGGGGGTGAATATTTATGCAGTCACTTTTTTACATGGCATTTATTTAATTGACATTACTCTGTGGAAATCTGTTTTCCCTTTCACATTAAAGAGGTTTTTTGTCAAAAGGTCTAATTATATTGACCATGATTTTTTAGATATAAAACCAATATACGGGTAACACTTCCAAGGGGGTGAATACTTTTTATAGGCAGCGCAGATCTCGATATCTAGCATTTTCAGCCTGTTTTATCGGATAAACCGTTAATGTAATGAACGTTAGTAGCTGTTGCACCGAACATCTGCAGAGCAGTTTTAGTTATAAATCAACTCCAAACTGCTCTGAAACGGTGATCAGACAAGATAAATATGCATATGATTTCTGACCTGAAAAGACCACATTTCACAAAGTGTTCCTCGTTTTAAATGGACTGAATCCGGAAGATAGTTTTAATGTTTACTGTTGTCAGACAGTCTACTTCCTCCTCTGAGCATCACTGTGACATGCTAACTGCTAACATTAATTATTAATACTGCAAAACCGCTGCAAGATTAAACATCAGACCAGAACTAAGGGACAACCCCTGCGAAATTTTAAATGCACAAAACAGAAAAACAAGCCTTCGTGTTAGCTAAATTAAAGGGCGGCCTTATTAGATATAGCCCCTACGGCTAACTAGCGTTAGCATCGCTAGGCTAGCGGAAACCTGTTTTTCCAGTTCTTGATTCACAAACGCTCAACGCTTTCTTTAACTACTTAGCAAACTAGCCCCTAAACGCATGTGGAATTTTTTAGGGAGGTTATGGTGAATACATTTTTGTTTCTTTTATAGAAATATCTGTGTAATATTTGTTCCTAGCTGACCCACTAGCTAGATACCATAGATAACAACAAAGGAGGAGCGCTAGCCTAAGCAAATCCTCTGTAATCGGAAGCTCTCGGCCCTAAAATACTTTAAATTCACTCACCAAATCCCGTGTGTCTTCCATTAGCCCTTCATATAGATAACATTCCTTTTAACGCTGCTGCCAAATGCAAATAAAATCCCCAACCCTGAGGATAAATCTGGATTTTAATATACCAAAGTCTAAATGAATATACTACCAGGCAGGATATCAACAAATTACTCTGTCGCCTCTGCGCATGCGCTAGCGTAACCTACTTTCTTGCGATTGGTGGATCAAAAATGGAGGTCATCGACCCACACAGAAACAAAACAGTGGACTCTGCAGTGATCATGAATGAATGGTTCTTTCATTTTTACAGCAGAAAAGAGCAGATTAGAGCAACTCTAGTTTTAAATAGAGACTCATTAATATTATTCTCACTACCTGGGCCACGCTGATGCAAACTGTAGGGTAATATTAGTTTTAAATCAACACGGAACAAATATATAACTTTCTTTATGACTTCTTATACCTACTTTTATGTGTTAAAACTCAAATGCACATAGTATTAATAATTTAGTGATCTTAAAATCAATTTAAGATACTTTTCAGCTAAATGGACTGAGTATAATACTCGTTATGGAAGCCTATTTTACAAAACTGGGATGGTTTTGTCGTCTACAACTATGACTAAGACTAACAAAATATATATCTTTAATGATTAAGTAAGTTTAGTTTTCATTACAGACACCAAATTTAGACTTAAATGTTAGTGCTGCAGTTTTGGACATTAAAACCTGTGGTATGTATATATAAGGTGCACAATATGGACAAAAGTATTTGGCCAAAACTGTTGGATTATTGAATTCAGGTGATTAAAATCAACCACCTAGACATGCAGTCTCTATTTGCAAACATTTGCAATACAAAACGGGTCAATGCCACCTTAATAAGACGTTTTATGAAACTTCATCCCTGCTGGATATTTCACAATCAACTGTTAGCGATATTATAAGAAAGTTGAAGCGTTCAGGAACAACAGCCACGAAGCAGAAGACCAAGTAAAATCAAGAAGAGTTCTGCTGGCACAAATGTGAACACAAAAGCTGTGTGGTGGGAGCTCCAGGGAATGGGTGGAGCATCTGCATGCAAGCCTTCGATCACCAAGTCCAATGGCAAGTGTCAATATGGAGTGGTGTAAAGCAATGTTTCCCAACCATTCTTCCTTGGAGCACCCCCTACATGTACCAAAGAAAAGCCAAGCCTCCCCAGGAACCCATAGAGAAGAAAAAGTGACACACTGCTGTCAAAAATCAACATAGATGTTAATTGTTTCACCGATGAAACCCTATAAAAAGGTCTATGCATGCCTTTCTTATCAAAAGACCTTTGTATAAACTACTTTATAACTGCTTTATGTTGTTTTTGTCAATATTTGCAAATCCGATTTTGGCAGCCTCAGAGCAGACAAAGCCTCATGCCCCTTTAAGATCTTTTGACTCTTTAACTCCACTGAGCACCTTTGTGATGAGCTGGAACAGAGGTATGAGGTCTTATATATCTGTCATTATGCAAACACCTTGCTACCTTATCTCTGAACAAATGAAGATCTTGTTGATCTTTTCACTGAGCTGACTGTGGTCTGTCACAACGCTTAATCTAAATGTGTTGTTTAGGGAACGGGATATAATACACAAAATTCTGTGGCCTCTCAGGATACTTTATATGAGTGCTGCCAATGCACGTTGTCTGACCATTTTTCAACACAATATCTGTACAAATTTCATAAAACCACTTAAAAATAAAAATCGACTGCTTTCCTATGTAGCTCAAGAAGCAAGATTTTTGTGCATTAAATAGCTGCAAGAAATGTGATTGGTTGAAGGCGTTGAAGGCGTTGAAAGTTCACTGTCATTACTGTGTCAGAGCTATACCATTTCTTTTATTATGTTGACTGATCAAATAAAAAATAACCTGAGGAGGAAATGAAAGGGCTCATATCTCAAGATTTAACAACTAAAATAAAAAAATATGACAAAGTTATTTACTTTCTTATGATTATTTCTAAAAAGGGGCATTATACTGAAAACACTGGATTTATAAAAATATAACATGGAACGACCTCTAAACAGATTGAAAATGTATATAAAACAGCTGCTTTACACACAGTACAGACTGTAAAGAAATCAATAATTAAACTTGTTGAATTAAAGATGCAGAGAATTCTTGTGACCTAAAATAAATCCTTTATTTAGTGCAGTCTATTACAGCTCTGAAGACAAACTAACACTTTCTTTGTCCTTAAAGACACAGTAGATGCCACATTTTTACTGAACACAATCAATAATACTTTATGGTTTCTTCTTCAAAATAGAATAACCTGTGTAGCCTAATATAGAAGCTTTATAATCTCAATATACATGTAGAGAAATAAACTAGACCTCTTCAGCTTACCAGCTGCCTTCTGGTTTCACTGATACATATCACAGTGCTTTTCAAAAATAATACTGGCTTTCTGGTTGTTCTTGTTCCTCTCTTTGTTCTTTGAACACAAAATAACACAAATAAACAACACAAAAGCAAAGCAGCGTTAGGTGCAACTGAACAGCATAACGTAACGTTTCATTTTTGTGCTGAAGTAACAACGATAAAGTGAATACGGCTGGAAGAATCGCCTGAAGCGCCTGCTTTCAAGTAGGTAAGGCTTCACGATGAGGATTTATGTGGTTGTGTTTGGGTCAGACATGGACACGCTCCCCTTCATCTCATTTGTACTGATGCTGAGGAGTGGGATGGTCAGTGCTGGGAGAAGAGAGTTAAATAAGTAAATAACTCAATAAAACATTTTAAAGTTTTAAAGAGTAGACAAAGCTACACAGCCAGGAAACACTACCTTCACCTTTATTTGCTTCTTTGGTCTCAGAGCAGCTCGTCCTCTGCATTATCGTCGACACTTCCTGAGATGGAGGCAGCTTCTGAGGTAACAAAGGTAAAAAATACAATTTATTATTACCAAACAAAGAAAATTATACCAACAACTTAAATCGTACTGAGCAGTTATTTCATTCAGGATCCAGTAATCCAACACCACCCATGAGGAATCAAAGGAAACTTTTCTGGATTAAAATAATCCCACATCATGTGTGTGGGCGGAACTCGTGCCCACTAATACTTTCAGTTCTCGCTGAAATCATCCAAAGCATGTGAGTAAGAAGGAAATTCTGATATTTTTAAACCCAAGGCACATTTTTACAAACGCTTAGGTTTGTATGCCCTTTTAAGGAGCTTGCATTCACAAAGACTGTCTGCATGGGGCTCTTATTGTTTGTGCAAATCAACAGGAAAATAGAACATATCCTCAAAACATGTGCTTTTTAGTTAAAGTACATGTGAGGTTTTGACTGGTTATGAAACAGACTAAAACTATATGGAAGACTATATATAACTAACGTAACTATATAAACCATCAGCTAAATGACTGATTTGAAAAATCAATCATAGTCAGTATAATATGGCTTCTTGAAAAACCTATTTAATGTCAAAGTGAAAACAGATTTCTGAAAAGTCATGTCAATTAAACAAAAATATATAATGTAAAATTTGTCACTGCATAAATATTCACCTCCTTTAAAGTGACGGACCTAATTCAATAGAGGTCCAGCCAAATGGTACTTGTTGTCCCACAATCAGTGAAATGGGGATCACCTGAGTGCAGTGAATGTGTCTCAAGTGGTTGTAGCATAAAGACACCTGTGTCTGGAAGGTCCAGTTACTGGTTAATCAGTATTCCTGGCTACCATTACACCATGAAGACAAAAGAACACTCCTAGAAACTCAGAGAAAAGGTTATTGAGAAGTCAGGGGATGGCTACAAATACATACAAATACAAGGCACTGAACATACCCAGAGTTCAGCTAAATCCATCATCAAGAAATGGAAGGAATATGGCACACGTGTAAATCTGCCTAGATCAGACCATCCTCAAACTGAGTGACTGTGCAAGAAACAGACTAGTGAGAGAGGACACCAAGACACCTATGACTACTCTGAAGGAGTTACAAGCTTCAGCAGCTGCAATGGAAGAGACTCTGCATACAACAACTGTTTGCCCGGGTTCTTCGCCAGTCAAAGCTTTCATGGGAGAGTGGCAAAGAGAAAGCCACTGTTGGAGAAAACTTTATTAAATCTGGGTTAGAGTTTGACAAAAGGCATACGGGAGATTCCATGGTCGAGTGGAAGAGAAATTATTTGGGGCTTTTAAGCCATCAGACAAGACACTATTGTTTGGTGGACATCAAACACCACACATCACCACAAGCACACTATTCCCACTGTGAAGCACGGTGGTGGCAGCATCATGCTGTAGGGATGCTTCTCTGTCCTGGAAGGCTTGCAAAATTAAAACGTCTAAACAGGAAAATCCTGGAGGGCAATCTTATTTAGGCTGCAAGAGAACTACAGCTTGGTAGAAGATTTATTTCCAGCAAGACAATAACCTGAAGCATACAGCAAAAGCTACACAGAAATGGTTGAAAGACAACAAGGTGAAAGTTCTGGAGTGACCAAGTAAAGCCCAGACCCAATCCCTGTGAAACCTGGCAGAGCTTGAGCATGTTTGCAAGGAAGAATGGAGTAAAATTTCAGTGTCCAGATGTGCAAGCCGGATTGAGACCTATCCACACAGACTCAGTGCTGTGATTGCAGCCAAAGGGGATTCTACTAAATACTGACATGAAGGGGTTGAATATTTAAGCAGTCACTTGTTGTACATGACATATTTTTATTTTATTGACTTTAAAGAAGGTTTTACTGTCAAAAAAGCCCAGTTATATTGACCATGACTGGTTTATAAAATCAATAAAGGGTAAAACATCTAAGGCCTGAAATGTTTGTAAAGAGAAAAAATATCTTCTTGGTGCCAAGTCTTCTCCTCACACTCGCTAAGGAAGCATGTAGGAGTAAGCTGAGAAGCTGAGATGGAGGTTGGGATTTCCTCTTCTGTGTTGGTGATCTGACAGGAGTGTTTTTATCTGGACTTATTTTATTCATTATGACTCCTTCATAGCTGCTTGTTTCTACTATGGAGCTTCCCCCAGTTGTCTCGTCACTGGTTTACTTCAAGAAGCACAAGAAAATCGATAAATCAGGATTGAAGTACTGAAAAGGAAGCTGTGGGTTTGCTACAAAGAAATCAGAACTTGTGCCATTGTTGATGTGGGTTTGCTTTACTCTAATGAATAGAGTCTGACTCAATTCTGCTGGGTTCGAGTGGGAAAATCGTGAGTCAGTGTATGGGAGGGAGTGATGGATTTTACAATAAATAGATTAAATGTAGAAGATGCTGTTCTGATAGCCTATCTTTCTACAGTTTTGGAGGGTTTCAAATCCACTCAACCTCAAGGAGAACGGGCTCATCCGGTTGCAATCAAAATTATTCAACCCCCACTGCAAATCGGGTTTATTGTGAAAATGTATAGACTTTCAGCTGTTTGCAATGAATAGATCAACCAAAAGGGATTGAAATAGCTCATAATAACTAATGCTTCAAGTGGTTTCACCAAATCCAACTGAAAATGCAACTTATAATGACCTCTCCAGTGTCAAAATTAATCAACCCCTGAACAGAATCCCTCACAACAGCTCAAATATGCAAAACCAGTGTTGTTGCCAGCACAACTGATGCAACAAATCAAAGGCTTCATTACCTTCACCAAGTTTGCCCAAGCTGGAACTGATAAAATACCTGAGCTGTGAGGGGTTTGTTGAGCGTCACCTTTGACTGCATGTTAGAAATATGGCAAAGAATAGTCCAAGAAGAGAAGAGAAGAGAAGAGATCATCGGCCTTCATAAACGAGGAACAAAAAGATAGAAAAGACACTGAGAACAGAGTTTCTAAAGGCACCGCTGGAAGCATAGCTCACAAGCTCAGTCACAGCAACAGCAGTTACACTGCCTGGACGGGGCAGAAAAAGGAAACTATCAATTTCTGCAACCAGATATCTGAAAAGGCAAGCTGTGAAAAACCCTTGAGTGACTGCTAAAGACCTCCAGCAAAACTTGGTGGCAACAGGGACTGAGGTTTCAGTGAGTACAGTAAGGTGTGCACTGAATGTAGACTGTTGCCATGCTAGAACTCCAACATGTGCACCACTACTGACCCAGAGGACCAAGAAAAGTTGGCTCCAGTATGCTCAATATCATAGAAATAAGCCACAGAGTTTTGGATTCTGTTCTGTGGAGTGATCAAACAAAACTGGAACATTTTTGCACGATGGATCAGCGGTATATCTGGAGGAAGAAGATTGAAGCATACGCTGAAAAGAACATTGCCCACAGTTAAGCATGGTGGTGGCTCAGTGATGCTCTGGCTCTGGGGCTGCTTTGCATCCTCTAGCACTGAAAACCTGCAGCACGTGGAAGGCAAGATGGATTCATAGAAGTATCAGGAAATCTTAGGAAGGAATGTCATGCCATCTGTGAGGAAACTGAAGTTTGGGTGTCCAACACGACAATGATCCCAAGCATACCTCAAAGCCACCAAGGCTTGGTTGCAGAAGAAGACCTGGAAGATTCTACAACAGCCATCACAGTCGCCTGACTTGGACCCAATAGAAAATCTCTGGTAGGATTTGAAGAAGGCGGTTGAAGCATGCAGAACAGAGAAAATTACTGAACTGGAGGTCATTGCACTTGAGGAACGGGCTAAGATTCTTCAGGAATGCTGCCAGAAGCTGGTGTGTGGCTATGCATCTCACTTGCAGCAGGTCATGGAAGCAAAAGGGTGCTCTACTAAGTACAAGAGATGCTTGCAATGCAGGAGTTGAATAAATTTGAGATTGGAGAAGTCATTATAAGTTGCATTTTCAGTTGGATTTGGGGAAACCATTTGAAACTCAACTTGAGTTGAGCTATTTCAATAACTTTTGTTTGATCTGTTCCTTGCAAAAATCTGAAAGTCTGGACATCTTTATGTTTTTCAAATATAAACCTGATTTGCAATTGGGGTTGAGTCATTTTGATTGCAACTATATGTAAAGAGATAAATCTGAATTGATTGTCCCTTGTCCCTCTGCTCTACTCACCTGATAGGCTGATACAGGAGAGACTTAGCTCTGAGGATGCTCCAATAACATCGTCCTACAACAAGACAGGAAATAAGACATGTAAAATCACAAAGAGCTATAATAATAAGACATGTTTTTATAATATAAAGCTTTAATACCAATACACTAAATATTGAACACGTTGTTGTCTTCAGTTTCATAAGATGAACTCCAACAATCATTTATGTGATTGTGAAGTCCAATCCTTCTCACTTGACAGAAACACAGTAAGAATAGAGCAATGTTCTGTAATATGAAGCAGGAAACAATGTGTTCATAATATAAATATATTAAATATTAGACAAGTCCTTAAATTTAGTTTCTAGATATGAAATGCAACAATCATTTAAGCGACCCTGAAGTCCAATCCTTCTTGCTTTATGTTGTTAGAAACACAGAAAGAGTAAACACAACTTCTCAGTTAGGTATTGAAGCTCACTTTTTGTAGCTTGTTGCCTTTTAATTTAAAAAATCATTATCACTGAATAAAAATTATAGCTCTGTAACACTTCAATACACTTGGCCCACTGTTCAAAACGTATATCTTCTTTTTTTTTTTTTTCTTTTGTCATGGTTTAGGGGCTTTTGTTGGTAAATCCATTCTCAGGCATTTAGGTAAAATTTGCAGGAGCAGCAAGGAGTTAAGTAAAGGGATTTTCTGGCAGTGAATATATTTATTTAACAGCAGGATGATACTCTTTTTTTCTTTTTAAATATATTTTTGAGCTTTAATTCCTTTATTTAGAAAGGGGAACAGTGGATAGAGTTGGAAACAGGGATGCAGAAATGGCAGAGAGACATGCAGGAAAAGAACGGCAGGCCACCCACGTACATGGGGTGTGATATAGCGTGAGGCAGTCTGTGCTCCCTTCTTCATACATTTTCATTGATAAATGAATTGAAAGTATTGTGAATGTGGTTCTATCAGTTTACCTCAATAGTAGCACAAGAGAAATGAGAGATCTCCAGGCTGCATCCATGCATGGAGCAGAGACAGAGCTATGGATGCCACAATTAAGGATTTTTACACCACATTTAAAAGGAGGAAAATAATCAGTTTCACTTTTTTTCTTTCTTTTCGCATTTTTTTTTCTCAAAAATGTATAAAATCCCATAAACGTCATATATACATTTAAATATTCTTTATTGCTGCCTTTTTTGAAACAGAAATACCACATCAAAAAATAAGAAAAAGCCTATCTGGGAACCATGAGGACCACACAATTTTTCAGTGACTCACCAGCATCCTCTGCAGACAGCCAAGGTGTTCACCTTCAGTCTTCCCATTCACCACTTCCTGGAAGCTGACAGCGTGACCCCGCCGAATGAGCTCTTCCCCGATATCTACAGACTAAGAAGGAGAAATATTTGACAAAGATGTGTTAAACAGCTGCCATGATGTTAGACAAATGGATAAAAATTAGGAAAAGGTGAGCTCACCTTTATTTCACTGCTGTCATAGAGCTTAACACTGGGCCAGGACGAGATGTCAGAGTGAGAATAGCTGCACAGTTTGGCCTGCAGGGGTCGCCAGGATGCACAGTATGTCAGCCGATCAAAGTCATCCAGAGCCTCCTCAGTCCAAGTGTCACCTGAGGAATGAAGTCAGAAAAATACATCAGGTAAGTCTTTAAAATAATCTTCCTCTTGTTGCGATCAAGTTATTAAGAGGAGAGTTTTACCTTTTGGCCTGACTCCTGCTAAGTTGCACTCAATAGCTTGGAAAGGCAAGCTGAGGAAGTCACTCCTGAAATGTAATTGCAGCAAACGCAAAGCTGTTAATGACTGAAATGATAATTTTTAATTGATGCAACATTATGTACAATGATAAGCACAATGCAGCTGCACAAAGGCACATCAGAAGACCTACAGCCATTTCCAGACAACATCCTTTAATTGAGAGAACAATCATCTATAACCAGTCACAGCTAGAGAAGGCACTGTGTAGATGGGGTATGGAGGACATCAGTACTTTCACTACCACAGACTCATGGAGAAACAGAGCTACCATAGCTTGTCCAGTAAAATACTTAGAAGATGGTAACAAACCGGATGCAGGCTTATAGCAGAGAAAGGGAGAGCTGCGCTTATATTGAGTAGATATGAGTGAACTAATCTAAACTTCCATATATTCTACATTCATTCATTCATGCAAAAGTGAAAGATTTCAAGACTTTTTTGTTTCAGTCTTGATGATGACTGCTTACAGCCCACAATAATCTAAAATCCACGATCTCAAAATATTAGAATATTGTAATATATTGTGCAGAATACAATCCCTGACGCCCACCATGAGGAGAGTAAGCCACAGAAGGTCACTGCCGAAAGGTCAGGCTTTCCTCAGAGGAAAGCCTGGAAATCTGACTGGAAAAGAAAAGTGTGGTAAGAAAGGTGCAAAAGCAACAGGGATGAGCTCAGCCTTTATTTATCATCAAACAAAGAAGACTCAAGAACTTTGGGGAACTTCACAAGGAGTGGACTGAGGCTGGAGTCAGTGGGTCAAGAGCCACCACACACAGACAGGTCCAAGAACTGGGCTACAAGTGTTACGTTCTTGGGGTCAAGCTCCTGAACGGCAGACAACATCATAAGCATTCTTCTTGGACTAGACCATTGCTCAGTGGTCAAAAGTCCTGTTTTCAGATGAAAGAAAATGTTGAATTTCATTTGGAAATCAAGGCCCCAAAGTTTGGAGGAAGATCAGAATCCAGGTTGCTTAAAGTCCAGTGTTTTCAGTTTCCACAGTCAGTGACGTTGAGGTGACATTTCATCTGCTGCTCTTGGTCCACTGTGCTTCATCGAGTCCAGATTCAACTCTGTCAGTGGTCTACCAGGAGATTTTAGAGAACTTAATGCTTCCATCTGCTGAGAAGCTTTATGGAGACACAGATTTCCCTTTCCAGAAGGACTTGACACCTGTCCACAGTGAAGCCAGAACTACCAGAAACTGGTTTGCTGACACTGGTATTACTTGAGGTTTCTCCATTACAAGGGGCGGCTCGGCTTGACTTGGCCCAACGCGGCAGGGGATTTGCTTTTCCATTACAATTGAGCTACCTGTTTGAGGGTGCATCTAGAGCTGAGGGACGCAGTGTTCTGAGCCCTCCTCGATCTCATCCTCAGTCTGGTCTCCACACTGTCTGACCTGCCTGATTTTACAGCGTTTTAAAGCAAAAATCAAACTAGACTGACAGCACTGCATGCCACTCTTTTCTTATTCTTTCTCTCTCTCTCTCTCTTTCTTTCAACGATCAATAAACAATCCACGCTTATCATCAAAAAGAGAGATTTTTCCTGCATGTAAGTTAAAGAACAGTCTTCTGATTATCAATTTATGGGTCTCTAGAGAGCAGAAAATGAACACAATCATATTTTTGGATTGGGCAATAACAACAGCATGCTTTACCAGCCCCAGTTAATAAATTAATGACTGACCTGGTCATGGGCTAAATGTTTCACACATCTCCAGCATTTTATTTTTAAAAAGTCTAGAACTTATTTGTCTGTAATAAGGGGAAAGGGTCAAACTTTTCTTATTAATGGGAAAAGAAAAAGCTGTAATCCTCTTAACCTGGTTCTGATTTCTCATCAGCATGAGAACTCCAGCTGTGAACTATCAAACCGCAGTATGAGTACATAAATCTGTAGTTTTTACCTTGTGTCAGAAACATTTCAGTCGCAGAGTGAATGCTGACATTAGACCACCACTGTTAAGGAGTTGTAGTCTGTCCAAGCAGAGGCAGGGTTAACACCTACCTCCCCTTGGGCTGAAAAATTTTAATCAGACGGGGGATATAAGAAGGAAAGGGATAAATCCCCCCAGAAAATTGCACCCTGCAAACTGCTTTGACGTCAGTGTGGCATGCTTGAAGGCGAGGCTGGCTTGCTTTGGCCCTGCTCTTGAGCAGGACCATTCTGGCGCAGCCTGGCGCAGCCAAACTGGTGATGGAAAAGCAAATCAGCATTGCTTGGTTTGGCTTGTTGCGGCCAAAAGTCACAGTGGAAAAGCCCCAGCTGAGTTTGATTTGCCAGCCGACTGACCTGATGCCATGAAGAAGATGAGAGACACCAGACACAACAATAAAGATGAGTTGAAGGCTGCTATCAGAGCAACCTGGGCTTCATAACACCCCAGCAGTGCCAAGGACTGACTGACTTCATGCCATGTTGCATAGATGCAGTAATTCATGTAAAAGGAGCTCCAAACAAGTACTAAGTGTATAAATGATCATAGTTTTCCAGAAGGGCAACATTTCTGTATTATAAATTTCTTTTTTTTTGACAGATTTTCTTTTATTTTGAGAAAGTGGATTTTTAAATTTTTCATGAGCTGTAAGATATAATCATTAAAATTAAAACAAAAACAGTCTTGAAATATTTCACTGTGTAATGATGAATCTAGAACATATGGAAGTTTCACTTCATGAATTAAATCACAGGAAAAAAAATAACTTTTTAATGATATCATATTTTTAGATGCACCTGTATGTGTCCATAACTTTTTGTTGCAGAGCCAGAAAAAGCAAATATCAAATCAAGTCCAGCTGGCACGCCTCTCTCTGACTTTTTTGTCTTAACTTATGACTTCTTTCTGAAATCCTGTCTCTCACCTCATTCTGCAGAGGCTCTCTCTGGGCAGCTCCCCATTGTCCCCAAAGTCCACATAGTAAAGGTCCACCAGTCCAGAGCTGAGAACTTCTAGCACCCTCGCCCTGTTCCACGTGCCATGGTCTCTGTATGGAGCCGCCACGATGTCCCCGACGACAACCGTCTCCACCCTCTGCTCCTGGAAAACAAGAAAACCAGGATTGACATACAGGACGTCACTTGGTACAGTCAAAGACAGAAATTTTGACAAGCTCTTCCAAACTTTATAACAGGTTTGGCTCAAGTTTCTCCCTCTGCTACCAAATTTTGCAAGATGCTTGCTTGCACTGTGAATTAATGTTAGGTCTCTAGTAGGGATGCCCCAATCAGGTTATATGCTGCTGATACTGATCACCTATGAGTTAGACTAGCCGAGACGGATGCAGATCATGTTAAGTGTTTTGATACAGCAGCTGGTTTAGGATCATCCTTGGATTTGTCCTTACAGCTGGGTTTCCGCTGCTGTAGAAGCGTTTCATCTCCTCTGTCAGTTTATCAAGCTGAAGGGAGCGAACTCCAAGAATCTGAATCCAGAAGTGGTTCGGGTTCTCGTACGCAGAAACATAAACCTCGAGGTGTTCATCAGGCTGGAAGCTCAGGTCTGGGCTGGGAACTGTACCATACAGAGAAATATAAAGTACTGTATGTCAGAAATATGGTCTTATGGAGCAGTTCTTGTCTGGATGTTTTAGATTCTTACTTTCAAACTTGGAAACCTCAGAGGGAGACTCTACAGATACACTATCCTCCTGCTCCATCTCTGTGTTGGGGATCTGCAGCTCCTCCATCTTTTCAAACATATCCCCTGGTTCTCCTGTGGTCCCATTTGCATGGATGAGCCCGTTTTTCTCCATCTGGGCGAGTGGACCGTTATTGTTTAAGGGTGCTTCAGTCTCTGTACTTTCTGGTTTCTGGTTCATAGCCGTGTGGCCACGTTTCTTCCTCTGAGCAGATGACTGTGAGATCTTCATCCTCACCATCATGTCCTCTTTGACCTTTTCTAGAATCATCTCCTGCAAACACATCACAAAGGACGTTTATTCATCCTGCAGAGCAGTGACCACAAATATTTGATGTAAGTTCATCCTCCTCACCTTGGCCTGTTTGACTTCCTGTCTGGTCCCTGTGATGGTCATGTTACCTTTCGCCCACGGTTCATGTGCCTTCTCTTTGGAACAAACCACTTTGACCCCCGTGGTCCTGGTGATCAGTTTCAGGCTCTCGCCACCCCGACCTGCATCACAAGAAAATACACTGAAAAAAACCCTACGTTGAAACCTACATTTCTTCTTTAATTATCAGAAAATAATTAAAAATACATCAGAAGAAGCTCTTGTAAACAAGAATGCAGAAAATAATCACATTTAAGATTCCTGATACATTCCCTATGTTTTATGAAGAGGGGCCTATTTCAAGATCTGCTACAGCCTGATGTTCTGATGTTATAAAATGTATTAAAGATAAAAAGATAATGCAACTTTTAGCCTAAATCTTACTCTTATAATTGGCTGCATGTGTCTGTCTGTCTGTCTGTCTGCGTTGTTTTGTGCTGGTTTGAAACTGATGCAATAAAAAAAACATAGATATGTACAGATTTTCAAAAAAATCCCAAAATGTCATGATTTGGGGACTTCCCATGTGTAATGAAGTGACTGTGGAATGTTACTGCATCTTAGTGCCAACAGAGGGCGCCACAGTAATATGCAAAGTGTGGTTGATAATGTGGCAAAACTGAAAAGCTGGCCCAGGACTGTAACTTTGGTGATTTATTGACAATGACGTTGAGAGATCGTTTGATCCATGGCATAAATGAAGACAGGACACAGTGGAGGCTGCTGTCAGGGGACAGACTGACTTTTGAAAAATAAAACTCATGTTTGCATAAACTATGGAAAAAAGAAAAATTTTGGACAGGGCATGAGAGAAACTGGTAAATGAAAGAGAGCAGCAGAGTCAGTGAACAAGATCAGCAACACGCAACCAAAGCCCCAGCTGGACATTAAAAATGCTACAGATCTGGTGAAGAAAACCACTGCAGGTTTGCCAATGAAAAATGCCACAAAAAGGGAAAAGTTAAACACATAAAGAGAGCCTGCAGAGATAAAACAAGGGGTAAAGAAAATACATTGTTCAAGGGGGAGAAAAAGAAGAAAGAAGAGAGCTAATTTCATACAAGAGAAAGGGGGAGATGGGGAGAATGAGGAACTCTTCACTTTGCATCACAATAAGGTCAATTGTAAATTTTTATGCATTTTTTTTCAGTTGTGTAATATGAATTAAAACATCCCGCACTTGAACCTTGGAGCCTTTTGTTCAACTTACCTATGATACGTCCAAAAGCGGTCTGTGGCACCTCCACAGTCTCGATCACAGGTTCACATTCAGTCACCAGGTTCTCCAGGACACAGCGGGCCAGCAGGACCTGTTCTTTGGAGCCCTGAACCACGAAACTCACGGCCGTCATACATCCAGACTCTGCAGAGTCTGACAACACCCTCACATGAGCTCCGGTTTTCTGGGTCACCTAAAGAGAAAGCAGCAGAGGCGGGGGTTAGACACACACTTTAAAGATGAGCTTAGCTGATGTAAACCAGAATGCACAAATAGATCCTAAATGTGAGAGGTGTTCCTCAAAGTGTATGACTTTCAGAAACACTGAATCATGAAGACAACATCAAATCTTCATGCTGATTAAACTGGGTTAAACTTTGAGCTCCTGAGGGGAGAGTGTCCCTTTTCTGCAGCAGATAATAGAATGAAACTAAGAATAAAAACAAGAGCGGACAGGAGAGTTCATCTTTAAAAACATGCAAGATTCAGATGTGACCAGAGATTTCTGAATAGAGGGAAAAGATCTTACAAAGATTACAGTCCCTTAAGGGCATATTTTGGATTTTGGCTCTGCATATGAATTGATTTGACTAGTCTCAGCCAAAGGATATATGGATTACTTGTTTGGCAGAAAATCATCCAGCAATTGTTTGATGAAAAGCAGTGCCAAAACTCAACCCACAGATGCATTATTTGTTTTAGTCCTGAATGACTATAAAACAAATATCCTTATTAATGCAACCTTTTGTCTAGGTTTATGACAAGACAACTCACCTGAAGGCACCTTTAAATATCTAAACGGGGCGTTAAAAGGTATTTTTAATTTCATATTCTAATTTTGCAAATGCAAATAAGCACTGATTTAATTTTTTTACAGAAAAATGAAGCAGAATTGTATTAAAAAAACATATTTATGTGCATAAATGCCTCTCTTTGTGTGAAAAAATAATGAAAAAAATAATCTAAAAAATCCAAAAATTACAAAAAAGGTTTAAAAACTAAGTAAAAAAATGGCGTTCATAATGAATAAAAAAAATTGACGGATTAAAATTGACAAAAAATGGATGAATAAACTTGACAAAAAATGATGGAAAAAAATCACAGAAAAAATATTTTTAAAAAACTATGAAAAAAAGACAAAAAAATCATCAAAAAACGAAAAAAAAAATTAAATGACCTCCAAACAGACTTAAAAAATATCAGAAAAATGGCGCGCCGGTAGTCGAGTGGTTAAGGCGCATGCCATATACGCAGGCGACCCGGGTTCGAATCCGGCCCGTGGCACTATTTCCTGCATGTCTCTCCCCTGTTTCCGACTCTATCCCCTGTCCTATACTATCAAATAAAGGCAAAAAGGCCAAAAATAAATCTTTAAAAAAAAAAATCAGAAAAATGACCAAAAAATAAGGGGAAAAGAAATAAAAATCACAAAAAATGACTGTTTCTGTATATATTTTAGAAGTCCTTACAGTATTTTTATCACCAGTTTTATTTCTTTGAGCTGATTAATGTTTTCTTCTCTGGTTCTGACCTACTCACCATGTCTAGAAACTTTGCTTGGTATCTGGAAATGTTTCTATAAACTTCCACAGGAAGAGTCATCTTGGAAATCTCAGTGTCGGGCCCCTCATCTGTCGATGATAATAACAGCATCACACAAAGAATAAAGACAAAATCCTTCCATCTGTGATGTGTACATAAATTAATGTCATTTGAGTTCAGAGTAAAACACTAGCACAACTCTTCATCAGAAGACTCACTGTTGCTGGTGCTGCTTATATGGCGATAGACGATGTAGCCCACCGTGGCCCCGACGGATAGCCCTGCAGCCAGAGCCACCATCTTACCTGAGCTCAGGCTGCTCATGTGACCCTCCCTCACTGCGTCCATGACACGCTGTGCACCCAGTGGGAGGCTCCACCTACGCACAAACATGACACAGGTCTCCTTCCACTGGCAATTATGGACATTCAAATGCTTTAAACCATCCAGAATATTAAAGGGTAACCGTGGTACTTCAAATCTGGGCTTTATCTTTGAAACACTTGTGGTTTAAGTGATGATAAACAAGTTTTTAAATTTCTCCTGCTTAAATGAGTAGTCAACAAAGTAATTGTAATGGCTGCAACATCATCCCTGCTGGCTTATGGCTTTGAGGGTGTCCAAACTACAGCCTGTGGGCCGAACATGCCATGTGGTCTAGCATTACATGCAGCCAGGTAACTAAGCAAATGTCACCCACTCCTGCCGTAATTAATCACAGTAAACAGGTAAAAAGTGTTCTTTCTTCTCAAAGTTTGATGGCTGTAATAACCGCAACATAGAGAGTTATGGTGAGTTAGCTCAAGCTGCATGGTTCTTTGGCCGGTCTCAGTTTGGCTGCAGCAATTTATCTTAGAATGGCTTAAATGACCATTTAGACGTGCGTTTTAACTTGTGACTTTCGTTTTTAAGTCCACGATGAGTCAAAGATCCAGGCTGTGGCACTGAATGAGGTTAGAGAAGCAGCTACAAACTGTAGCTGTGCAATCTTGCCAGTGCTCTATAGATTTCTGCTACCTAACGAAATCTGATACTAATAATCTTAACAGTATTATGAAATCTTTATTATTATTAGTAGTAGTAGTAGTAGTAGTAGTAGTAGTAGTAGTATTACAGGGTTAAGTGTTAAACAAAAGTAAGGTGAGCATATTTTGGAGCCAAGTCTCAGAAAGTCCATTTTTGTCCGTCTTATTCAGAATCTCACAATCTCACCAGTATGGTAGCCAAAGCTAAGTTAGATCAATGATAAACAGGCTACTTCTGTTGAGTTCTTCAAAATAAAAGCCCGTGATTGCTATTTTTCTGAAATGCTTTTAGTGTGAACACCCTCATCAGGAAATTTGCTCATTCAGTAGCAAACGTCAGCAGGGCAGAGATGAAACATAAAACAGAGAGAGACGTTAAGAAATCATTTTTTTCATGCTCTTCTGCTTAGACATGAGTTAAGTATGCCACCAAAGGCTTGTTTTAAGGGGAGAAGAGGGGTTGTAACACCTGAATTTGGATTTAAATGCATCATCTTTTTTTCATTTTTGTAATACCGTGATATATTACAGTCACCTTAAAAGGCAACAAAATTTAGGCCTAAAGGTGAGGCATATTAAAGTCATCCTTCTCTGTTTTGGTATGTAATCCTTGTTGAAAAAAGTTTGGACACCCCTGATGTAATCAAAAGCAATGATTTACAGCAGAGGTGTCTTTCTGCATTTTCACACCAGCTTTATTTTCTCAAAGCTCTGAAATGGAGCAATCTAGCAGACAAATTCCAAAACGTTTTGTACCTTACCCTGACATTTATGTGGCCCAAGTTCAAGAATACCAAAATTACCCTTTAATACACATTCTGTAAGTAATCTGATGAGATCCAACTCCAACAAAACTTTTGAATCATGAGAAGGAAACGTCACGGGTGCGGATATGTATTTACATACGTCATGTGCTATCCTCCGTGTTGTTTTGCTTTTGTTGGGCAGCTGAACATTCATGCAGCACAGAACTGAAAGCAAAAGCCAGCCTGAATTCAAAACAGCAGGTTTATGTCCTCAGAGGAAGTCCCACTGATAAATCTCTCCCAGTGACAGAGATAAGAAGTAACTCTAGATCTGAAAATATCAGAACTGCATACAAAGCAATGTCTCTCAAAGGATCCCTTAAGTTTTGAGACCACTTTTTTTTAAAAATACTGTGCAAGATTCTCATAATGTAGCCATTCATAATCTCAGACTACATCTCTTGGCAAATCATGAGTCTGCAAAAACGTGCACAAGCAGTCACATTCAAAGAAAACGGCTCCCTAAATGATGAAACATTTAGTGTAAAACACGCACACATAGCTTCTTATGAATGCACCAAGCCAAACTGCAGCAGCCCTGCCTCTTACTGCAGCATGTTACGAGCTGAAAGCTGCTGTTGCACACATCGAATACCATTGACTGTAGTTGGGCGACCTCCAGACTTCCATTAATCTCTGAACACTCGCATCCAATTCTTTCTCAGGCTTTTAAGGTCACACTGCTGCAACAACAGCTCATACACACAAACAAGAGGGAATGCACTGGAGGTAAGCCAACAGTGAAGAGTATCGGGACCAGGCGGGGCCCCGAGGAGCACACAGCACCACCATGCAGATCGCGCATCTCACTGGGAGAAGAGGGCTCTGGGGCTGTAGTTGAGAAACACATGGGACTTGGACACTCCAACGTCCATCTCAGGAGAATCGTGACAATAAGACACAAATCTTCTCCGATCCTGCTCTGTTTTTGTTTACATCCAAGTTCAAACTACTGACAGACAGGTAGAGGGGGAGGAAATTCAGCAGTTCAAGACACTACATGGCAGCAGCGCAGTCACATTGCAGTTTGATAGGAATTTGTGGAAAACATCAGAAATCACAACAGACTTTCCTGCTTAAACAGATTTTTTACTGAAGTGTGGATAAGCAAAATAATTATTCAAAATAGTCCTTCATTAGAACAGCAAAGAGATCTCTGTTAAATCGTGTGGAGTTGGACGCAAGCTGGAAACGGCTTTTATTCTGGTATTATCCAGATAATCCATGAAGGCACATATCAAGAACCAAAACCAAAAACTGCCTTCAACATGAAAAATCACTGTTTGTTTGTGTGAAATCATTTTTCATACTTACAGTGGGAAATTTAGACTTTTGCAGCGTGTTTATTATAAAAGCTTACAACAATAAATTGCAATTTCTTGAGCAGCTTTGCTTAGTAAGATGCCTCAGGCTCACAAACTTTGTTCATATTAAAGTATTTTGCAAGTCATGCATTACTTAATGTTATTCTTGTTTTTAGTCTTTCTCTGTCATTCTGGGATACACAATACTATTGGCATGATGTATCAGCTCTAAATATCTGCCATATGTAGGAACACGTTTATGGAGTTTAGGCAGGATCAGCAGACCTGCGTCAGCTCAAGTCTTGTCTTTGATCAGCCACATACCTTAAATGTTGATGTGTGGTTTAAAGTCTAAAATGTCTGGTTTTAACTCCATATATACAGTGCTTAAAAAATTTATTAGACCACCCTAACCCCAATCAAAGTAAGGGCTATGCCACAGCTGCCCTAAATTAACAGCACTGGTAATTACCAAAATCATTTTTGATGTTTCTGCAATGGTTAATACACCAATATGTAGAAGCTCTTTAACCCAAATGATATTTCTGATGCTAAAATATAATTACTATTGTTATCCATGAATTTTCAAATTACTGATTTACAAAAAACTGAAAAAAACATTAAAGCACATTAATATTTCTTGATTAATATGTCAAATTATAGTTATTTACTTGCATTCCTGAACAGAAAAATTAGTTTTAGTGGTTGAATGTTATGCTTGATTCATTTCTGACTTCTCAGAGAAGCCCAGTAAGCCAGCTCAAATTTGGGTGAATTCAGTTTGAAATTCCTCATTCCTGTTCAAAATGGTAAAACGTGGAGAGCTCACTGAAAATGAAAGAGTCCGCATTAAAGCACTTCATGATGCTGGATGGTTCTCTGAGACAAATATGACAGGTGGTCTAATAAATTCGTTAAGCACTGTACTTCTGCAATACCGTCTGGTTTACACACACATGTTCAGTTGTAGAGCACACACATGGTTAAAGCGACATCACCGATAGCTCAAGCTACCAGCCACAGTGGTGGATGAACAAAAGCAGCATTTAACAGAGTGTTTCAACAGCTAAGATTGAGTTCTTGGTCACTAAACATCCACTGACCAAATGGCATCACCTCCTCTTGGGGTCAGAGCAGGTGTCAGTGTTTATAATGAACCTGAATTATGGCAAAGAAATCAGGTGAAAAGTTCTCTCCTCTCCAAGTTTAGGGATCCTACTCATTGTATGAACACATGGTCTGATGATAATTACAAGGCACAGGTCCATCAAGAGCTTTAAAGCAGTGTTTCTCACAGGGTTGGGCAATTAATCAAAAATTAGATGAAATCGCAATATGGCCTGCTGCAATTTTTAAACTGCAAAGGGTGCAATATTTCTTTTAACTGAAATTTGTGTTAAAATACCAGTTTTAAACTTTTTTTGCAGCAGAGATGTTATGCATGACATATCATGCATATAGCCTGAATATAAATTCCAATGTGCAGTCCCTTTTAACATTAGAAGACCACACCATTGAACTGCAAAGTGCTCTGAAAGATAAACATAAGTTTATGTTACATCTGCGCAATGCGTTTTAAATGTATACATCTGTAATCACCAAATATTGATTTGTGGTGTGCTGCAGGCTGCAGCAGATGCTGAAATAAGCACCTATCTGTGACATAGAGCCTATTTGTTTTCAATCAGGGATCGATTTGAATCGAAAATCGAATCTGAATTACATGAGTGATGCTGAAACCCTCTGGAAATCACTGGAAGTCAGATGCAACCGCAAAGAAACGACGCCGAATGGAAGAGCTTCTCCTCTTAAACTCAAATTCAATTCATTGATGCTAAAGTTCTTAGTTTTATTCGAGCAACAAGACATTTTCCTTAAATATGGAGATTTTCAGACGAAGTTCGGCATCCGGTCAAGTCACGACACCAAAGAAAACATTAAAAATGCGACTGTCTGGTTTAATAACCTTGGCTTTTCTTACACTCTATCGTGCCTTTTCATAAGGCATTTTACTGTCAAAAAAACAAACCAGTTTTTCCAGTAGAACTACGAAAATGTCCACGTTGATTTCACGATGCCTGCCGAGTTGTCAAAACGACCGCAAACACACTTTCTCCTCTGGGCTAGCGAAGCTAACATAAGCTAGCTGCTGGTTGACACATGCAAGCAAGTCAAACATTAGAAGAAGGGAGTAAAACGTCTAAAGCTGGTGAATTTAAACTGACAACACTACATTTATACAATTATGATGTATGACATAATACAAGTATGGATATGATGAGACATGTCCAGGTGTGACACTTACGGACCCCTCGCCCTCCTTCGAGTCGACCCTGACTGACTGCAACAACTGTCAAGCTAACTACCGTAACACCAAATTAACCGGAAACTACTTTTTAGTTCTCGATTCACACATTTTGTGACCTTTAAAACTACTTGGAACCGCGGAGAACATCACTATTGACTTAAAATATAAAATCTTCTACTCCAAACACACATTCTTATCAGTAATAAAGTCGACTGCGAGCCAAAAGTTAGACTAGTACTTTTACTTTGAAGGTTTAACCGGAAGTGCTGTACCATCTAACCGCTAACTTAACGTTTATGTCAGATCAGATGCTCCGTTAGCAACTTCATTATACGGTGCCAGGGCCACATGAGGGCGACTGATTCACTCACACAAGTGTTTCAGATCCGCTGTTGTTTTGTTTGTTTGTTTGTTTGTTTGTTTTAAATCATGAATATTAATTAATACGGTTTATGTCAAACTATCTGGGAATAACTTTAACAATTACTTTTAATAACATTTTCCCATTGAGCTGATGTTTACATCACCAACTTGGCTGTTTTATCCATTTATTGATTTTATAAATCAATCCTGGTCAATATCAGTTGGCTTTTTAGACCAAAAAAAAAATCCCCAAAAAACTTTAATGTCAAAGTAAAACAGATTTCTAAAAAGTTATTTCAATCAAATTCAAAACATGTAAGGTAAAATAGTGAGTGCAAAAATATTCACCCCCTTTAAAGTGAATGACCAAATTCAACAGAGCTCTGGCCAACTGGTGCAATTAGTCTCACACTTTGTGATATGGGGATCACCTGTGTGCAGACAATTTGTCTCGAGTGATTGTAGTATAAAGACACATGTGTCTGGAAGGTCCAGTCACTGGTTAATCAGTATTCATGGCTACCATTACAGCATGAAGTCAAAAGAACACCCAAGATACTCAGAGAAAAGGTTATTGAAAAGTATAAGTCAGTTATTCACAAAAATAACTAAATTCACTAGAACATGGGAATAATTAGAAATCACATCATCAGGTTGACAAACAAAAGCAAATCAAAATGTGAGACAGCCAAACGAATCTACCAAATCAAAGAACAATACTTCTGTTTAACAACAGGAGAAAATTAGCTTAAATAAACTGATGATTTATCCTTAGTTCACCCTAGATGAAGTTAACCAAATGATCAAACTCTAACAAAGAAATGTGGCGTGGCAAGGAGAGAGATGGGGTTCCCCCCCTGCGCTGTGGTAAAAACATCCTTCTACTTACATGGGGAAAAACCTCTGTTGCAGCGGAAGCTCGACCCACCAATCAGCAGCAGACACCTAGTTAAACAAAAGCACAGACAACCAACATGCACGCACAGCCAGCACAGCAACAGTATAATAACAAAACACATGACAACCACAGATGGAGGAAGTGCATCTGTAAGCTGGTAACAGTTTTTAGCTTTTATATCTCTAACATTTATGAGAGTCCTATCTCATGAAAACAAACCTGGCTTTACAAACACAGGCAGCCTCGGCTGTGTAGTAATCAATAATACATTCTGAGCGTGGGGACAAAGCTCCAAGCTGAGAGCTGAGAGCGAAATATGTGGGTTTTAACAACATTGATACTACCTACTCCACCCCAGATGTGCACTGGGGTGCAGATGGCCCAGTGGTTGGGTCGTGCCCCATGTATACCCAGGTTCAGGCCTGGCCTGTCGCTCCTTCACCGCATGTCATTCCCCACTCTCTCATCTCTCTTTCCAGCTCTGTTTACTGTCCTGTTTCTTCAAATAAAGGCAAAAAGCCCCAAAATAAATCTTTTATATAATTTTGCATATATGTTTTATTAAAGTTGTGATAAGAAATAAATTGTATGACAGTGTAGTTGGGCCATCCAAAAAGATATTCAAAAAAATGTGTTCATTTTTAAGAACAAAAATGACATTTTTGAGGGAATAAAATGACATTTTTGAGATCATGAAGTACATTTACTGTCAAATTATGAGGGTTAATAAGTCAATGTTTGGACTAAAAGAAAAGATTAACATTTGAGAACTTTTAATGGACTAAAACCAGACTAAAACGTTTTAAGCTAAAACCAAAAAGGGTAGAAATAACTAAAATGTGACTAAAACTAAAAGGCATGTAATCAGAAGACTAAGACTGACACTAATATTAAAAATAGCTGTCATAATGAACACTGAATCGCAGCTGTTTATTTTCCATGACAAGGATGTGGTTGTTTTCCTACCCTCATTCAGAGAGGAAACTTAATGAGGGTGGTGCTTAAGAGAACATGTCAATATTGCCTTTAATTAAATGTACTGTCTGTAATTCTGAATAACAGATATTAACATGGATTGTCAGAGTCCTTGGGATGTGGGCTGGAGTGGAAGGCATGCATTGTGGGAGAGGGTGGGAGGGGGATTAAGTGTTGGATTCTAGTATTTTTAATTCCACCACACCCATCCTCTTGTAACTACTCACTCAGTGTGTCTACAAACATACTCAAACAGCCTGCTGAATAAAAGAGCATATTTATTAAGATGACATTTTCAATACAGAAACAAACCTGTCAAAATTTCTGAACATAGACACTTTAAAAAATACAAAATATACATTTATGTATCTTGTGAACAGCTTTATCAGAGTCCATCACCTCCAGCCAGACCCTGACCTGATGATTCAACAGGCGGAGGGTCTCATTTCCTAACCGTGATTATGTTAGCATCATCTGCAGGTTTGACCACAGGCCTGGTGACAGACAGTATGAAGTCCATGCTCTATGAGTCCATTTGTGTTTGAACGGATCTATAGATGTACACTGATCGAGACGGAGCATTCACTGGATCATATTCATGCAGCATAGTCCGTGTTCATCATGACATGAAACATTTGAAGTACAAACAGGGCAAGCTAATAAAGATTACAAACATTTCTTTGCATTGTGATATTTGTCTCTGAACCTCCAGGGGCTCATGCTGACTTTTTCATCCAACAAGAAAGTGACTGGGAGAGTTATGGCGTCATAATCCAGAAAACTAGATTGTGCTTCTGCACTCCGTTCTTCACAGACACCCTCTGTTGAACTTAAGAGAACATTTTTAGTCATGAAATTATTAAACTGGTGCATATGCAGAAGTGAGAACAGGGCTGTAGCCAGGTGTTAAAGATACCGAGGTCATGAGTCAACATCTCCCAAAATAAACACAAGCAAAAATGTAAAATCAAGTATTTCATGACCAGTCATGTGCACATCTTGACTGTAGATCTTGTGTTGCTAAAAGCATTGAAATGTAGCTTAAAATAGCTCAGAGCTCTGAGCTAGTTGCTCAGTTATTTTGGCCAAAAAGTAGTGAAATCAAAGTAGAAAAATTACCAAAATCAGTTATAGAAGAAAAATGGTTTATTTTATCCTTGCTAGATCTCTGCTGCACATCAATTTTTTTTTTTTTTTTTTTACAAAATTTCATGAACCCTGGCAATGTCAGTGTTGGTCACACATGAGAGGTTTAACCCGTGATGCCACATTTCATGCCATCTTTAGGGTAATTCTGGTATTTTGGTGGACTGATCACCAGTCAATCACATGGATGACATACAGAGACAATCATGGCATGCTCACACTCACACTTACGGGCAATTTAGAGTCACTCAGCCTAACAGCCTTGTGCATGAGAAGATTTTCGAAATACCAGAATCACCCTTTACAGCAAGACGTGGCTTAAATCAAGGCCAGAAAAAACTGACTTCAAAAACCTCAGGATCTTTTGTATCTTCCATAACAATGAGTCGTGTCAGAGGAAAACGTTTCAAAAGTTGATTGAAAATCCTGCCATGTCGAATACAAACTTAAGCTGATGACCATTTGGATTTAAACATGAGGGAAGATACAGAATATGTAGTTTTATATCATGGAAATGTGCTGATTAAGCAATCACTTGGCAGTTGGCTTTCTTGGCTGTTAAACACACTGAGAAGACTGATTGTTTTATATTTGGTGAAATGAAAGAAATAAAGTTTAAATTGTGAGTTAATGACACCGCCCCTCTTTAATACAGCAATACTAACAAAATAACGTCTATGTGAGGTGATGACAGCACCACACAGAAGGCTGGTTTGATTAAAAATAACAGAAACAGAAGTCTGCTGCTGATTCTTCAACTTAACTGTAAGAGATCGATTCATGTTTAAATGACAAGATAATCAGCAAAGAAATCTGAGTCTGAAACATGCTGGTCAGCAGATTAAACATGAAGTCTGGGGTAATTTACACTTTATAATAAAAATAACTGTAATCCTGAGCTCCTGCCTGCTGTGGTGTGAGAGCTGAAGAAGGCAGACAGGCTGAGGAAAGAAGGCAACTGAACGATATGAAGCACCTTTCATAAGTCTGCGGTGTGACGGCACACCAGATTTGACAGGATCGTTCACTCGGGACGTCCGTCGTTTCACGACAGAGTCACTTCAACCGCTGCACGACCGGCTGTAAGTTCATGATGCATGCTGGCACATTCTTCAGTTAGACTGGTGATGTGAATATACAGTGTTAATATCATGTAAATGTGTTAGTATAAAACATAAATATTTATTTTTATCTGTTATCCTTAGTCCTTGTTGTGTTACAGCAGATCTGACCTTGGCTCGGTCCAACAGTTCGAAAGAAACATTTGATAAAGCAGAACAACGGGCCTCATTCACCAACCTTCCTAAGAAAAAATTTGTTCCAAAAGATTCTCTGCGCAACGATGTATTCTTCTCTGTATTCGTTTTTGGCTAAGAACAAAATCTAAGTAAATTCCAGAACACTCTGGCCAACATTTGAGAGCTGATATGACAGGATAAAATGTTTAATTTTTCACATATCAGCACTCAAATGTGCTAGAGTAAGAATGGCATAATAACACAGAATTACAGAGTTAATAACAGAGTTGCTCTGCGACGTTTCTCATGCTGATAGAGCAAGTGATAAAATGTTAGTTTACCTTTGTTTCTTTATATTGTACATTTTGTACATTATAATAAAAAATAATAATTAACAGTTTTACACTGGGTGTAACACCTGACATGGAAAGCGTACCTGCCCACCTGTGGCTCAAAAGAAATGTTTTATCTTCACTTGAAAAGGATCTATAAACCATTTCTCTGTTAGCCGGAGTTAAATGGGTGATAAATTGTGCGTCAATCTATTTTTAGCACTTCATTTCAAAATAAAGGTCCCATGCTTACGGTTGTTCCACCCTGGCATTTAAGAACCTGTAAATTCCAAGACAAAAGTTTTTTGATGCTCTAACCCGATAAATTTTACCAACATTTTTTACTTCAAAGATTTCAACCATAAAATCATGCCACAGTACTCTAATTTGGATTTCTCACAACCAAAATGCCATTTTCAACAGTGTAAGTAATCTGCTCATTTATTCGGAGGGCTGGAGATGCCTCAATATAAAATTTATTATATTGGTCAAATATACTGAAAATGTATTTAGACAAAATAGGTTTCGAAGGATTGATATATGCCATGAACCAATATGTTTTTTTTTTAAAAGGAAAAACCAGTCATGTCATTGACCCTTTACATCAGTTTAAGGGTCAGGTTTTAGAATTAATGTTTGTTTTAATCAAATTATGTCATTTCTAATGAAAACACTGTCTAAATGACTGATTACATCCAATTAAAATGTTTGCAGCATTTATTTAATTTCCACTACTGGTGCTAAAAATAGAATTAAATCGTCCTCTTTTTGTGTCATTTGGAGCAGCACTACATCCACTTTAGGAATATCGCAGTATTTTAAAGTCGTGTGATTGTTTTGACAGTTTATTTCAGTTTGAATGTCACTAATATCTTACCTTTTCTGTGTTTGCACACTGCCCTTCAGTCTCATGCCCTTATATGGGCATAAAAGGGGTGTTTCTCTGCTAATTGGGAGAAATGTGCATGTGCATTCAGCTTACGCCCCCCTGGCATACATCAATTTAAGAGCACAGGTGAGAACAAACCAGCAATTTAAAAATGTGACATAAATCCCACATAAATTTTCTTCAAATTTAAGAAAAATCTTCTCAGGATGTTGGTGAATGAGGCCCACTGTCTAGGAGGATTACCACTGTAGAGATTCAAATGTGGCTCAAAGACTAAACAACAGAAGAAAAAATAGTTCATTATACTTTCCAGAGGTAGAGTTTCACCCTAATCTGAAGATTTCAAGTTAGAAGTGGAGCCCAAGTGTGTTCAATGAAAGCAGAATTAAAAAATATATCAAATGAATAAATTAACAAATAGTTTATATGTGATTTTTGGTCATCTGGTAAATGTTTAACCGGCCTAACCGGGCTTGTTTTCTTGTTATCTAAAGAGGCAGGGAGCACGTGATTGGCAGGATGCAAAGTCATGCATTATCAGTTCTTGAATTACCTCAGAAATTCTTGGTGTTTAACTGTAAATTTTACAACATATTTATGTGATTTACAGTGAGTTACTGAACACTTTGGGGCTCCACAGTTACAAACTACCCTTTCTTTCCTGCCACAGTCGACTGAAAATAAGTCAAACTGAATAAGTGCTGGACTGGTTGAAGTCATTTATGACAGCTCAGTGTGTCTGAGTGGATGAAATTAACATAAACTTCACTTAAAATCCTTTAAAAGTGAGGGAGCTTTACATGAATTGTTCGGGACTCTCAGTGACGTGAAAGTGTCAAAGCAGAAACAGCTTCAGAAAAACATTCCTCATGCCTTTAAAACTAAAACCAGACAATAAATAGTAGCCTATTTTGGCTCTTTTTTTAACAGAAATCTGTACTTTGCATTCTCCTTTTCCCGCCCTTGTAATATGGACAGATGTAGGAGTATGAACATCTGTGTCATAAAGCCCCAAAGTAACATTCAGGTAAAATTTGCTCCTTTTGATGACTGCAGTGCTGTTGGGTTTATGTGATAACGGAGGGGTCTGCAGTGATCGTACCCTTCCTCAGAGTACTTCCATGGCTTCCACCATATCTCTGTCACATCAGAACGGAGAGTTCATGCCCAGCTTCGTCTCAAACTGCAGCTTCTGCCTCTTCTGGTAGCGAACTCGAACTCTGAAATGGACAGAAGGCAAATGGTAAGAGGTTGTGAACCACACTGCTGCATCTGTTCAGCACAGAATGAGAGAAAATCTAAAGACTGATCTGATCTCTAAATAATCCACTCTAATCTACACTGGTACCAGCTGCTTTCCTGCTGGGAAAGATCTTAATCTGAATCAGCTTTGAGGCCAAGAACATGTACAAATACAAGGGCTACAATCTGTTTTTTATTGCTTGTTATTGACTTAACAGAGATGAACAAAACGGCTAAAAACAAGTAAAATCTGGCTCTGCCAGTTCTCCCCTTGTGCTTTTCCAGGACATTATTGCAAAGCTCAAATGTTCTACCGAATGAATGGGCACAAATTCACACAGAAACACTTAAAGATCTTGTGGAAATCTTTCCAAAAAGAGTGGAGGATGTTATAGCAGATAAAGGGAGCCAACTCCATATTAAAGTACATGTATTTGAATACAATGTCCTTACAGTCCCTATTGGTGTAATGGTCAGGCAGCCAAATACTTTCATGCTACAGCTCTGATTGAAAGACCTCTGTGGAGGCTCACAGAGCTCCTCCAGAAACCTCCTCTCTCCTTGACCCTCATCTACAGTTGAAACCAGAAGTTTACATACACTATATAAAAAGGTACATAAAATGTTTTTTCTCACCGTCTAACATTAAATCAGATGAAACATTTCCTGTTTTTGGTCAATTAGGATTACCAAAATTATTTCTATTTGCTAAATGCCAGAATAATGAGAGAGATCACTTTTTAGACAATTTTTTATTATTTTCTTGAGAGTCAGAAGTTTACATACATTTCATTAGTATTTGGTAGCATTGCCTTTAAACTGTATGACTTGGGTCAAACGTTTTGGATATGCTTCCACAAGCTTCTCACAATAGTTTGCAGGAATTTTGGCCCATTCCTCCTGGCAGAACTGGTGTAACTGAGCCAAGTTTGTAGGCCACCTTGCTCGCACATGCCTTTTCAGCTCTGCCCATAAATTTTCAATGGGATTGAGATCAGGGCTTTGTGATGGTCACTCCAAAACACTGACTTTGTTATCCTTAAACCACTTTGTAACCAGTTTGGCAGTATGCTTAGGGTCATTGTCCATTTGGAAAACCCATTTGCGCCCAAGCTTTGACTTCCTGGTTGATGTCTTGAGATGTTGCTTCAGTATTTCCACATAATGTTCTTTCCTCATGATGCCATCTATTTTGTGAAGTGCACCAGTCCCTCCTGTAGCAAAACAACCCCATAACATGGTGCTGCCACCCCCATGTTTCACAGTTGGGATGTTGTTCTCAGGCTTGCAAGCTTCCTCCTTTTTCCTCCAAATGTAACGATGGTCATTATGGCCCAAAAGTTCAATTTTAATTTCATCAAACCACAGAACATGTCTCCGAAAATTAAGGTCTTTGTCCCTGTGTGCATTTGCAATCTGTAATCTGGCTTTTTTATATTTCTTTTGGAGTAATGGCTTCTTCCTGGGAGAGTGGCCTTTCAGCCCATGTCGGTCCAGGACTCGTTTGACTGTTGATAATGACACACTCTTACCAGCTTCAGCCAGTATCTTCACAAGGTCTTTTGCTTTTGTTATTGGGTTGAGATGCACTTTTCGGACCAAAGCACGTTCATCTCTGGGACACAGAACCCGTCTCCTTCCTGAGCGGTATGATGGCTGGACATTCCCATGGTGTTTATACTTGCGTATAATTGTTTGAACAGATGAACGTGGCACCTTCAGGCATCTGGAAATTGCACCCAAGGATGAACCAGACTTGTGCAAGTCCACAGTTCTCTTCCTGATATCTTGGCTGATTTCTTTTGATTTTCCCATGATGTTACACAAAGAAGCAGTGTGTTTCAGGTGTGCCTTAAAATACATCCACAGGTGTGCCTCTAATTAACTCAAATGTTGTCAATAAACCTATCAGAGGCTTCCAAAGACATGACATCATCATCTGGGCTTTCCCAAATTGTTTAAAGGCATAGTACTCTTAGTGTATGGAAACTTCTGACTTTGAAGAAAGTAATAAAAATTGTCTAAAAAAAATCCTTTTCTTATTATTCTGGTATTTAGCAAATAGAAATAATTTTGGTAATCCTAATTGACCAAAAACAGGAAAAGTTTAATATGATTTAATGTTAAACGGTGAAAAAAAAAGTTTATGTGCCTTTTTATATAGTGTATATAAACTTCTGGTTTCAACTGTACCTAAGGTACAGTTTAGGAATCTAAAAATCCTTTAGTAACCCTTTAATTGGTTAAGCCTGTTCACAATATTTCTCATTTAACCTCCGTATCATAAATCCTTTGCATACCAGAGCCATGTTGGTTTTTCTTTAGAGTCTCCTGTGCCTGTTTCCTCACCGTATTTCATGTAGCTTCACAACTTCATTGACCACAACCACCAACAGCGGGGACAGAGAGACCAGCAGCCAGGCCAGCAGAGGAATATCCCTCAGGTTAAAGGCGAGGAAGCCATTCGTGTTTCGCCATAGCTGATAATCCACGGTGGCCTGAACAACCTGGGTGAGCAGACTAGAGCACAAACAGCAGTGGTGGTTAAAGAAGAACTCAGAAAATATTACAAAAAAAAGGCTCCAAATGCCTGGATGGTTAGTTTGATGTTCTTTATAGACCAGCAAAAATGGCAGCTAGATGTCAGAATAGTAGGGCTTACACGACAGGTACAGTGAGACACCACCAGGTGTTGCTGAAGGGGCTTTTTCTCCACAGAGGCTGGGAGCGATGCACGTAGCTGAGAGAGATCACCACTGAGGGAATAGGACAAAGAAAGTTATCAGTGTTAGTAATCATTGGGTTTGATCCTTTCAGCTACTTTTTAGAGAGATTTCCTACCTGTGTGTAAGGCGAGGAATGCTGCCATCACCTTCTGAGTGAGCAGCAGGCCGTTTGACAGCTCCATGAACCACCGAGGAGCTTCATCTGAAGAGCTGCAGGAGCAACAAATCAATAAATCTTTATTTTCTCTGACATGTATTCTCCATCTCAAGGTGACTATAAGTCAGCAATATTATTTCAGCACATGCAGAATCAGCGTCTCTGGGTGTTTTCACATCTAAAGCTCATCTGCTTTGTTCTGATTCAGGCTGATTCATGCTTTTGTATGTTCTCTTTGCTTCTCTTTCAGTCATGATGCCATTAGAGGAAGTGTTGTCCTACCTCTTTGTGAGAATATGAAGGCAGTTGGCAGTCGTGTTGTTGAAAGGGGAGTAGTCGCTGCTTTTGAGGCAGATCTCCTGCAGAGTAAATCCAAAGGCCAACAGGTAGGCACACACCGTCAGACTGAACTTCAGCAGGAAACAGCCGAGGAAGTAGTTCTGGGTCTGGAGGGACAACACGGTGAAGTGTAACAGTCTGTAATATTTTAAAGTTTAACTTTTGGGCTTTTAAGCCTTTGTTGTAGATAGTCAGAAACCAGAGAGAGAGAGAAAGTGGGAAAAAACACAAGCTGGATTTGAATCCAGACCACCTGCTTTGAGGACAACAGCCTCTGTATAAGTGCCCGAAAAACTAATGTTTGGGGTCTTTTTTATTTTTTTCATTTGCTCTCAAATTATTATCTAATTTTACGCTATTAAAGTCCTATATTTCCTTTCAGCTTTTAGTCTTGTTTATCAACCTCTCAGGACCCAGCATGCACATATGAGTATGACATTTTGGCTTTCCTACACCATAGTATTCCTTTCTGCTGTTAGAAATTTAAGACAATCATCCAAATGGCCATTGAGATTTGATTTTTTTGGGAAATCTAGGAAACTTATTTGAACATTTTTGGAAGAATGGGGAGATGAAATGTCAGGAAACAGAATGTTTGGGGGCATTTCAAAGACAAGGCTGAGCTTTAGAATGTATTACGTCCTACTGATCCTAAATAATAGTGTCTTGTTTTTATGGAGTAACCTATAGCCAAACTTGGATTTAATGAATGACAGAAATATACGTACCTTCCTTGGAATTGAATCGAGGTTCTTCCCTGTGGCGACCGTCATCACTGAACTGTCAGGTGGCTTCCCGAGAAGAGACACACTGCCAAAACAACACAAGCAAACAATTTCCTTGTTTGTTAAGTATAGATAATTTCATTATTTCCCAAATACAGGCTAAAAGGTCTGGCTGTAGTCTTTCTGCGTACTCATCACAACTACCAGTGCAAGAACACATATTTACAGCCTGTTTTTATAGTTTTCAGTTTGCCATATAGAGTTTTTTCTTATCTTATTGTGAAGATCATCCTGTGAAACAGCTGATGCTGCTGTTTTAGTCACTGATTCATGAGTTTTATCCAATAGAGGTCTTTCTTTCCTTTTTTATGATTGGATTTTGTAAAGTATGTAACATTTGTTAAGTTCTTTATAAGTAAATTGCATTTAAAAAGGCAGGACTTTAAAAAGTTAAGTTGTGTCCTTTTTCAACCCTTTTTGAACAGACTGGCTGGTGTTAAGGTCGTATGTTTGTACCTCAGCAGCGGGCAGCTGAAGCATGACAGCCACAGGATGTCCGTGGTGTTCAAAGGAGGAGGAAGCTGAGCGAGGCAGGCTAGAAACTGCAGAAATAAGCCAGATAATTCAGTTATATTCTCTTATATTGTAAAAGAACGAAACAATCATGAACATTGACTCTAGCCTTGTGCAAAGGAAACCTCTTTCAGTCTCACCTGGATGATGACCAGGCTGAGCTGACACTGCAGCAGGAAAAGGAAGCACTTGCGAATGCCGTAGATCGTGTGTCGAGCCTGAAACAGATTCCCTCATTAATAAACAGAGTATCTGTTTAAAATCACTGAAAGTGTCTTTCTGTGTTTTTCTAACCTGCTCTATGAGTTTGACCATGCTGACGCTCTCTCCTTGGTGGAAGGTGACTGAGCAGCCAAGACTGTTGAGCTGACCGGAGAGTCTCAGAGGAGTCAGGCCCTCAACTTCACCGTTAAATCCTCCGCCTGTGGCGTAGCCAAACGTCTCCCACGAGCACTGAGATGGGTACAGAGGGTCCAGAGCGATGCTGTGGAGGGAGGTCAAAGTTTTCACACAGACCAATCAAGAACCAGTCTGACATCTAGTCAACACTACTCTAGCTGGAGAAAACCTTCTGTGACCTGAGATGAAACTTGACTGTAAAGCCGAAACATTCCAATAAAAATTTCCCCAAAAATTCCAGGTAATTTATTTGAAAAATTGTCAAACAAATTTCCCTCAAATTTTTAATAAAATTCCCCAGGAATGTATGAATACATTTCCCAAAATTCCATGAAAAAGACAAAAACATCCAAACAAATTCCCTGAAATTTCCATGAAATTCTTGTCAAACGTCTAAAATTTTAATTCTTATGTATAAAATTCCCAAATTTCCAGGAAAATACCTAAATTTTTCAAGCAAATATGCCCCCAGCATTCGAATCAAATTCCCATATATTACAAATATATTTCCAAACTTCATAAAAATCCATGAAACTTTCCAAGCAAATTCTCCCAAACATCCAAACAATTTCCCTGAAATTTCCATGAAAATTCTTGAAAATACCAGAGAACCTGCCCCACAAAATTCCCACCTACATTCCAGCCATAAACAAATAAATGTCCAAAGCAAATTACCCCAAACACCCAAACAAATTCCCTAACATTTTTATGAAAATTCCAAAATATTTCAAAGGTTACCACCAAAACTTCTAAACACATACAAAAAATTCCCAAATTTTAAATTGTTGTGGTAGATGGCTTCAGCCTGCAGCTGTAAAATATGCGGGTATGGCTCCAACATTAGCCGAGCCAGACCCAAACATACACACTGAAAAGTTCTTCTTTCTTCCAGTCAGACTTTGATCAGAGTGATATGCATTTTTTCCAAGAAACCCGTGTTTCTTGTCATTTTTACTACAAATACGTAGGACCATTGCACACAATAAACCCTAATAACAAGGAAATGTATGTATGACTGAAAAAACTGTTTACCTGACGTCACTCTGTAGAAACAGGCGGCTGTTTCGGAAGTTGGCGGCGCTTCCCAGACAGCACGTGACCTCCCTGTTCTCCTGCATGATCTTCATCATCTCACACATAGCTGTAAAGAATTATAACTGTCAGTGCTGTTATCTTAACACAAACCATCTGCATTGTACGACACACAGAAACATGAATTCTTTTTTATAAAACAGGCCTTATTTTTTATCTATTGTTACACTTTCCTCTAGAAAATCAAAGCTTGGAGCTTAATAGGATTGCTTAAAACGAGGATGACTTGAGTATAAAGCTGATAGGGAGGACTCACTGTCAGGGGTGCAGTCAGTGAAGAGTGGCACCAAAAGAGGCACATTATCAATGTTCTTCAAATGAGGACGAACCTGGTGGATACCACGAGGTAGTTTGGCCTGAGCACGAGCAGGGACGGGCAAAAAGAAGCATAAAAAGACATTTAAAAGATGAGCTTTACATAAACACAGATCCTCTCTACATTGCAGGGAGAACTGAGCAGTAGTTTTATAAGTTTTAAGGGTTACCCTGTTACAATCCTCCAGAAAGCTGGGCACGTCGCTGTCTGTGGGCTGGAAACTGGCGAGGTCAGAGTGAGCCTCCTCCTCAGGCAGCAGCGGACCCTCTGCTTCATCCCGAGAATCTACGGCGAAGAAAACGTTCAGAAGTTAGAAATCCTAACTCCTCCTTGAGCACACCTGCTTACACTGAAGGCAGGGCAGACAAAGAGGTGCAGACTCCACAGCTGGAAATGCCATAAACTGTCACGTGAACAACGTAGAAACATAAAAGAATCATCAAAATCATAGAAAATTGACTAAAAAGCAAAGATTGGATAGTGACACGTTACAGTCAAAATGCCATCTAAAATTAAAGAGAGCTCACAAGTAAAATAAGATGACCTTAAATTTCTGATAGTCACTGAAAGACCCTGTAGAGTGAAATCTAAAACTTGTGTCTGAACACTCCAGATGTGTTGGAATATGGTTGCTGTAAACATGTGAAAACACTGATTTCTACATGTGATTGAATTTTGGATTTAAACCATTCGAGAGTTTTTCACCTCTTTCCTGGCTGGGTTTAATTGGGGTGGGGCCAATATGTGGACTGGTGATGAGCCCGCCCCCCTAATGCTCATGGCTTTAGCTCATTCAACAGACATGCCCACACCATCCTGGAGCAGATTATACTGCCTCATTTTTCATGATTTTGAAGCTTAATTTTATAAACTTAGAGATGTTTTTCATGATTGAATTTTCACCTGGGGGTTCATAACACAGTGACCTATCAAACAACAAACCTAAATACAGCTTTGTTATCACTTTACAGGGTCTTTAAAGACTTTTTAAGATTCAATTGTAGTACCTTGGTGCAGGTCTTCATGCAGGGAGCCCTGACTGGGGCTGGACGGCGCTCCATCACACGGACTGTCTCCGTTTGGAGTCAAAGAGATGTGACAGTTCCAGCCTGTCTCTAAACCCATCTTCTCTGCAAAGACCTGCACACACAGACATCAAGTCATTTACAAAAATATATTTTACCAATGTGTTGCATTAACTTAAGGGACACTTTAACATTTACGGTTTATTTCTCTTTTCTTTGGTTGTGTGGACACTTTTTACACTCTGACTTTCTGCTGAGAAAAAAATGACTTTCCCATTTTAAACAGTTGCTTTAACTAGTTATCCAATATTGTCTGAAGAGAGAAAGTCCACACATGATAACTAAACTGCGACTGTTAGAAACAATGTGATTTTCCTGGATGAATACATCTAAATAAATACAGACATAAATGCAGCAAAGGTCCTGTTGCATTGTTGTTTGACACTGCATCACTATGCCTTCAGCCAAAAACCTCTGGGAATTATCTGCAGACAAACTCGAGAAAGGCGCAAGCTAGAATCATGCAGGAAAGCTGCTATCAAATATTACGAGTTTGTGGGTATCCACCTTGCTGCGGAGTTCATCCTCCATGGAAAAGTAAACAAAGCGGATACAAGCGGTGACCAGAGCGTCGATGAGACGGACCGTGTCCAACCTCGCCTGGAACTGGGATGATACCATGCCCATAAAGATCTGCCCGCTGAGGGCCTGAACGCAGTCCTCCCGCTCCACACCCTCACCGATACCCTCTGGAGACAAGACGGGCAAGACAAGAAAAACAGAATGAGGACAGCTGTTCCTGTTTTAGGTTGAAGGGAAATTACATCCTAGGACTAAACATGTTTTTGACCTCAAAACTGATTTTCCAATCATTCATACTAAAAGAGCTTCACATCTAGAATAATACAGTATTGGTAAAAAACATGGTCTTGAAGTAGTAATGTGAACTAACTGGAAAATAAAGGAGTAACATTTGAATTAAACATCCTTTAGCCACTATCTCGTACCATCAGAGCTCCAGCTGTTCCTGCAGGAGCCGTGTTTGATGGGGGTGGTGGAGGGCAGCTCCACTCCAGAAAAGAGGCAGGGGCCCGGAGCCAGCTCCACACACTTTCCATTCAGCTGATTGGACAACGAGACCTGCATGGGTTTGTAGGCAAACGCTGAGCAGTAACCTGACAGACAGGCACGCTGGTAGAAGTCCAGAACCTTCTTTCTGCAACGGCAAAAGATAAATAACAGTTACAGGAAGAAGAGACGGAATTAGACGGTTAAAAATATTAGCAATGTCTCAGAAACTACACCTGTCAGAGCCTGAGAGGGGATAAATATCAGTGCCATCCCAGAAATCAGTGCAGGCTTCCAGGATGAGGTCAGCTGAACCATGAGACAGCATCTGGACATTATCTAAAGAGGAAAGGTAAAGAGAGAGGGTAAAGGCATTAAATAAACCTAAAATAAGGGGAAAATGGACAAAAAATGGAGCCTCATTTACCAACAATTACTGAGAAATTTGTTCTGAAATCCCTCCTAGGCTTTTTTTTTTTTTTTTTTGGAAGATTCTGAAATTCAACACAGTTCTTATCGGTGATTTATTCTAAGCTTAAAAAAAATCTAAGAAGAGAGTTCTCTTACAAACATTTTAGCACTGATAAGAGACAAAATGATCAATTTCACGTTTATCTCCACTCAAATATGCTAAATTAAAAAAAGACAAAATAATTAAAAACTTAAAAAATATATCATATATAATATACATTTATATTATTAAATATTAAGAACAAAAACAACTTAAACACGGTTAATTTTTAATTAAACAATGCACTGTTTGATCTTAACAGCAAAAGTTTAACTCTCAATACATAACACGCTTTTAATTTCAAACTTTTCATGAAACACTGTTTACATGTGGACAAAAATGTTGGCACTCTTCCTTTAAAGGAAAGAAAAACCCCACAATTGGCACTGGAATAACTTGAAACTGACAAAATGAAAAATAAAATTTTACTGAAAACTACTAATGAAAATCAGGCAGAGCTTTTGAATTGTGGTTCAACAAAATATTTTTTTTAAACTCATGAAAATAAATCATATTCACTTTGGAAAAAGTAGCCCTCTCAACCGCCATCCCATCTTAACAATCAAATTCATCTAGTATGCATTCTTTTCTATAATTCATTACAGCTTGATCCATGTCGTTTTGATGGCAGCGTCATCTGAAAGAGTGATGTCATCCATTTATCTGTTTGTAATGTTCATTTGACACACACTACTGCATTAAATCAAAAATTAAGTCATGATTTTTAGGTTTTATTTGGAGCAGCATTACAATTGGGTCCAACAATTTTGCAGAAATATGCAATTGTGATTATTTTACTCTTGTTGCAAATTCAATTTAAGTCATTATGTGTTGTATGGAAGGGAGTGATTATTTTTATGTCATCCTCATTTCAATAAAAATCCTGCAAACTTAAGGCAAGTAGGATTTTTTGCAAACTATTCTAAAATAATGACACAGGTCCCTGCATGATCAAGCTCCAGATTATTTGTCAGAAGTCATCCACCCCTACCAGACATCCCACCCCCTCATCTAACACACTAGAATATCTCTCTGTCCCACACACTCATCTAAAGACTCGGGGTGATAGAGCTTTTCAAGCCATTGCCCCAAAAATGTGGAATGAGCTGCCCCGTCATTGCGCTCTGAAAAACTCTGTGAATGACTTTAAAAGTCAGTTAAAGACTCACCTGTTTAAACAGGTCTTTGGTTTCATGTTATATTAACTGTTTGTATTGTGTGTAATGTGTTTCTAATGTTTTAGCTCCTATTTTCATACTATACTGTTGCTGTTATGACTATTGTGGTTGTGTGATGATTTCATAATCATCCATTTCATTCTCTGTATTTTCGTCTGTGTAAAGCACTTTGTGACTGTTTTCTGTGAAAAGTTCCATACAAATAAACTTTACTTACTTACTTTTCCTTAAATATTCACATGTTGTGTGGAGCATTAAAATCTCCACTGCAAAAAAAGAAAGATTGAATTAAACTGGGATTCTGACACATATTTCAGGTCAAAGACGTATTCCATCCTTTGCAATTTGATAACTGCAGTAGAACATACTGTGATTTAATCAAAATTTTGACTAATTGCTCATCCTTCCACTGCATCAACTTTAGACCTGTTTAAGTATTTCTTAAAAAGCAAGTATTCTTATATTTTGAGTTCAATTCTCTGTGACTTCTGTGTTTGCACACAGCCCTGCTGTATTAATTCCTTACATGGGCATAAGAGGCATGTTTCTGTGCTAATTAGGAAAAAAGTGCACAAGCTCAAGCTTTTAAGGACATGGCAAGTCCTCAGTTATGAATCTCATGGAGGTTTCTCTTAGAAAACTAAAAAATAAATTGAGGCAAAATCTTAGGGAGATATTGGTGAATGAGGCCCAATGATCACACCGGAGGAAATAGCTGAGCTGAGTGTGAACTCACTGGAAGAAGAGTCTCGTACGAAGAGGGAGATGAGGTGAGAGATGGGAGGCTGGCGTTTGGTGAAGTAATGAAGGCGGCGTGACGTAAACTCCTTGGTTTTCTCTCCAGATGGCAGCTGGTAAAGAGCTAAGTGGTTCTCCTGTTTAAACAGCTCCCTCGCACCAGGAGTGAACCCTGAAAAACACACAAGACAAGGCTTTATGTCTAATAAAAATTAGTGATTTTATCCATGAAAATTATTCTCTGCTGGGGTTGTCAAAATGTCCAATACTATGAACTGTGGAGGTCAAAAATAAACATTGTTTGATGCTGACCGATGAGTCTGGAGAGCTCACAGAGCCCCCACGGGACATAGACGGGCAGCACAGAGCCGTGACTCTCCTGCAGAGCCAGGTTGGACAGGTGGTCGGAGAATCGGCAGAGCTGCTGGGTGACACTAGCGTTACAAAGGTTTAGCATGATGTTTAGGCCGAGCGGCTTCAGAGAGGGGAGGTGGCACTGCCAGGACAGGTCGTCAAACTGGATGCTGGTCGGGTTCTGCTGGTCCTGAGACAAACTCAGCATTTCAAGGTGGTAATCACAAACAAAGTCCTCCGCCTCCGCTTCAGGGCAGCCCAAAGCAAAGTCCTGGAGATGACAGGACAAAGACAAAGTCAAATAAAACTTTCAGAACTATTTCATACATTTTAGAGGTTTGACTCTGAGTTTTACCTGAGTTGGGTCATCCTCTCCTCCCTCTGTGTCCCGGCTGAAGCTCACGTTGGATCCAGAGTGGTGTTTGGTGCGAGTGTGCGTGGACTGGCAGGAGCGCATATGACGGAGATTGTCAGACGATCGAGTGATGTCATGTGATGTCTCACTAGGCTCTGGGCCCTCTCCCAGGTGGGTGGAGGACTCCGCAGGTAGACAGAGCAGAGCCTCCCCCTCCTGGGCCTGCACACAGGACACAAAAGGACGGGACTGCATAAAAATGTAAAACATCATGTGGGTTAAATTTCGAAATTTCATTGGGCTACAGTCACCCAGTATTTTCAAACTAAAGTGACCTGAAAACAAACCTCATCCCTGTCATCATCTGTCTCCATTCTGCAGTAGGAGTTGACAGACAGGTCGTCTCTGAGGTCGTCCTGGCTGTTGTGAGGCGGCTCCACACGCCCGCTGAAAAACAACACTGTCTCTGGACTTGGGTTGGGCCAGGACAAGATCCCCTGCTTGTCCACACAACACAGCACCTACAGACACAAAAAAATCAGAATTTAACCCAAAAGATACAAAAAGAAGTCTGAAATAGACTCCTAAGAGGATGGATTGTGAAGGATCAGGAACTAAGACATGTCTGGAAATACAGCATGAATCAAGCTGTTTAAACAGTAATCCACAAATTCTATAGGGTCTGTTAGAAGAGCTAGTGAATGACTTATCCGTGTCAGGAATTGTGGTCTCAAAGAAGACAATCATTAGAGTCCTGAACAGGAATGGACCAAGAAAAACTCAGCTTCTGCAGAAGAGACAACTTCAACCAGACTGAAGTCTGCTAAGGACAAACTGCATACTGGAAGCGTGTCCTTTAGCCAGATGAGACCAAACTAGAGCTCCTTGGTCAGAGAGACGTCGCTTATGTCTGGAGAAAGAACCCAAAGAACACTACCCCACAGTGAAACATGGTGGTGGGAGTATTATGATGTGGGGATGCTTCAAGGCGTCTGTAACTGGGAATCTCGTAAAGATGGAAGGAATCATGAAGAAAGAAGGATATGTGGAGATTTTGAAATAAAACTTCAAGCAGTCAGCGGCAAAACTGAGTCTGGGGTATTGCTTTGTCTTCCAATACAACAACGACACAAAACATACGTGGCTCCTGGTGAAGAACTACCTTCAGAAGACAAAAGTGAACATTATTTCCTGGCCTACTCGAAGTCCCAGTTTGAATCTCATTAAAAATCTACGGACTGAGGACAAAGGTCCATGCCAGAAGGCCATCAAATCTGGAGGAGCTTGAGAAGAATCAGCTGGAATTCAGGAGTTGTGTCTGAGACTTGTTGAAAACTACAACAAACGACTGCAGGCTGTTATCAGGCAAAAAGGAGACTCAGCTGACTCTCAGCATTAGAGGGGCCAATAATTTAGACCCTGGTAGTTTTTGTTTTTTGTAATAAACATCCAAAATAAAACAAAGATGTCTGGATAAGCTCTGTTAAAAAATTCTGTACTCAAGAGCAAATCCCTGGCTTTCTACTCAATCTTGTTTGTTTCCACAGCATGTGGCTCATGGTAGAAGCGCCAGTCCGCCTGTCTCCACAGGAGATACATGCCAGATATTTCCAATGAAGCTGCTGCCTGCACGTGTCAATTTCAACAGCACAGATCGACCTGAAGTAGAAGTCAGATGCAGGAGCAGAACAACAGCCATCAAATGTTGACCATCACTTTTAAGATCTACCATCCGATACTGAATGGACAACAAAACAACATGATCCATCATTATTTCTTGTTTTGAAAGACCTGTGCTCCTACAGAGTCATGAACGGTGAATGGTTCACAACAATCACCCCCTAATTTTTTCCACCAGCAAGTGATCTGATAAATATTTAGTTATCTGGCTTAAGCTCAGAAACTGTACATATCCAACTATCTCGCAGTTCAGCAAAAATAAATGAAATGTATAAATTTGTGAATTTTGTTTCAGGTTTTCCTCTGTGTATTTATGTTGTTGTTATCAGTTGGTAAGGCTGCAAATGCAGGCTTAAAGCTGTTTTATCTTGATCATTTATAATCCTATATAATGATAAATACTAATTCACAGCTCCTTCATGCTCATACAATGAGTAGATTCTTAATAATCCTCTCTTTGGAACAAACAATGTGTTGTAAATCTGAATACAGTCTGAGATTAATTCACCCTATCTAAAACAGCAAGATGCTTCAGACCATCTCCATATAGAAATAACAATTAACATTTTATATGTTGGATTACATGTAGACCACCAATGAGAAGTTTTACAGAGTAAAATCAGGGTTTTATAATATCTTCCACATTATTGTTTCACTCAGTGATACTCACAGTAACAGATCCCAGAGTGTGTAAGAGGCTGGATGTATAACAGAGTGTCTGAGACTCTCCCTTCAGGACGCCCACCAGGTGTCTCCAAACACAGCGCAGCATCTCCTGCACACACGAGAGGACACAGAAACATATGAAAACAAACACAGAAAACAGCCAGATACCTGCTTTCAAACTCCATACCAGAGCACACAGTGGTGTGTTCACTCATGGAAAGTATTAGCATGAATGAACAGCTTAATTTATAAAGTCGGATGTTATAAATCACTTTTAAAATGCACTAAACACTAACTGAAGCAACAAGGAACAACTGGATTCAACAACTTAACCCTAAAAGTTCAAAACACGATCATCTTCACGAGCTCTGTGATTGGACTACAGAACAGAAAAAGACAAAGTTTCTACTCTACAAGTCAGAGCAAAGAAAAAGCTGCAGCAATTTGTAAGCAGTCCTCAATAAATCTGACAACCTTCCCCTCAAAGTCATCATCCAAAGCTTTCAATCAAACTGCAGAAACATGTACATTAGAGTTGTGACATAACACTGCTGTCTGTTTCCTACGGTTATATTTTGATCATTCACAAAATCTAAGCTTGGAAATCAAGATTTAAAGTGTCTTCGTAAGATTAACTCTGATTTGATTTATTCTAGTCATCCTCAGTGCATTATAATTGTTATCAAAGTCCAGAAAATACATGAGTGATAAATCATACTCTAGTCGTGCAACAGGTCAGGTTAAGACAATGCATTAACAGGGATTTAAGTACATTTTGGGCAATTGGATACCAAGTGCTTATCCTTACTACTTTTGTGTGGATCCACCTTGATCCTACCTGGACCTGCCCTATTTCGCTAGAAAACAAGAGCATTGATGAGAACTGAGGTTTGTTTTAGCGATCTGCCTGATTTGTCTTAACTCAGTATTAACAGCCAGTCTTTTGGTTACCATATGGCTCCTCATTTGGTACCATTTGAACTTTTTTGTATTTGCTGGTACCTGCCATTTTCAAAAGGATCCGGCTTTTAGATTGTTCTTATCTAAGAAAGCAATTTGTTTAAACAGTCACAACCATAATGTACATTTATAAGGAGGAGAGGAGAAGTTAAACTAGCCAAAATCATCACAGCAACATTTATCTGCGTTATTTCAACTACATTTGAAGTTGCTGGAACTACAAATAACTAAGGCAAACAAATCACTAAATAAAGTTAAAATAAAGAATAAAGTTCTAAACCAAGGGAAAATAAGGAAAAACACAAAGCAAGTGAACTGCAATGTTTTTACAGCAGTTGAACATCAAATTTTCCTCAAATCACAAACATCTGTTATTTACATATTTAAATAGCTTGTACAACCCCCAATTCTACAAAAGTTGGGACATAATGCAAATGTTATCCGAATCAGAGTACAGTGACTTGAAAACCCATTTTAACCAACATTCAACTGAATACAGCACAAAACAGTGAATTTACTGTTCAAACTGATAATAACTGTTGCTTGTTCATAAATACGCACACATTCTGAGTATGATGCTGGCACTAGGTTCCTAAAAAGCTGGGACGGGGGCATGTTTACCACAATGTCACCACAGGAAGATTCTTAACTCTCATTTGTAGAGGCATTGACAAACCATAGTTTCTGAGGTGTGATGCTGGTTTTCAACAAAGCACTGCATAAGGGGTCAAAGGTCATAAGTATTAAGTGTTTGTTTTCAGCCAGGCCCCTTACATGAAGAGATTTCTTCAGATTCTCTGAATCTTTGATGATGTTACGGTTTGCAGACAGTCAAATCTCTAAATTACCCAAGACATCCGGCTGAAAAAAATACACTGCGCATTACAGACGAAGCAACACTTCATAAATAAAACAAAGAAGAAGACTAGAGGTCTAATCTGGGATTAGATTATGCATGTACAGTCAAATTTTAGAAGTAGCTGCATGAACAGTGTCTCACTTTGGCTTCATTAGCTTTAGTTAAAGCTAGCCTAGCCCTGCTAGCTACGTAATTAATGTTACAACCTAAGCCAATACAGCTAAGTTAGTTTCAGCAACATTAGCTTACGCAAAGGTAGCTAAAGCTAACGTAGCTATGAAGTTAACATAGACACAAATCTTCCGTAGCTGCTTTGTAAGCCTAGCTTTGGCTAAGTAGCTAACATAGCTTGTGCAGCTAACAGAGCTAGGTAAGCTATGCTTGCTGTATTAGAATGTTTTCAAAGAGGATGAGCTTTTCTTCCTGTAAGCAGACTGTTGACTTGGCTTATTTAAACCTTTTGTATTTAGGCTTTGTAGGTCAGGTTTATAACTTTGAAATTTTGGTATGCTAACCCTTACCTTAACTCTAAACAGAAGTTCAATCTGGTTTTATTTCACAAGTTGTAGTAAGTATTTCCGTTCTGACAGAGACGGTGTCTCAGATGTGAGAGTGGCCATCAGAGATGTACAGTGTGCAGCCAGACCCCTCTCAAATTCCCTCCAACAGCACATTGAGGAACACTGTTCAAAAACGAGCAAACTATTTCCCCATGCAGTCTTTAACAAAGTGGAGAACCTTGCATCATCATTGACTGTGAGCAACTGAGCCTATCAGGAGTGACGCTTTTAAACCTTAGCATGGTACTATCACCTGTTACCAATTAACCCATTTACTTGTCCTGTTTTATGAGAATTCCCAGTCTTTTCTTGCTTCTGTTCAAACTTTTCTGGAACCATCTGCATGCATTCAATCCAGTATTTTTGTATGCCAAAAAAAAATATAAAGTCTGAACATTATAAACATTGTTTTGGTGCTGTACTCCATTGAATATACATGTAAATGGATTTTCAAATCACTGTAGTCCACTTTTATTCACATTTTACACCTTGACCCAACCTTTTTGACATTGGGGTTGTTACAGAATAATCATAAGTAAAATACAGATTCTGCCTTTTCAGCCTTTAAATTACCAGAAAGTCTGTGATTGTCAGTAAATCAAAAGGATATGAGGGCACAGGGAGAGAAATACTTATAAAATGAACACCATAGGCTCATATTGGTTCTGATTTCCAGTCATGCAGAGCAGGCAGACAAGCAGGAGTAAACGTCAGGCAAGGGAAAATCCCTCTCAGGATGTTTTCCCTAAATTTAACACTAAATATGTATTTATTAGGAGCAATGATTAAGCCAGAGATGGTTTCAGGACACAAATGAGAGATTTTAAAAATTTTGTTCCTTAAAGTGCTTTAGCCCGACATTAATGGAGAACAACGATTGGGTTTGTGCAAACATAATTTGTATCCATGATGTGAGAAAATGATCATAAAGAGACGTGATTGGCTGCTGAGATCACATGTCAAAGACGACTGGAAGCATCAGAGCGTAAACTTACATCCATAGGTGGTCGGTCAAGACATGTCGACTGAAAATCCACAGATGAAGAGTGACCAAAGCAAAGAGTCAAAGGAGAGAAAACAACACATGTCGTGCAGGATGAAAAAAAAAAACAGAAAGCAAAAAAAAGTGCTTGTATGGCAGAAAATAAAGGGGTAAGACAGGTAGAATCAGACGATCTGAATCAATGTTTCCATGATGAAGAAATCAAATGGAGATTTGTGGCTTGGGGAGCGACAGCTGTGCAAAAGGGGGTCCAGAGAGGGAGGCGAGGACAGCTAGCGAGTGAAGACAGGCAGGTTCATGTGGAGTTGGGAGCCAAGCGAGTGGGAGGAGGGTAGAGGGGAGAGTGAGACAGCGAGAGGTTATACCTGGGAGGAAACCACTTCGGTGTAGCTGCTTAGAGTATCCTCAGAGAACTTAGCAAGCTGGGGTGAGAGAAGAGTCTAGTTAAAACACAGAGGGAGGCCTCGCTGTGTCTCCTCTGTGAGTGTCTGTGTTTGTTTATGCCAGTGTGAGCATGTGTGCTAAGGTTAGACTGATATGGGTTTAATAATCACTACTAGGGTCATCACATCAAAGTACTCTCACTGCCTGTAGGCTCTTAGCTGAAAACCAAATCGAGACTTGCTTGTTTTACACTCTGAGAAATAAGAGGTTGCATTACTGGTCCCAAAAAACAGGGCTGTGTAAACATGAAAACTCCCTGATAATTTAGTGTGACTTCATGCTGTGAAGTAAAACTGGTGGAACTATCTCACAAGACAAAATGGTCTGATTTTGTGCTGAAAAAAGAATAAAGAAAACACCAGGTCCGACCACTCCAAGAACCTTATTTATATCTAGATTATTTGCATAAGCTTATCATCATGCCAATCAATAAAAGGACCCTTTTAGAGATGGAGCACATCTTTGCAGTTCAGTCTTTCTTGCTTTATGTATTGCAAGTTTAAGTTTTAGCCTTGTTCTGTTATGTCCAGTGGTTGAAACCCAGAAGGGCACAGCAGAGTTTTGAGTGATGTTTTAGGGAGAGTAACATGGCCTCAAGTTTTTTACTATATGGCGGTACAAACTTAAAAGGAGATAATACATTTAGATGCACGTTCAGGAGTTGCAATCCCTCTTTCCCCTCTAAAACTATACAGTGGTGGCATACTGAACTCATGTCTGAGAATGAGATCACAGAAAAATGGTCTTAAGTCTTTGTGTTCACAAGTTTAATAAGTTTTAAGTTTCATTTCTCTCCTGCTGAGGTGTGTCAGGCTACTACTGAGAACAACATATTTTCTTATGTTGCTGTTTACAACAAAAGCACCTGAGAAAAATATCAACTACAGGTTTTTGTTTTAGAACTCAACGGAAACGGCATGTTTATCGCGGATTGAACTCAATATTAGTCGGCGAGTGCACAGACCTACTGTGTTTGTAGCAGCTTCTCTGACCTCATTCAAGGCCACAGCCTGCTTCTTTGAATCATCATGGAGTTATCACAAGTGAGTTATAAGTTAAAATTCACCTTAAACAGTTCTTTAAGCTGTTGTACAATTCGCTGTAGCACTGGGCTCAAAAAGAATTGATCCATGCAGCTCACAGCTTGTGAAAGGCTGACAGAGACGCTGTGCAAAGCGGGCACACTCACTGTATGCTACTGTTATTGCTGACACCAAACTTGAGGAGGAGAGAACACACATTTTTAGGGGTGTAATGAGTGTTTTTATCTCACCAGACAAGACCAGGCAAGATGTGGGTCCACAAGAACGAGGTAGACTTTACGCTATTTCAAAATTTTGGACCAAAAAACATGAGTGGAAAATGTGTATTTTATACAGCTAAAGGTTACAAATGCAAGGCAAATCAGGTCTATTCAGAAAAGTCTAAACAAATCTTGCACTGAGTAGGCTTTCTGTGCTTACGTACAGTTTGTCTAGTCTAACGCTGGCTCAAAGTGTGCATTTTAACAGCTCTTCAAATCAAATCTCCATGCTTTAATAATGTGATACATCTTTAATGTTTTACACTATGTTCTCATTGCTACAATCACAATAATAATAAAAGCACTTAAATTATTCTGGATGAAGTATAAAACTGTTTAGAACAGATTAAAATAAAGCTCTGAGCCCTTAGCTATTTTTAACCATAGTGTCTCGCCTGGACTTTTTGTCTTAAAAACCTTACAAAACATCAACCCTGTGGTGCACGGTCAAGCTCTAAACATCCCTTTTAGGACAACCTGGCCTTAAAGAATATATGTGCTCTTAATAACAAGCATGATTCATTTGTAAAGGTCTGGCAGCTATTTGTGGATTACATCCAAACATCAGCTGTAACCCAAACAGACGTGACTTCTTAAATGGTTCCAGTGTCACCTTTAATGTACAGGTATTTAAGGTGTAATATCTTTCTCAGAAACTCCTTCCTGAAATCTCATGTTGGCATGTATTTATGTTATATTTCACACTTATTATTGTAAGGACACATATGAACTAATGTATATAGGCATGTATGCTTGTATGTGCTGTATACAGATCTAATCATTTATTATTATTTATTGATCTATTTTTGTTCTTTACAGCTTATGTTTCTGTCAGATATATTAATTTCATTTTTTAAATTTGTTTTCTTTCTTTTGTGCTTCAATACAATGGAAAAAAAATCTTAAAATAAAGTATTGGGGGAAAAAAGAAGACAAGAGTAACTGTTTTTAAAACTGTCACTTTATCTAGGATAGATATGACATCATTATTTCATATTGATTAAAAAATCAGTCAGTTGTTTTGGATACAGGTAGGTGGAGTACTGAACTGTTGGTATTTTGATGTAAAATCAAACCTAGATATCAGTCTAACCCCTCAGTGTGTTTATCTGTAGAGTTAGTTAGCTCAGTAACTAGAGCTGTCTGTCAGTGCACATCACAAAGCTAGAACTGCATTTGTATTAGTACGTGCATGTGTGAGTGTGCGTTTCTGAGTCTGTATGCCTCACCAGACCAGCTGGTGATGCTCGGCTGAACTCAGCGAGGACTTTGGCTTCTCCGAAGGCGTTCAGCAGCACCCACATGACGGGGAAGAGAAGGGGCAGGATGGGCAACACACCCATCACCTGCAGATATAACAGGAAAGGATGAATTCAGAGTTAAATGATAGGGGTTTACACATGATAAACAATTAAAATGTAGCGATTCTGCTTTCATTTTGGTCCGAGTTTATCATAAATTCTTTCACCTGAAGTTGAAAGAAGTTGTAGCAGGCTGGGGTGAGGCTGGGGGCATCACAGAAATAGCGGACAGAGTTCACAAGCAGAAATGCTACCTGAAGAGAGAGAAAATGGAGAAACCAGTGGGACAAGGAGGGCACATGTGACATCCGAGTTGTTTTTGTAGAGTGATCTGCTCACCAGAACAACAGGACAGACAAGCTTGGTGATCACAGACTGCACTGTAAACCTCTCATTATCCAGCACTGTGACTGGACGAGACAACGCCAACTCCAGACTGTTCCTGTTGAGAATGAATGAAAAAAATTATTGTTGCAGAATAAAATGCTTTGATTTTAGATAAAGTAGAATACTGTGTGCTTTTCTATTTTCATTTTGAGAAGCCAAAGTTGCATTTGAGGGTCTATGATAACCATTTAGTGTTCACCGGTCAAAAGTTTTATTTCTGAAGCTTAAATATTTACAGCAAGGGTCTTGAAACCTTTTGTCACTCGGTCAAATACGGAAAAATACAAGGACGACTCTGATATCCCCTTACCCTTACGCTATGAGAGTTAGTTACATGCAGCGCAGGGTTTTAGAAAGGATGAGTGACAGAAATCAGTAGGGAATAAGCAGTAAACAGATTTATTTCAGCTGAAAACTGCTGTTTTTTTGATAACTACATCTTAGTTATGTTAACTCTGGTCAGAAATATCCTGCTGAAGGAATACGTGTACAGAAACGTTTTCAGTTGTAATGGTACGTTAATATGCAAAAATCTCTAGTCTTTAACAGTTTATACAACATAATATAAAAGCTTAGAGCTATACCATGAGAATTTGTCACATTGAAAATAAACTAAAGGTTCAGCGGGTGATAAAATCAAACTAGATTAAGTCTGAAATCCTGGGTGCACTAATCTTGTTTTAAAATAGGCTGCAGCCTGTTTTACAAACTCGTCCAACAAACACAGAGAGATGTTTTTACAGGTTACCTAAAGAAAGAAGTAGATGAATATCTATAATACAGAGAAGCAGCTGATCTTAAGCTTCGTATTCACTAAACTTCAGCATTAATTTAGTTTCACATCCATCGCAGATAGACCAGGCTGATGTGAGCCTTCAGGCTCTGCTTTGTGTTCTTAAAATCAGGTCCAGATAAACGTCAGGAAACTTGATTTGAGGCCAGATATCAGTATTCACAGACTAGGGACCAGTTTGGATCTCTGTTGAGTCCAAAGATCCCAGATTTAAGCAGGTATTAGTCTGTTTTTCTCCCGTTTTCGCCCGCTCCTCACAGAGCACACTTCTGTGTTTTACAGCCCAGAACAGAGCAGTCCTGTCGCGCGCTGACGTGACGTCAGTGCAACCCCCTATTGTTGTGTGTAGCTCCAGATAGGTGAGACTGGTACGTCTACAGAAGGGTGCCAAAAAGTGCGACAGTATGGGAAGATTTCCTAGACCCTTTCCAACATTTGCTCTACGGAAACACAAAAAAATGCAGTTCAAACTGAACCCAACCGCTTGGTGGAAATGACCTATATGTGGTGTATTGGGCTTAGATTAATGTGATCCAGAACTAAAAATATGTTGAACAGGAAGCTTTAAACAGCACAGCCTAATTTGATTCTACCCAAAATCTTTTTAGTAGTATTCCTATAACATTTTTTCTATAACAGATTTTTTTTTAAATTGAGCATTGTTACTCATGAAATCTTTTAAAACCAGCTGTTTTTGTAGCCAGATGTCAAAATTATTGTGTGACAGATAGTGGGGTAGCATGATTTTAGCACAACTGACAATTATGATATTTTGCTCAATACTGAGATCACGATTATTAATCACAATCTTTTTTTTTTGTAATTCAAAGGGCAAATGTTTTCATTGCTTATTTCCAATTTTGGATCCATTATATCCTGCTACTAACCTCTTTCTAAGGCCAGACTGAGAAAAAAATTCTGCTCTGGCATTTTAGCCTCTTATTATCTGCTCAAATATGACACAGCTGCAGGGTGTTTGCCACAGCCGCTGCTCCACTGTTAGGCCACACAAAGAAAGTAAGGAGTGAATGTCAAAAAATTAGACCTTGTGTTCCATATTAACACTCATTTAAGACCGTGTTTTTATCTAAAGATACTTTACATTTTAGTTTAATATGACTGCTTTGAAGAGTAATTCAATGAATGATGGTAAAACTATGAGATTTTCTCAGTAAACTGGTATTTGCTAAGCGCTTATTTGTCCTTTTATATATTAAACATATCTTTTGTACTGTCTTATGCCTTGTATACTTTACCTTGGGTTTGGAAAATGCTCTTATTTTGAAAGACAAACAACTTCCCGTTTACTGCCAGTTTAGCGGTTACTTAACAACAGCAAAAGAAACGTAATAAAGTGAAAAGTTTGATCTCATTTGGATCATATGTTACAGTGGAATCATGAATGAAGCTGTTTGAACGGAAGTTTTGTTATTTCAGTGCCCATACCAATGAATTTTGACAACAAAGTAGGGCTGAACATTTCACAAAAATAATCTAATTGCAATGTTTTTCCCCGATATTGCGATTATGATTCAATATGCGGTTATTATTAGGTTCCTTAACTTGAGCATTTTTGAACAAATTCAAGCAATAAATCATTCTAAATTATAACCTACAGTCAGTCAGGAACACTCATCATACATTTTGCCATTTTATTGCAAAATGAATCTACTGCAGTTTTACTTGGCAGAGAAGGCTCGGCTCTAAAGATGCTCCCTGGGTTAGTCAAGCAGCTGCTCTGACAAACCCAGGGAGCGCATTGCTAGAAACTCCTATATGTATGGATACATAAATTACCATGTGTATTGAAAACAATGAAATTATTTCAGAAGCAATCAATCCATAGTAGCATGAATCCAAATATGAGAGTGCAATCAGCTTTAAGCTATAAAAGAGGTGGCTGAGGTGGCGGAGGTGAAGCTGGCCATAAGCTTGGGGTGTGACTTACGTGAACTAATGCTAAGCTTGATCAATATTAGATTGAATAAACTACTTACTTTTGCTCATATTGCAGGTATGACAGCAATTACTTTATTGAAAGAGATTATCATTTTTATGTCACTCATTTTGACTAAGACAAAACATACATAAAACACAAAAAGGAGGTTTTAAAAAAATTGACACTTGAATGTTTGCATAATGGGGGGGTTCTGATTCTTGAGGGGATTGTGGACAGGCCAGGGGCACATATTTTTGTAAGAAAAGCCTGAAAAAGTGTTATTTTGCATAATATGTGACCTTTAATTGTGCAGCTCTACCACACAGCCTCAAAAAAGCAGAGCACAGACAAGTAAAAAGGAAAAACACGTAACATTTCCCAGCTCCCTTACCTGACTGATTCCAGTATGGGGGTCCGGACAACTCTGAAGAGCCGGTGTTGCTGGGGGGTCTGGGGTGCTCTCTTGTCGTTGGCTCGGGGTGAAGGAGGAGGCGAGAATGGAGGGAATAAATCTCCTGGCTCCAACACAATGTGCTCATCATCCTGAGGAGAGAAAATTAGACGAGGTCGTCACATAAGTTTGTTTAAATTGGACACTTTTATACCAACTTCTCAATAAAATCATAATAATACAACAAAAAGAAGCTTCTGTGATGACAGCACTGATTGACTAGATCTATGATGCTTCTACATAGAACTGTATGTGTCTTATCCACCTAGATCTGTCTGTGTTGATGTTCTGAGGCCTTTTTTTAATTCTAAGGAAGATGTGCCTGAGCTGAAGCTCAGGTGTTTAGTTCCCCTTTGAAAAAAGTGAAGGTAAATGAAGTGTGAAATATAAAAAGCTGGAGATCTGACAAGGGGAAGGGCAAAGGTTAAAAACAAAAAACTCTGCTTATGTGGACCAAGCAAAGCCAGTTGCAGCTGTGGGCAACACAGCTGTATGTAAATAAAGCGATACTGATGATAACTGTGCAGCAGGGCCATAATTGACGCTTCAGTTTCAAAAATATTGTTGATGTTTATTCAAATCTGTTTGAACTAAAGAGCGTTTAGATGTGCAGCTGTGAAGAACAGCTGAGTTCAGAGCAGGAGTATGACTGTGTGGGCACAGAGACGTTGCATTTATTTATTTTTATACTGTTTATATATGTAAAAAGAAGTGATGTAAGCAGCTGGTAAGACTGAAGAGACTCTTCTTTATACACCTACATGTGACCTGCAGAGATCATCCTATCTGAGCTCTAGATTGATAACAAAACCAAACAACTTCCACACATGTGCTTTACCGGCTGTGCACCTTCTCTGTTGTGTACATGTCTAAAAATAGAATTGATATATAATACGTGAGCAATTTCAGCCCAACTTGGGCAATGTGTTGGCTCCTGCAACCGGGTGAAAAATGACCTTTAAGTGTTGTAAAAGAAACGTCTTGTTTTCTCCCTCATTCATATCAGTATAAATTCAGGCTCTGCCCACACAATGAGGTCTATCTGTTACATAACAAGCAAACGTCAATGCAGCTACACAACAAAGACCACCTACTGCTGCAGACTGCATGTGATCACTGCTCTGCTTAAGAGAAAATGACTGCTACACCTTATTCAGGTGTGCACTCAGAATAAAATCTTAGGTGGTAATTTTGTCTTAAATAGACCCTTACTTACTCTCTTTACTTCATGGTTACAATCAAGTTACAGCATACTCCAAAAAGCATTTTGTTCACTTCACTGGAGACAGAATAGTGAAAGTTATCCTTTCAGATGATGACCACAAAGACTTTCAAACTTTGTGCTTTTCATATCTTACTTTACAGACCTTTCTACTTTATCATGTACCCCACTAGAAATTATTAAATTGCTTATTTCCTGCATTTCTTTAATAATCAAAGGAAGAAATGTGATGCACTTCAGCTCTGGATTTGCTACTCAATCTTTTTTCTCTTCTCGTATCAGTCTGTCAGCTTTGAATTTGATTTTGCAGTATGATCTCTAGCGTGACTATTTTTAAGAGCATCCTGTTTTTCTGACTGCCAGAACATCTTCTGTTGGAGGCTGTGAGTGCATACGCACGTCAGCTCACAAAATATTGGCTTTGTAGCGATACCAGTTCTGGTATTTGGTTTCTTGATATGAAGACTAAAATAACATCTTGAGAAAATAACTGATAACTTCAGATTTCCACAGAAAACTCACAGATAAAAAAAAATCCCAAAAAGCAAATGTCACCATGTCGCAGTTACAGCTCATACATCACTGAGAGAACACCAGCACATTTTAAAGGCATTTTAATCTCAAAGGTTTACCCACAGGTGACCCATTGTGCCCACCAAGCTTTATCTCTTTACTTCCACCAATGGTCAAACATCGGGACCAAATATAGACGCTCTTGTAGTGTAGGCATTCAGTTTAATTAGTCTCTGTCTCATCCATGTGGACACATGTATTTTCTGTATCCCAGCAGACTGACCTTGATGCCTCTGAGTGATGCAAACGCTTCTTGTCCGGGCCTCAGAGCGATGATGTCTCCCTCCACTAGCAGACTGACGGGCAGGTTAACCAGCTGGGAGTCTCTGTAGGTCCAGTGAAGAGACCACGATGAAGATATGGGCGTGTACAGATCAGGGTACAGAGATGGAGACCACCGTGCTTCACCCACACAACCAGTCAGATAGTCTGAAGAGAGGAAACACAGGATTTTAAGTGCAATGAAGAGAGGAAGAGGAGAGAATGATGACACTGAATGTCATTAAATGATAGGGTGCAATTCTGACAGCTGGGCTGTGTTTCTGCTTAATCCTGTAACAGCTGAAAAATAGACAATTACTCCAATGAGCTCTGATTATCAATCTTTCGCGGGGGTTTTCACTTTTCCAGCATTTTGAACATAAAACTGTACAAGTGAAAATCAAATGATACCACAAATTGTTTCAATAACACAGTAACAAAAACAGAAGTCTTGGGAACCCAAATCAGTCATCAAAACCTGCAGACAAACACCTCCAGCTGTCTAAAATACACATAATATTGGTGACATTTCGGTACCAAAAGTCAACCAAGCTTTAGGGAATGAATTTGAACACACTAAGACAATGGTCAGGAGTTTGCCTGCAATTTTTGACAGATTAATTCTCAAGTCTGTTTAATGAAATACATGTCTGAAAGATAGTATATTCTAGAAGAAATACAGTTAAGATCAGTGGTCGGTAATCTTGCCTGGGTCATTTCCTGTAAAATATAAAGGGATTTCACAAGGAACAAGGAAAGATTATGAATTATCAAGTGTAGTTATTAGGACTTTTCACAGACCCATTTAGCAGTCATTTCCAGATGGTTTCCAGTAATGTTTCAGGAATTTTAACCTGATAGGAATTTCAGGAAACGTCCTGGAAACTTCTTATCGAGAATTTTTTCCTTGAAACTTTCAGAAAAATTCTGATACTTTACTGGAAACTGTTATTCTCTCTTAAGTCTGGTTACTGCGTCATGTCCTGTACTATCTAAGTCCAAACAGCACTATCTTTGCTATAAATCTTACTGTTCGGAAAAACATCCAAAATTTGGGTCCAAATTTCTCATTAAGGACTTGGTGGTGGGTCCTGAGGCTAGACCAGTTGGGAACCACTGGTATAAATAGACTTTTGACAGCATTGTTCCTTAAATAACAGCTTCTGTGTCTTTTAAAACACAATGCAATGGAAAAGTATCAAAGTATCAATAATTTGACAAACTTACTTCAACGCTAAACATAAACCAAGTTGAAGTTACATTTTATATTAAACCATTTAACCAATAAAATATCTCTCATTTTCATTTCATACAACAGTTCATCATTGGTGTACTTCTCTTTAGCATCACTACCTTGGTAGGAAATGTATGTTTGAATGAAAAAATGTAGTTTGCTGCACTGAGCAGAATTTTCATGATTCAAGCAGGATGATTTACATAATTTGTGTCCCCCTGCAGAGTTTGAATATATTTTCAGGTTTGCTTTGACTTCCATTGTGATTTCTCCTGTTATATAATTTGCTTTCTGTCTAAATCCATTCTAAAATCACAGGAAAATCCTTAATGATAACAAATAATGCTCATTTTGACAGGTTGATAATGAAAAAGGCCCAGCGGCTGACTCTGAACACGTTCCATTGTAGATGTTGCAAAATAAAGGCACTGAGGAGGATGATAAAAGGTAAACAAAGATGATCTTGTGCAGGAGGAACAGATGACATAATTCCTATAAAAATATAGATATTTCCATTGATGATTCACAGAGTCTGACTCACCGCTGAGCTGTGTGATGATCGCCCTTAGGCGCCGGACCATCTCACTCTTCTTCAGCCTCTCCTGACGTCCGACCAGCAGAAGGTTCAGCAGGAAGAGGAGCAGGAGGGCGATGGCGTTCACCAGCTCGATACCAGAACTGTGGGGAGAAACAGACAGATTCAAGAGAAGAACGGAAACTCAGTCTTCAACATGACAAACACAGTCACACAGAGATATACAGTGCATTCAGAAAGTATTCAGAACCCCTTCACTTTTTTCCATTTTCACTGAAATATCACACTGGCACAAATATTTACACCCTTTGCTCAGTATTTAGTTGAATCACCTTCAATTCACCAGCAATTATAGCCTTGAGTCTTTTTGAATATGTTCCAACAAGATTTGCACACCCGGATTTGTGAATTTTCTGCCATTCTTCTTTGCAAATCCTCTCAGGTTCAGTCAGGTTTTATGGGGACCGTTGGTGGACAGCCATTTTCAGGTCTCTCCAGAGTAGGAATGGGCGGTAATACGGTAATACCATATACTGGGGTATTAAAAAATGGCCACAGTATTGTTTCAATTACCGTCATTAAGACAGTGCCATGTAATCCATGCAGCTTTTTAAATAACTGCCTTAAAATATTTGTCCCCCTCCACCAGCAGCACCACTGCTCGTGTGTGAATATGCTTTAACATGATAAATGAAATCCTGCTTATGATTTCATTTCAATTTGGCAAATGATGAAGGTGCTCAGGGCTATACTGGCGTATTTAAACTCGTACGCAGTGCGCAATAGCCTTGCCCCCAGCACAGCGGTGAGGTCTGTCTAAAGTCATAGTGTTAAAGTACACTGCTGGCTATAATGTGATCCACGGTATCGTGAGTTTAAAAAACATGCTAATTCTTCTTTCTGTGTGTAGATCAGTGATTAGAAATGTTAACGTTTAGGTTATTAATAGCCTCAGGTGCTGAAGAAACATCTCGGCATAGATCCAGAGAAATGGAAGGCACTTGAGCTAAATTACATGTGTTGCTGCAAAGGGTCTGAAAACTTATATCAATGTGATACTTCGGTTTTTTATTTTTACTAAATGTGAAAAAAATTCTAAAATTCTCTTTTAACTTTGGTATTCTAGGAAACTGAGTGTAGATTAATGTGAATACAGTAAAGGGAGTCTGAATACTTTCTGAACGCACTGTATATCACAAATTTCTCTCTTTCATATGGTTTGGCTCGTTTATAAAAACTTCAAGCTGGTGTGTGGAAGTCAGAAAATCCTCATAACGATATTTTTAATCCAAGTCAATCAGCTACCAGAATACTTGCATCTATAAAACTTTTGATTTGGCAAAAACAGAATTGGTAAATGAAGAGAAAGGCAAAAGGACTAGATCGTGTTCATAACAGTACAGAAACACTTGTGTGCCTGTAGCTACAGCTCCTCTCAACAGAACGAGCGCAAGATGATTCAGGATATTTTCAACTTTAGAGTGGACATCCTGAAAGTATTTCTTATCATGACTTGACTTGATCAATACCGTTTGTTTTAACATTTAAATATTAGTTTTGAAAGTATTTTATCTGTAAAAGTATTGAGCTATAAATTAGAAGAGCTTTTGTTTCTCATTTTATCCTTGCAGGGCAAAAAACTAATTTCTGCACAACAAATTTACCATTTTAGATACTACTAAAGATCTGTTGAACCTTACACTTCCCAATAATGCATCCCACAATCTATTGCAGTTCCCTCAATGCAATGTGAATGACAGCTTTGTAAACTATCAACACATACACAAACCTACGTATCTCTTAATTTTAGTGTTTAAAACGTTGCTGTTGGGTTGCTGTGATGTTAATAGACCACATTTTTTCCTATAACAAAGTTGATAACATCCAACCTTCTACAAGAGCATACACTATTATTTCACTCTCAGAAGGCTTATGATTAAGTCGACCATGGGTGGTTATGAAATCATGGCTGATAATCACATCTGCTATGGACAATATAAATGGGATTGTGAACCACAGTGCGGAGCTATTACAAAAACTGTCTACCAGTCTGCATTGGTGAGATAGTTTGCACATTTAATCAAAAGTGATAGAGAAAGAAGAGCTAGAACATGGACAGCTGGTGTTTGTGTGACTGATAAATAACTACAATTTTCTCACTTTGGCTCTCTCTGAACATTTTTTTTTCTGTCAATAAAAAGCTCAAAGAAGAAGTAAAAAAAGAGGCACACATTCAAGGATTTTTAAAAGCCTAAAACCATGATGTACAGTTCATGTGAACTTAATCACTGACTGTACATCTAGGATGGGAGCGTTGCACCCGAGCATCTGTTGATGACAATCTTTAACGTTTCATAACATGCCCACCGGCACATGAGTGGTTTCAGGCAACAACAGATAAGGTTCATGCACATGCAAGCAGTGAACAAGACAAGGGATGTCTGATGACAAGTGTAATGCAATTTGTGTGGTATTAAAGCTGCATATCATAGCAGTAGCAGTCCAGTGCTTAACCACATCACAAGGAAAAAACAGAAGAGACAGCTAACAGGCAGTCTGGCATTACATTGTTTGCTAACCCTGTTAGTAAATGTCAGTGGTGATATCAGAGCTAAGAGGGTTTTCCTTCTTAGAACTAACATGTGAGACTGGGACACTGGTGACTGGAGATGCTGCCATTAAGGTTTGTGGAAGAAAAAAGCATCAGAACTGATGGAGTTTGGGGAACTAGAGTAGAAGCCACCATAACAGCAAACATCAGTAACTAGACTATCTAAGAGGAGAAAAGGTGAATGAGAGTAGACCAGCAGAATTAAGGGCTGATTATTTAGCAGGTGGTGGTATGCACGTAGCTGGTTTACAACCCCAACAAGGAGGAGAGAGAAGAAGAAGCTACCATGGCAACCACTCAGGTCATGACCTGAGCGAAGATTGTTTTGTTTTAACCCTGCAAAAAGTCCATCCTGCAGCCATGGATGATTTAAAATCACTTTTTAAGATGCCAGCAACGTCACTCTTTGTATCTGCACATCTACATGCAGCTCAGAGGACTAAATGGGCTTGCCCTGTGCAGATATATTGGTTTTTGAGGTGACAGGAAGCTTTCACTGCCTTTGCACCTCCTTTCACTGACTCCAACTTGTGTTCATCTGTAAGGTGAGTCACAACAGACCATTTATTGACTGGATTCTGATGATTCCCGCCCTTTATAGAGGAAAAATGTGAACAAACTGCCGCACTGTGGAAAGAAGTTTGTTTTTTACGATGACATCATAAAGTTGATACGACGCTCTGTCTCGTATCCGGACGCGGTTGCATTAACATCTCATCCGAACCGTGCCAGAGTCCACTTGAATCGCACCAGAGACCACCACTCCAGTGGGCCTGGGGTTCGTGTGCATGCACACTAACCAAAACGAACCAGACTTCGGGCTCAAGTGCACTCAGATCCAGGACCGGGCTCCTAGTGTGAAGCCACCTAAATGTATTTATGGACCTGAGCACGATTTAAACCTGATGCTTTCTTAATAAATTGGCTGTTAAATCACACTGAAGTGAACCCATGGAGCTTTGGGAGAGCTTCTGTTAGCAGACAGCTTCAGTCGTGGTGTGGAGTCATTCTCCATCTCACCTCCTACAGTAAAAAAACAAACTAAGAGAAATACGAGAAACTGCAACTAACTGAGAACTGAGTCTTTCATATGGTAATGGGAGTAACTGAATGATTAGACTGCAACCCCAATTCCAAAAAAAGTTGGGGCGCTATGTAAAATGTTAATAAAAACAGAATGCAATGATTGTCAAATCTCATTTTATCCACAATAGAACATTAATAACATATCAGATGTTAAAAATGAGACATTTTACCATTACAGGAAAAATATTAGCTCATTTTGAATCTGATGGCAGCAACACATCAATGTTTACCATTGAGTAGCATCCCCTCTTCTTTTAGCACCAGTCTGTAAACGTCTGGGAAATGAGAAGACCAGCTGCTGCAATTTTGGGAGAGGAATGTTGTCCCATTCTTGTGTGATGTAGGGTTCTAGCTGCTCAACAGTCCATGTCTTCTTTGCCACATTTTTTCTTTTATGATGTTTTCTATTGTTGAATCATGCATGTTTTAATGCAATGCTGCCTAAGAGTCTGAGGACCATGAGCTTTCAAAACTGACCCTCAGCCATGTCCCCTGTACGCAGAGATTCCTCCAGATTCTCTGAATCTTCAGATATTATGTACTGTAGATGATACATATGCAAAAGTTTTTGCTGTTTTACGTTGGGGAACAATTTTCTGAAATTTCACAACAATTTTTAGATGCAGTTTTTCGTAGTGACAGTGAGAGACTCTGCCTCTCTAAAATGTTCCTTTTATACTCAGTCATGTCACTGACCGACTGTCAATTAACCTAATTAGCTGCAAAATGCTCCTCTAGCTTTTCTTCATTAGTGCCACTTCTCGAGCCTTTTGTTGCCCCGTCCCTACTTTTTTTTAGATGTTCTGCAGCAAAGTATATGAAATTAATTAATATTTTTAATGACTCAGTTTCAATATCTGATATGTTTATGTGGGTTTATGAGATTTGCAAATCCTTCCATTCTGTTTTAAATTTTACAAACCACCCCAACTCCTTTGAATTAGGGTTGCACATATGAACAACAGCGTTCATCTTGCAGATTATTATGGAAATTTTGCTTATTTTTGACACACCAGCAATGGCTCTCTTCCTTTTCACACGTACAGGGCAGCTCTGAGGATGAAATGTGTCTGTTGAATATAAAACCATCTTAACAGCTTCCCTCGCTTATGAGATTTCTGTTCTCAAGCATGGGTGCATTCACATCTCTTGTGGGCCGTGCTTGTGTTCACACTGATCAAATGAAGCGGACTTTGGCATTAGGTGAATCCAGGCCAGGATCCCTGATGTGAAACCACCCATAGGCAGCTCTAAAGTGAATCTAATCTTAAATCAAATATATATTTGACTGTAAAGAGACATCCCATAATCAAAGTCAAACCTGTTCTAAATCAGGACGTTTCACCTACCTGCCCTTTGGCTGGCTGCCATGGCAACAGAAGAGTCCCAGCACCACCAGGAGAGTGAGGGCTGCTCCCGGCCAATGGAGACAGGAGTGCCGGTTGCCATGGTAGAGAAAACTATTTACCCACTGTTCCTATGAAAACATGAGAGAACAACAAGGCATAATCAAAACAATATGCAGCGTGTTATGTAAGAGCTCCGACATGTGACGGTTTATTTAAAGAATGATCAACGAGCCGTGCTGCTATTAGTGGAGGGGATCAAGGCTGCGTGAATGCTCAGCTCTCTGTGCAGCTCATGATTATGGGGATCAGACATCCTCAGAACATCACAACGCCTATTTAATCAAGATAAAACCCTTATTTTAGTATCCTCACTCTGATAATTTAATTTTCAGGTCAGGTGAGGCAAATTAATTCAGTGGATAAATTTACTCAAAGCTTCAGGGATAAGAGAAGCCCAATATGGGACAATGATGAGAATGTGATATGATGATACTTATAAACTTTGACAAGTAAATTTCTGAATATCTGCTGTCTGGCTGTTTAATTCACATCAACATTTTGGATATTGGTCATTTAAACCAAAACATTTGATGTCTGCAAATTTAACTGAGAAAAAATGTGAAGCTCAAATTAAGAGCAACTTAAAAAAAAACAGATAAAAAGTGTTAAACACTGATGTTTATCAAAATGGTTTGAATCATAGTTTGGATTTCTGTGGCTCCCTGTGAAAGCCTTTTGAAAGAGAAACTCTGTGGGAATCTCAACCTAAAACTGAGCTAACACGGTAAGCAAGAGCTTTGTTTGTGGCCTCTCTTGATGTGATGTTGCCAAAAGCATCAGCAAAATAAACAAGATTTTTTTACTGGCAAAGAAATAATCTACAACAACAAATTAGGGTTCCTCTGAAAAAATGAACTGAAATTTCCAAGTTTAAAAAACCCTAAATTTACAAGAAATAAGTTTGACTTTTCAACATAAATTTTCAAAGGGAAAAAAATAAATTTTCAAAATTTTGAAGTCACAAATTTAAATGAAAAAAAAACAAACACAAAATTGTGGGGGTTGAAAGTCATTAACATACAAGAAAACCATCGTAATATTCATAAATTTACAAGAAAAAAAAAACATCGTCAAGCTAAAAGCTGTAAATTTATGAGAACCTAAACATTGAATTTTTCAGATTTTAGGTCAAAAATATCAAATTGCATGAAAGAAAATCCTACCAGATGGTGCTGTTTTCTTTGCTTCAGTTCTCAAGTTAGAAACCAAATCACATTTTACTTTTTAAGGATGAGCAATAAGGGAATACTTGTGGTATTCTTTGTTAGCCTAGAATAATCACATTATTCTTCTTGATCTGAATTTAGAAGAGACATTTCTGGAACCTGGGATTAAAATACCACTGTTTTCAGTCTGGTTTCTCATAAAATCAAGACTTTATTACTTGTAATTTTTGATCCCATCTCATCATATCATTATTTTCCATGTAAATTTACCTTTTTGTTTCAACTCAGAAATTCTGAGTTTGGTTTCTCATAACTACTATACACATTTATAATCTCAAAATTTTCTTTCAAATTAAACTTTTTCTCTCATAAATTAATGGGTCTTCTTTATCCATTTCCTTTTAGCATGCCCCTGATACGCCATCATACAAAATCAGTTTTTGGAAAAACATATCATTAAACATGTTTAAGTAACAGAAGCACATCTTCATGCACTATTGCCTAAAGTTCTGTTTTGTACACTGAGCTGTCTCTAGTTTATTAAAACTAAAATGAGACATTGAGGCACAGGCACGCTGATTGTTTAACCCATTCAGACCTAAGGCAGCCTGAATAATACCCCAAAACCAAATGTTGCTTCAAAATAATCTCCAAATTCCTCAGGATTTTTCCCTAAAAAAACACCCATTAAAAATCAATCAATCAAAACAAAATCAATCTTTAAAGCCTTATCATCCAACAACTTTTAAGTATAGGGGCTAAACCCAAAATGTTGTTTATTTAAACAAATCCCATTGCAGTCTGTTGGTAAAGTGTCTTAAAAACAATTCAATCCAAAATGCAGACATCACACTGGGTCTTTAAGGTTTATACATGCAAATGTTGCATCCGGTCTAAATGGGTTAACCAAAGCATGTTAAAAGGGACAACAACTCATGCAAATTAAAAAAAAATCCTCCCATTATGAACCTTGATCCACACTACATCAATGCTGGCAGCCCACCCAGGCTTACTTAACCATATTTAGGACAATCTAACTAGTATAACTGAGTGTTTATTGTGTACCTGTGCAGAGACTCTTCGGCGTGCAGTCCTCTGGTGCTGCTCCAGCAGGCTGCTGAGCTGATCCCGCAGCTTGGCCAGAGCCTGACCAGTCGACAGGCCCAGAGCCACAGCATCCTCCTCCTGAAACAAGATCAACAACACTGACTCTCTACAGCTGCTGACTTCTTAAACATAAAAACAGGTCTGGCCATCACTGCATAAACACGTCAACTACAGGGCCCCTTAATTCTGGTTCCAGTCTGCAAATACATTATTATTCAGTCGTGATGTTCTGATGCTTTTTTACCATTGAAGTTCAGTTGACTAACCAGTATGGTCCATGCCCCCCTATAATTACTGAGCAGACTACTGTAAGTTATAAATATATTCATTAATACATGATCGGGTTACAGTTAAGCATGCCAAATTTCCATTACTTACTGCCTTTACAATTTAACCCACAGCTGCAGGGAGAGACGGCCAGTCAAATTCACAGGTCAGGAAATACTGACATTTGCATGTTTGGCCTCTCATAAAGATGCAAAGATAACAGCGACGTCTCTTATGAACAGACGTTGGCAGAGGAGCGACAGCCAAAGTGACACTGTCTAAATTTCCCATTTGTAGTGTTTTGGTACTGTAACACTGCCATAGTATTTGTGCAATTTAGACAGCGTGCAAGAAATTGTTCACAATTTTTGGTAATTGAAAACAAGAAATTGGGTGCAGGTGGCCTAGCACTTATGTTAAACCCCATGTAGAGGCTATAGCCTTCACAGTGGATGACCCAGGTTCAGGTCCAGCCTGCGGCTTCTTTCCTACATGCCATTCTCTCCTCTCTCCTCTTCAATTTTTAAACCCACAGAAGAAAAGAAAGAAAATCATTTTCTTTATTCTAGTATTTCCCAAGTGCTGTTAAACAGAGAAAGAATTTTTTTAATTCCACTTTTTCTAAAAATCCAAGTTTTATATTGGATGCTTACATTATTTTACTTTGCACACATAAACAAAATTATTTCACAAAATCCAAAAACTGCTTGGGACAAAATAATTATCCCCCTGTAGATCTGACCTTGTTGTTGACCCATAGTACGAACCGCTGTTGTATAATGATGAGATTTAACTTTGTAATGCTTAAAGAATGTAAAATCAAGTTAAAACTGGCAGTTATTGCCCAATGTACAATCAGTATAAAAACTTCAGTAAGGGTTTGAGCAGTCCCAGTGAGGAAAGCATCATGGCAAAAACAAAAGAAATCAGTTTAGACCTGAAGAAAAGAACTGTTGATGCTCACAAAGCAGGAGAAGGATATCTTAAGTTCTCTCAGCGTTTCAGAAGTCAAGAACTGGAGCGAGAAGGATTGTCAAGAAATTCAAAGAGAGCCACACAGTCCAGAACAAGCCTGGCAGAAGGAGGAAGAGAATGATTTCAAAGACTCTGGAAAGAAGACTAGTGAGAGATGCGTCTAAAGACCCCAGAGCAACTGCTAAGACACTAAAGAAGGACTTAGCCAACATGACACAGTGCAGATTATTTGGTGCTTACCAAGATTTAAAAACTTAGATTAAGAAGTCTTAAATAATTTATCTTATTTTAAAAGTTAGTTTCTTATTTTTAGTGTGTAACGTTACAGTATAATCTTAAATCAAGCATGATCATATCCTTTTTGTCTCAGTTAGTCAGGAAGTCCTTAAATTAAGTGAATAAGTGTTAAAATAAGCTACAATAGTTCGCTCACCCACAGTCTCATCAAAAAAGATTTTGTGTCAAGATTCAATAACAAACTCAAGTTGCATGATTTACGAATCACACAAAAAAGGACTGGTTTTAAGTTTTAACATGGATTTAGACTTATTTCAAGATAAACCAACTTGCTTTAAGACACGGCTTGATATACTTTACTAATAATAATTATTTTTTCACTAAATTTGATAATATTCTATTATATTATTATAATTTTTCAGCTTAATTTGCTAAAAGCAAGAAATTAAAGAAATTAATTTGCTTATATTTATCATAGTTCACTTATTTTTAGGCTGTAGGAAGTTCAGTTTAAGCAATCTCAGGTTAAAACCAGCATTTCTGCTTATTTTAACCCTTTTGAAGGGTTCTGCCGACTTACTTATTTCTAGATTTAACAATCTTATTTCAAGACATCTTATTAAGTCAAATCATCTTGCTGCACAGACAGATAATTTCACTAGTTTTGAGAACCTTTCTTCTCAGATTTAGTGTTTTTATCTTATATTAAGCCCCCCTTTTTTGCAGTGCATGATCCACTGGAAATCTGTGGGGTGAACTGAAGACAAAGGTCCATGCCAGAAGATCATTAAATCTGGAAGGAGTTTGAGAGATTTGACAAAGAAGAATGGGCTGGGATTCCTCCGAAGACGTGTCTGAGACTTGATGAAAACAACTGCAGGCTGTTATCCTGCAAAAAAGGAGACACTATTGAGTATTAGCAACGGGGGGATAATCATTTAGACCTTGGTAGTTTTGGATTTTGTGAAAGAGTTTTGTTTTTGTGCGCAAAGTAAAATAATGTAAGCATCCAAAATAAAACTAGGATGTTTGGAAAAGCTGTGTGAAAATTCAACGCTATGTTTAAGAGCACTTGGGAAATATTTTTCAAAAAAATGAATTTTTCATGAGAGTGCTAATATCTTTCTCTTCATCTGTGTCTAATAGACATAAGTCTGAAAAAAGGGAATTACCCAACACTGAGAGAAAAGCATTTGTATTTTTGTTGCTGTGGTATCCAGACTTGTTAACTTTATAATATATACCCATAGTTATAACTCTACTTGTGTGGTAAAGTTTAAACTCTGTATCCTGACAACTGAAGCTATAATCGAGGTCATTTTTCCATCATATATCAAAGGGTAAATTTGTTATTTTGGACAAAAAAAGTGGTTTGGAGTTAGGCTTAATGCCAAAAATATTGTAATCTTCAAAGATGACAAGTTCCTCTCTCTTTCTGGAAGATAAAATCACCGTATTTTTCAAAAGAGCCTGGTATCTGTGAAGACAGTGATGTAATTCTGTTTCTTGTTGAAATAAATGACCTTCCTCTTGAACCTAAAGGTCCATCTTTGTTGGGATCCTTTCTGTAAAGCTGTCAGAGACTTATTATATCACTCTGAGCCTGTTGGTGGCAAAAAAACAACTTTTAGTGGACAAACTCTGATCAGACACATTAACACCCAATGATTACATAACACGGCTGATATACAGGCCATTTGGGTGACCAGCAGGCGACCAGCAGAAGCCATTCACAACTTTTAGCACACATTCATAACAAAGATTGCAGAGCAGATAAAAAGGCTTCAGTTTCAAGATAACTGACTCAGTCTAACAAAATAGCATCTCTCAATAGAGGGAAGCCTTGACAGTAAAGGAAGGGGAAACGGAGCCATATCTACTATTGATGGGAAAGTAACCTTTCCCACTCTCCATGTCACTATTCAGATGTGTGTGGCATACACAAATATCAACACTCACACATATACACACAGCTTTCAAGCTCTACATCCCACACAGACAATCTATAAATATCTCTCTGCTTTCCCAGAGAAAGAAAGTCTCAACAAAAATCCTCCAGAGACCGAAAGCAAGCAGAGACACAAGGAGCCGATACAGCTGCAGGAGAGCGGATCAGACCTACAACTACAGGGATTAACCTCAGATGATCTCCAGGAAATCAAGAGCTGTATGCTAACATGCAAACACAACTGCTGACAGCACAAAACCACCTTAACCAGGGGATGTAAATGAGACTGTGTCTGCTGGAAATGAAGAAGAGATGACTTACATTTCTCCTCTTCCTGAAGCAGATCCCCTCTCTCATCTTCAGCACCATGATGACCCTGCGTTCTTCTGCTTCTCTAAAATCTCTACTACCACCGCCCAGCTACAAGGGCACTGCCACTAAATGACGACAAACGTAACATTTCAGAAGCCAGCTCCAAGATGTGAGTAGAGGGAGTCTGCACATGTCGACAGAGAGCCTGAGATGCTGCAAAACCTCACCCAAAATCTCCCTCGTCACTGGTCTGCAGACAATACGGCCCAGCGTCAGCGCACGCTGCCAGCTGGACTTCAATTCAAAAAACACAAAGTCTGTCTGCCTCTCTGGCACAGGCCGAGCTTCATTCAGTTCAACTCAGCTCAGCAGCTGGCTCGGACACTAAGCAACAAAACCCAGAATACAGAGGGAGGAGAGGAGGGGGGCTGATGGAGGCCAGGGGTGGTGGAGGGGTAAAAAGGGGCTCTTTTGATGAAAGCAACAATGCCAACCTGGCCTGAATGAACCTGGTCGTGCTATTTTCTACTCCTGCTAGCTTTGCAGGTTTTACATTAATGGAGGCTGGTGAAAGAAAAGCCAGAGAAAGATCTGGAAGATGTGATTAAGTGAGGCTGAGTTAAAATCACCACCAGAATATCACTGTACTCATGCAAACTAAGACTGGTTTTTAAAACACAGATTGAAACATTTCCACAAGTGTTGCCATAGCTGTGTTTGCTGTGCTTCCTCCTTTGGTCAGCTTGCTTCCTGGTTGGTTATCATTCTGTTCCACGTAACCATCCATAGAGAGCATGCTCAGATTTCCTCAGTGTTTCCCCCACATGACAGGATTTCCGATACCGAATATTGACATGTTTCATATTTACAAATTCAAATTGGAGAGGCTCCAATCATCGTCTGTATAGATCGGAGGGCTAAAATAAGTTTAACACACCCTTACACTACAGAAAATGTTGACAAGATAATCTTAAGAATCATCAGATAATCAGGCTTTTGCTGACTTGGGATGGAAGATGAACTAGTAAATCAGGGGTCATAAACTAAATTTGTACAAGGGCCAGCTATTAACCCTATATCTATGCAGACACTGTGAGGGCTGCCGTATTAAATGAACTAAATTTAAAAAAAAGTCTAAACAGCTGTATTTTCTGTGAAATGTACCTTAATTTTTATCCTTTCACAGTGAACTCAGTCCCTATTCACACTATTAAATCCCTCTACCACAGCAAGCCACAAGGGGGCGACTGAGATATTTAAACCACATATTACTGGGGCTGTTTTGTAGTTTGATGTGAATATTCTGCATCCTCACTGGAAAGGAAAAAGAAATTTTGTTTTAATTCTCAGGTGGTGAAAAATAAACTTACTTACACAGAAGTCTGCTGCTTTAATCAAGAATGGACTTATGATACTGGAGCAACTTTTTTCAGACTTTACACAAAATATTAAATAGAACTATTGACTCAGGACTTTAACAGCAGTCATGGAAATTATAAACCCAAGTGTAATAAAAACAGTGCAGACCACACTATGGTTTCATCTGTATGCTTGATAGCAAGAGGAATGATTGTTCTTAACTTGAAGCAGAAGACTGTACCAACATATTTAAATCTTATGAGAAATGTAATGGCACACTTGGAGAATGAGAAGATAAAATTCTCTTTAAAAACAGGAGAGGAAATTTTACAGGATCTGGCAACCTTTTATTAATCATTTCAACCAAGTGGACACAATTTATTTGGGCTCTTTAGATGTAGCATGGAATTAGGAAAACTGGGAAAAAGAAGAAATCAGAACATAAATATTTTGTGCATTCCCTCTTTAAATTTTATTATTATTAGGGTTTTTTTTCTAAATGCAATTATTCTTGTAGATTGTATACGTTTACATTTTTATCCTCAGTTTTCTCTTACTTAAGATGTGCTATTTATTTTCTTCTTTTTTTGTATTTTGTAGAAAATCAGGCAACTGTGTGTTTAACTGTAAGGATTAACTTATGGAAACATTGCTGTATATTATTATTTATGTTTAAAAAGACAATAAAAACAGTTTTAAAATGAATGGACTTATGAGTAAGTTTGTCATGCATTTTATTTGTTTTTAGTAGTTAATAATACTTGGATATTTGTAAAACTGATCAAACATTAATCCAATCTTCAAAAAGATTGTTTCAATCTCACTTATTTTTTGGAGTTACTTCAGTATCTGTAGGAATTAAAAAGGGAAAGAAAGAAAAGACACCCTAAATACAGCAATACATTTTTTTCCTCAGCACTATTTTCTCAATTTAATCGAGCTTCTGGGGGCCGGAGGAAGAAGCTGTGGGGCTCCAGTTGATGATCAGTGTAGCAGATGATATTGACAAATTATATGTTTGTTTGGTTTAGTTTATTAGTTTATTCAGTTTATTTGTGTCAGAGACAGTGTACAAAATTACACTGGTCTCAAAAAGAGAAAAGATGCCCTGGGCAGGTAAATAATAGGGGTGAGGGCAGGGGCGTAACCAGGGATTTTTTTGCCCCCAGAAAGAATATTACACAGGGCCCCCTTAACCCGGCTAGCCAAGCAACAAATGTTGCAACATTTTTTCAAATATCTATGCATTTTAATGTATTTTTTAACCATAATTTCCCCATTTATGAGCAATATTTTTACTATGGTTAATTTGAATTTACTGGCAGTATTTTGCAGTGCTGGACTGCACCATTTGGACATTTTTAAGGGAGAAGCAGGGGGCCCCCAGTATTGTATTTCACTTTATTTGGTGCAAATTGTAGTTTCTTGACCAATGTATTCAGTTGCTTTCAGTTAATAATGACACTAATTAGTAAGAAACAATTAATAAAAACACACTATTCATTGCAGGCCTCTCAAGGGCCCCTCCCTACTGTGGGTCTGGGTAATCAGTACCCCCTGTGCTACGCCCATGGGTGAGGGAAAAAAATCAATACAGCATAGTATCGCTACATTTTGCGTGGTGACATATCATCTGCCAAGTATCAATTCTTTTTCAAACTAACCATGGTACTGGATATATAGCATTAGGGCTACAACTAATGATTATTTTCTATGTTGACTAATCTATCGATAAATTTCCCAATCAGTCGATTGATCACAATTATCTGGCATACTATTTTGGATCCCCATTTTACGTAAATAGTAGCAATTTAAATAGAAGCAGTTCACCTGCCTTGCAGGTTACAAATAACTAAAGGATGGCTTTCTTTAAAGTGTCTGGTATGTCCATAAAAGTAAATAAAGCAAATTGCCCATCCAAAGTCCAAAAGTACAAATAAAGATTCATGTAAACAAATCAAACTTCCAGCCCAAGCGACTGAATAATAAATTATAATTTCTTTAAATTGCAGTGCAGGAACATGAGTCAACATGTTCTGGTGTGAGGCTGGCTCTCTTCTTTGAGTAGTGAACTGCAAGTACAGATGAGTTTTTACCGGCCGGTATTTGATTACCAATATCAAAAACAATTATATGATTAGTCAACACTTGAATTTCTGTGTTGACTAATTTTTATAGTCGACACAATCGATTATGGCAACTAATCATTGCAGCCCTATATAGCATCAGTTGCTTTTCTGTCCACTTGATGGTGCTGCTTGTCCAATGAGGTCTTCAGAGGTTACGGTCATACAGCAGAGAAAGAGTACAACCAACATGGCAGCACCAAGGAAAGGACACTAGGAATGCAGGCAGGGCACGAACAACCTGGACATGAGTCATGAATAGGGGTGTGATAAGACGCTTATCTCACAAGACAAGACAAGACGGGACAAGATTCAGGCCCACGAGACATGAGACGAGATTTTACACCTTTTTTTTAATTTTGGAAAAAAAATTCATGGGTGGATGATATGTACTTTATACAACCAAAAGTGATAATTGCAAAGCATTCAGGTATATTCAGAAATGTTTAAACTAACTCCTGTTGTACTGAATAGGCTATCAATGCTTCCAAAAAGTATGTTTTATGTATAGTTTAATGTTCTTCAAATCAAACCTTTCATTTTAACAGTCTACAAAATAGTTAATTTACTACACTATGCACTCATTGCTACAATTACAATAACTATATTTAATATTATATTTAATTATATTTTCTAAAAGCATTTAGATTATTTTGAACATACTTTAAGCACTGTTTACAGACTGAAATATAAAGAGCTGTATAAGCAAAATCAAACTATTTTTTATCCTCTTCAGGTACATCCATATTTAAAACACTCAAAAGAAATATTTCTGTCTACAAACACGTTTGCTGTGATTTAGAGAAATAGATTATTTTAGCGTTTTGAGTTCTTTTTTTCATATCAGCTTTGACAGTGTTGGACACGACGCACAGATGCGTCAGATGTGTGTGTGTTAATGTGTGTGCGTTGATGAGTGAGTTTTTGTTTCTGCTCTGTTTGCGGTCAGACAAACAGGGCGCGTTTAACTGGAGCTAGAACTTTGCTTTTTGGAGCTAACGGTGGACTCTATGGCGCTCTAACAGAGTTCGTTTTGCTAAGTTTACTGCAGCTACTCATGTTAAGCTTCTAACTGGTGATACCCGCAGCCAGCAGCTGATGGATGTGTGACTGACAGACGGTGAGACGAGAAGGAGACATAACGACTCAAAGTTACAAAGTCACAAACAGCGGCACTAAAAGCGAGTCTGCGCGCATACACAAGCTAAATAAACGCTGTATTCTCTTCACAGAGACTGCACAAGTTACCAGCAGCAGCATCTCATCATTTCGGATTGTTTTATTGAACTCATTATGCATAGGCGGATTATGTGCGGCCCCACGTAGCGCATGAGGGGGAGGGGGTGGGGGTTGAAGCTGTCATTTTAATGGATCACGGATCAGCTCCGTTTCTTCATAGGCTCTCTCACGAACAGTTTTAAAGAGTTTAGGGCATCTTTGTGATCTATTATAACTTTCAGTTTGGTATTTTTTTTCTGTAAGGACAGCTGCTGCTCCTACTGTCTGCGCAATATTGATCTCACAAGATTGATTTTTCCGCGACGAGAAATCTCGTGGCACGAGATCTCGTCACACCCCTAGTCATGACACATGGGGTTTGCAAGGTGTGCCACATGAAAATAGAATACTGCAGTAATAAAATAAAAATGAAGGCAAGGCTAATGCTGAATCAGCTAAACAGTTGAAAAATTGGCAATATATTGCGATATATGGTATCACAACACTCACTGTATTTCACAATGTTTAAAATCGCAATAATATCAAATCATGGCAGAGGTATAGTGATAGTATTTTATTGTAGGGCCACAAGTGATTCCCTACCCTAGTAAACAAAGAACATAACAAAGAATATGCTTGACCTAGCCTAATATTTACTTTATATATTAACTTATATGGACATCAGTGAACAGAATTGGTGAACAGACTTGAACAGCACTTTTTTTATTCTCTGGCTCAAAGCTCTTACACAACATTTGTCCGTTTACACCACAATCACACAGAGATGGCTGATGCTGTTATGTAAACTGGTCATCAGTACTTCTCCATTCACAGACTGCTGGTTACCAGCAGGAACGTTTGGACACTTAGACATGTATCTGCAGGAGATGGGGATCAACCATCCGGTTGAGAGGCGGCTACTAAGCCACAAAAACTCCAGTGGAGCACTGGATGACAGCCACCTCAGCAGACAATCTCTGTCCTTTAGAAAGCTCTGAAGACACAGTCATGTTTAGAGTTATGACTGGTTTAATCACTGAGTTAGGTAACTGGGAACGACATACCAAAACACACACGCTGAGGTCTTTAATGAGCTGTTTATTTTCTTCAAGCATCCAGAATTATCAGGATACTTCTCGACCTGGTTATCATTTCATGTTTTTATCAACACTGCTATAATGACTACATAAAAAGAAACATCTTAATCATTTTTCTGCTAAACTTCCAAACATTTGTTTGACATTTAGAACAGGGGTGAACTTTTCAGATAAAAACAGCATGAACCACCATATCAGCTCCTGTTATTGAAGCAGTCACACTGTCACTAAAACCATCCATATAAATTTATTCTTCTGATGTCTTTTAGTACAATATTATGTAATTCAAACATCTAACTTAAAAAGACCTCCTCTGCCTTAAAGACTTGTGTTTACATTCACATCTCTTTGGAAGGCGGGCGTCTTCATGCGTCCAACTGTACGATTATGAGTTAATGATTATATAACAGAAAACAGCACAGAGGTGGGAACACGGAGATAGAAGAGGAAGAAAGCTTTGCTTTAAACCTGTTGAGCAATAGGTCACTGGCAGCAATGTTTGCTCTCCTACCAGACCAAGCAGTGCCAGGTTGTGAAATGTCTCTCCTACACATCTATCTTTAACCGAAGAGGTTTGATCCCCTGACCCTTCAGGCGTTAACCTGAAAAGACCAACCATTATTAAGGATCAAGAATGGTCATGTGAAGGAGTGAAAGTGGGGGATATGAAGAAAAATGTTTAACAGTAAAACAATGATTTATCATAAAAGGTTGAAGCTTCTTGACCTTTATTAGTTCAGTGTAATCATGAAAGCTACACAATGAACTGCTGTTTCATTGTTATCACAGTATAAGAAGCTCTAATAAACTCGGGATAAAGTCTAAATGGGACCCAATAAATGACATTTTATATTTAATTCAAATAACTAGAGCTCTCTCACTCAGCATAACAACATTTTAACTTTTCGACAAGGTCTGAGTGTAAAATATGTACTTAAATGCATGTTTAATGCTGCATAAAGAGTCATCACAATAACAACTTTAAACTTCAGGACAAAACTAGCTAAAATCAAACATAATCAATACCTGTTATGATTACAGGATGTTCAAGATTCAAGATTTACCCTGAGAACTGTTTTTCTTGTTTGTATGGTTCAAGCAAGGGCTAATCAATGTATCATATTTCTGTGGTGATGGTAATGGGCACATCTGCATAGTCACATCGCAAAGGACATGCAGTCATCAGGTGACCTTGTACACGTCACACTACTGTTTCTGTGCTCTTGGATTTTAGTCAAAACCTCGTGTTTTCTTGTTTTTAGGCCTGTAGTCAACCAAGATGAACTCGGTTGGCCAAAATGACACCAGCACACCAACCAATCGATTGGTTGTTTAAGTAAAAAAAAGAAAGAAAGAAAACCTTCCCTTTATCTCAAAATCAGCTAAATCTGATTTCAGGTTCTTCGTTGCACCCTTCTGGTGCTGTGAATAATCTTGAAATTGAATATAACAAGCTTTATAAGCATTGTAATTATTATTTTTATGATGTAGCAAAACAACAGCTGAGTCAGAGACTATCAGTGTGCACTAGGGCTGAACGATTTCAAAAAATAATCTCATATAATAATCTAATTTTTTCCCTAATATTGCAATTGCATTTTAACATGCAATTATTTTTAGGATCCTCATCTAACGTATTGTTCATAAGATCAACTGCACTAAGGATGAAAGATTTGAAAAAAATATCTAATTGCAATTTTGGTTTATAAAACAAATTTGATATCAATTACTTTACTGAAGGGGATGATAAGTTTATTTTTGTAATTCACGTTTTATTATAAAAATCATATACATGGATTTCTGTAAACTAATCTGAAAACAGACGCTTACACATAATGTGCAGAGCATAGAATTTCCGCTGTTATTTTTTTAATCAAACTGGTATTTTGACACATTTCAGGTTAAGGAAATATTCCACTGTCTGTGATTTGAAAATTGCAGCAGGCCATATAGCAATTTAATCTAATTTGCTATCTAATGTGCACTTGCTTTTAATCATATAATTTTAGTACGGCATGGTTACTATTTAACATCATAAAGGCTATAAAATATCCTCAGACAATCGTTTGTATTAATTTATAATAATAACTTTTGTCTGGATCACCTGCGCCAGCCTTGACCGTGTCATTTACAAGCATGTATCAGAGTGAATGCAGTGATTATTTACCAAAGTAAAGGGGAAAAAAAATCTGTTGGTCAGGATATAATGACAAGAAGATATCATCGTTTCTCTCTTCTGCTCTCTGTCTGTCTATAACTGACACTAACGCTGACATGTACATTTTAATGCGATAATAAAGGGACTGAATACTTGTATTTGCTGACCAGCAAAAGACAGACCACAGGAGTTGATGCTTCATGGAGGGCAGCAGAAACTCTCAGCGCTGCTTCAATGCAAACATCCTGCATCTTTGTGCGCCTCTCTACCTGGATTGTTCAGCGCTGAAATTCTCCTTTCTTTCCTGCTGCACAGCCATTTCATTCTCACATGAACGACCAATCAACAAGCAGTAATCTTGGCCGGATGAGAGCATATCGATCAACCCTACTCATTTCCGTGATGAGCGTACCTTTCAGTCAGCCTGAAATCATCATCATCACTAGCTAGAGAACTGAGCTCTATGCAGCAGTCCCTGAGTCTCCTCCTGCAGCATTTAGTGGTGACGTTGCTGCTGCCAATACATTGGTATGGCCCTTCAGGCAGATGCTAAGTTACGCGAGGCCAATCCTAGGGAAGCTGATTCACACTACGGATGACACCTCGTCCACATTGGCCGATAATTTTTCCAGCATCATTCAGCCCTTATTCAGGCCCTTATCCTAAATCAATTGTCTAAACTGTTAAAAAGCTAACCGACACTAGTAGCCTGTAGCTCTGGCTAATATTGCCTTGCTGCTATAATGCTCTATCGCCCCGACGTAAAACAAACACTGCAAACGGAAAGCATTGACAGTGTCTCATAGGACCAGCATGGCTTGTCAGTATTTAGATGTAGACAATGGAGATAATGTTGCATGTAAGCAGTGTTGGCTAAAACTTGCATCTTACCATTCCACTGGAGTAATGCAGGGATGCACAATAATATCAGCATTATATCGTGCATCCCTATATTAATGCCTAGCCACATTCATGATATTAATTTTTGCGGATAACCAATAGGAAGAACAGTTGTCTTGGCTTACCGCAGGGTGTCACAACAAACAAAGCTTTGTAGTACTCCACAAAAGGAGGAGAGTCCCTTGAAAGTGACAGACTTAATCAGCACTGTGCAGACTTGTCAAAGATGTTTTAAGAAGAACTGAATTCAGCCAGTAGTGGATTTATCCTCATAAAGCACCAAAAAAATTTGGGGAGTTGTTGCTGAAAAGCTAACCACTCCCTTCAGGGCAGTGTATTCTCAGAGGCCCTATTTTCTTGGTAAACAACTCCCCACCCCAGGGATGTTAACTTACAAATGAGAGATGCTGAACTAAACGACCACACTCACCTGCTTCTTAACCTGCTGCTCCATGACAACCACAACCTCTCCTCATGCTCCGCTCCTTAACCCGCACACGCCGCCCGACAGAGCCCGCTCACTGCCGCTCTGCGATGGCCGAATCTGATCAGCTCACTCTCTAGGCCCTCGGCTGGATCCCTCTCAGCCCACTGCCTGAGGAAACTTCCGCTCAGGTGGGCACGAATGGGACAGAGGAAGATGGAGAAGGCAGGCGGGTGCAGCCTTGGTCCCCCGCCTGGCAACACCTCCTGCCCCACCTCCTCTGCCAGTGTGACAGGAGGCACACCCACACCTGCAGGGAGCAGCACAGAGAAGCGGGAGGCTGAGGGTTTATGGGTTGCAGGCGTGGAGGATTAACTGTGGCTCAGGTGTGCTGCAGAGATCCTCTTCTGAATGTTCATGTAGAGGTCTGTGGAGAAATTAAAAGTTACATAAATAAATCAAAAAACAACTGGAGCGATTCGACATTGGCCTACATAACAGCATTCTATAAAAAATTGGATCTGGTTTAATTAAGACAATGGTTGTTAAATAATGTGGTGGAGGACAGGGACAAATGTGCCTCAACAGACCAGTAGAGATCTATCAGGAGAAACTAGGGGTGGGAAAAACTGGTTTAGATGTGCCTTTATCTTCTTCTTTGAAAAAATGTCCTAGTATTAAACCCTGATAATGTCGTCAATACCAGTTTAAACATAGGCATTCAGTAGCATGAAGGTATTTCACACTGCACGTGAATCTTTGTTCTGTATCCATGGACCATGGAGTCCACTCAGCAGGCTACAATCAATGTTTTCATTATTTTTGACACACAAATTAGACACACTTCCTACTTTCACATCTACCATGCAACTCAGAGGATGACATGGGTCATCACTACACAGATATGACTGTTTTCTGAAGAGGTAGGAGACATTAAGTGCTGAATTTACACCCCTTCTTGCGGACGAGTGCCCAGAACACATTTTCATGTCCCTTGTTCCATGCTAGAGTCCATATAAAAAGCCTGAGAAAACTTCTACAAGCACACTTGGGTACAGTACCAAAGTGAGGTATGCTTGTGTTCACATTGATCAAATGAACCAGGCTTTAGGGTCAAGTGTAATTAGATCCAGGCCTTGGTCCCTAATGTGAAACCACTCTACCACAGTAACAGTGACTAACAGCCCCAAGAGTGTAACTTAAGATTCAAGTAAAGCTCACAGTGTCAAACTACTGTAACGCTCACACACTCTCCCTGCAGCTAAAGTAATCAATTGCAACTGCACTGTATGTTAATAATGATGAGGTGCTGCTGATAGAGGAAAAACATTCACTTAAGATAAGGGCTTGATCAATTATCAGCCTGACCTTTTATTGAGGATAAATTAACAGTTAATTGATCAAGTTATTTGATCAAATGTCTTATAAACAACACAATCTGACTGACTAGATGTCACATATGTACTAGCCAATCAACACTTACCCTCAGTATCACTGACACAGTGAGCATATACGCATCACTTCCTGTTTTCCTGCTGTTACTTAAACTACTGTTTATTTTCCTTCTTTTTTACCATGCAATTTACTTTTGCTACATAAAAAAACATTTTGTACATCATAATATACACATATTGTCTTCAAATATCAGTTATCAGTTTTATAAACTGCTACTAGTCCATATCAGTATTGGCCCTTAAAAACATTTTTTCGCTCAACCCTTTTTCTCCCCAATATTGCAATTGCGATCTGATATATTAATTTTTAAGTCCCTCATCTTATGTATTTTCCAACACAAGCAATAAACTATTCTCTGATAGGTTTGTTCTATGTTAAAAAAAAAAAAAAGACAAATGACACCTAACCCTACATGTCACAGAGAAACCTGACTTAGAATTGTATTGATTTGCTATTGACTAGACCGTTATGTGCAGCTAGCTGTACTTTTAGCAGACTCTGTCTGGTACGGAAGTTCTGAGTGTCTCAGAGGGGTTGATGTTTTCATCACTTGCGAGCACAGGAGCTTTGCTCTGCTGAGAGATCTGGGCTATCAGGCTCAGGAGAGGGAGGACTCAGCAGGGAACTTTGGCAAGTTTGACATCAGGGACTGTTGTTGATGTAATATATTTACAGTAGCTCAGATCAGGACGCTTTATCGCTGGGATTACAAAGAATTTTGGGAACAGGCCTTACATCAAAACTCTTTTTTTTTTTTTTTTTTTTCATTTACCCCATTCATAAACTCATCTTGCCCACGTTGTGGATTATTTTGAGTTGGTTTAGTTAGATATGACCCTCTAAAACTCCTGAATTTCTATCTTATCATGATGCAATCGATATATATTAATTTGCATCAATTATGCATCATATACCATATAAACCAAGTTTAACCATGTTTGAGCTTGCATGAAAAACCATAATGTTCCATGTCTTACATCTTCTTCTTCATCTTCTTCTCTTAAGGAGCATGAACATTAGAGAAAGAAACTTGACATGAAGGGTCAAACATGTTTGGGATAGTGTACCCTAACTTTATAAACTGACTGTTGGTGCATTCACTTCACTATTAGGAGCAAGTTTTCTTCGTTGTAGCACTTTTCTGCTGTTTTACTTTGGTACTGGCTTTTGAAGGAGCTATGTTTCTGAGTTCATTCCTCCTAAAGAAATATTTTTGGCCAGTGCAGCTTATTTGCCCTTGTTAGCCACACTTAAATTACATCACAGTTGGCAGGCTTTGCTATGACTGCATCAGTTCAACCTGCCCAGTCAAAGTTAGCTTCAACATTACCACACTGTTTAGTTTTAGGTCAACAGAAAAAAGCACACCAATGTTCACTAAACAGCTCATCTATTGAAAAGCAGACCGCTGCCCTGAATCTACTGACACCAGGCTCACCACTCACTCTGACCACATAAGCAGCTTCCTTTGGCACAGAAAACCACTGAACTCCCGAGTCAGCAGTCTCCATTTGCAAAGAGTTGACAGAGCTCAGCCAAACAGAGGAGACAACAGGCAGACGGACTGAAGGGTGAGAGGGTGCACCGACTGCAGAGTAAGACTGTTCGGGTAAGATTAAACCCAGAGACAGTCCTGCTGGGGTTATCAGAGTGTGGAGGGAATACAAGCAAAGTCAAGACAAATGAAATATGGTCCAGGATAATTCACTGTAAATAGTCACACAATGAAAGGGCAGTACTGAAATAGTGATGCTCCTAGGCAAATAATTTCCCATCCAATTATACACAAACTGCATTTAATTGGACCGACCGGCAATAAACTTCACTGTCAATACACAAAGCATTCTGTCTGAACTCTTTCATGTCATCCATATGTCTTTTCTGATACCTTACAGATATGGACCAAACACTGAAATTCCACCCTAAATTTGGAGGGGGAAGGGTTGAGTAGTGTAGCCAATATATAGCATAAAACCTGGAATAAAGTCACTGTGGTGTTTGAAAGGTTTAAACTGTCCTCCTGGATAGTGACTTCTATTTCTTTCAGCCAAGTCCACAATGTGCCATTTCTGTGATGCTCTTTTAGCGCCATCTGTTTTCACCATCAGTCAGTGGTGGTTACTGAGAGAGAGGCTAATAGGTCACTGCCTTCCTCTACCTGTAACCGTCTTTAAATGCGGAGACATTTCGGTCAAACCAGCACTCAGCATGGTTTATTAAAAAGTATGCTTCCTGTATTTTTTTTCTAAGGCAAGATTAAGACCCAATGAGGGGGAAAAGTGGTTAAAAAGTGGCACCTACCCTCATCAAAAAGTGTCATTATGTATTCCAGCAAATGCTGCTTGCAAAACACAATGAATTCAGTTATATTTCAAATATGTTGTGCCTATGAAGCGTGTGGCTGTAGCAACTGCACACACCTGTGGTAATGCCATCTCAGCACTTTATACCAGTGCAGTGCCTATAAAAAGTATTTTCCCCCTTGGATGTTTCACCCTTTTATTGATTTTGAACAGCCCTTTTCAAGTCCAGCCAGTCTGGCCTAGGTAATATATTGAAATAAAACCATTAGAGGTGGGAGAAATAATCCATCCTTAGATGCATCATTATGTGGAGGTGGAAGATTCTGAATCGATTTATAAATGTCTAACAATCGATAATCGTAAGTAATTAGTGGGGATGCTGAGCATCCACAATATTGATATTGGTGTTGGCCATTTTCTTTATTATTCTTCTTCCGTGCCGGCTATTTCCTCCTTCATACTGTGTCATATCGACACCATTTGAACTTTTAAAAATTCAGTTTCTTGGTCATTCGACTGCTATGACATTTCTCATTTCTAACTTCTATAATTTTTAAAATATGGCTATTTTTGTGCTATTTTCTAATATTTCTAAGCTTTTTCAGCCATTGAATGCAATTTTCAGCTACTTTCAGACCAACATCAGCAATTTTAATGCTATTTTCAGCTATTTTAAGGCTACTTCCAACTATTTTTATCCTTTTTTGAGCTACGGAATGCCATTTTCATCTGCTATTATGCTATTTTATGCTATTTTTATGCTATTTTCAGTTATTTTTGTGCTTTTGGCTATTTTCAGCAGGTCTTCCACAATTCAGCTCTCAGCATCCCCACGCAATGTCAGCTGAAATTGCAATTTGATCTAGTTTACATATTTAATACTGGGGAATAGCCGAAACAAAAAGGTGGAAGTCTGACATGCAGTGCGTAACAGCAAAATTTAGATTCCCAGTTGTTCATCTGAGAAAAAGGACATTTTTATGAATGTAATTTCAGAAATGTTACAAGGAAAGGATGCTGCTACCTGTGGTTCAGTGAAATAGTAAATTTTCAGTTTACACACATCTTCCATTAGAGGATAGTGGACATTTAATTTTTCTCTATTTTTCTAAATACAAATGTAATGTTTTTATTATGTTTGACATAGTGAGAACAACAGAAATGTAAAAAAAAAAAAAAACAAGCGCAGCAAAATGCATCAATAATCAATTACGAATCGAATTTAATCGTAGCCCTATGAATCGTAGTCGAATTGTGAGCTGCCTAAAGATTCCCGCCTCTAAAAATCATTTATTTTACATCTGAGTAATGAAGAATTTATAAAGGTCCCTCAAAGCTAATGTGAAGGTTTAATGCATTTATTCAACACACTTAAGTGTCCAGTTTCCCCTCAAACACACTTCATCCTTTAAATTCTCACCGCTGTACCACAATATTCCACCACCCTCTTCTCTGGAGCATGGACTTCCTTTCACATTCACCTGATTCTTGTCAGAGATGTCCAACAGAGAACAGTCACTGTTGAGCTTTATGAGTGATATGAAAAATGAAGTGTCTGAGTCTTCATCAAAAATGGCAAAACAACCAGTAGGGGAAGTAGTTAACTCTGGTTCTGCAAAGTGAAATGTTTGCCTTTTGTCATAAAATCTGGTGCCTCTAAGAGAGAAATACAATGTCGTTTTCTGGTAAACAAAAACAGGAGCATACAAGGACTGATGCTACAAAATATCTTTCCTCTGTAGGATTCTCTCTGTTATGTTATCAGACACTGAGAATAACAATCTGAGCCCCTCAGTGTCAAAAAACAAAACTTTTATCAGCACAAAGACAAAACACTTAACCTAAAACTTACGCAGTGACTGGTTCTAAACTATTAAAGCTTTTTCCTGCTGTAACATGTCACAAAGAATTAAAATGTCTATGAGAGCCTAAACATTCCTCTTTAGTGGCACGCTGCTCACCGAATTAAAGAAAATAACCCACAGTCTAAAGACTTGTTTGAAATCTCCTTATCTCACCTTGGCAGAAGTCTCTGTTTGGGTTGATTACTATCCCCAGTTAGCCTTTACACTTCACCTGTGAGTTTTTTTTCTCTGTTTACTGTATGGTGCCAAAACAGTCCTTAAAACACACACTACCATCCCTGTTGGAAGCGGCATCTCCAGTGAGGGTGTTTCTAAATAGGTTACGTTACTACAAGCAAGCTTAGCTTAATGAGTTAATCCTTGTCAGGCAAGCTAAACGACTTTCTCTGGATTTCTTTTCCACCTAATGAACATTAAAATAACACTGGCACAGCAGAAGTAAACAAAAGTATTAAGAAACCGTCTTTAACTGTAATCAGATGCTGTCTTTTAGCTTATTATAGCTTATAAATTAGCTTATATAATTTATTAAAATTAATGCAGTGATTGATAAGCTCAGTACAGCCAGATTCAAATTCATAGACTTTCACACAGTTCATTAAACTTAACTGGAAAAATCTAAACTTAGCATGAGATGTTAGCGACATATGCAGCAAGCTCTATTCAAAGATAACACAACAATGAAGGTTTTGAGGGTCTCCGATCTTTAAGATTCTCATAAAAAGAAAAAAAAACTTCACTAGTTTCAATACAACAAAACCAGAGGTGTTACACCACCAATATTAGAGATTTCTTGTGTTTAACATCACAAATGCAAGAAGCCTCCTACAAACATCTGATTATCTGGGCCTATGAAACATGGGTAATCCCAACGGCCTAATTTTGTACATTCGTCAGCAGTACGTTTTATAAAGGTGCTCAAATATCACATGCCTTTTAAAATGATTCACTTGATATTCCATAATCATAGCCACGCGTTTGAAGACTCATTGTTGATGATAATATTGAAGCCGGTATCATCCTGGAGATCAGAATGACTGCATGGATAATGTCAAAACAACCATGTAAGACGCTAAATTTATAATATGAAACAACACTCCTCAAATAGTGCATTTATGTCTAAGCAGACAACTCTTGCGTGCATTGAAGATAGCGTTAATTTTGGCAGCTATTTTAATTTTAGTTTTAGTCACATTTTAGTAATTTCTATCCTTTTTAGTTTTAGTCGATGAAAACTCAAAACATTTTAGTCTAGTTTTAGTCCATAAAAGTCCTCACATTTTAGTCTTTACTTTTAGGCCAAGCATTTATTTTCTTGCCTGAATCTGGAACCAAAACATGGTAGTGTGTTCTCTGCACTCTGCTAAAACTGGGGTCCCTGCTTTCTACAGCTGAGAGGCAGAAGAGCTACAGATGCATTGCATTTTGACAGATTTATCCACAGTGGAGAAATATCAGGGATTTTGAATGTCTGACGAAAACTACATTACATTTTAGTCTAGTTTTAGTCATCTTGACAAAAACTACACTTAGTTTTTATCAGTTTTAGTCATCACAGATCTATTTTTGTTCGTTTTAGTCTAGTTTTTGTCATGGAAAAAAAGGCTGTCGACGAATAGTTTTAGTCATAGTTTTAGTTGATGAAATTAACACTAATTGAAGGTGATTGCATATTGCTTTAAAAAAGGGGAAAAAACATTATTTTTTCAGCAAGTACACCTGTGTGTAGGGCTGGGATATTAATTGAATTTTAGATTAAATCACAATATTACACACTGCAATTTTCAAATAGCAGAAGTTGCAGTCGATGCAACACAACACATCTTGCAACATTTTGCAAAAATTCCTGCTTTCCCTCTTTCATATAGGTTTGTCTGATTCAAAATGATAAAGACATAAAATAATTACTTCTGTCAATACAACGATGACTCAAAATGATCACAATTAATTGTTTAGTCTTTGTTTAATCTATCAAAATGTTGTGTATATTATAAAATACAATGATTTATTTCTTGTATGATTAGAAATACACAAAATGAGGAACTTAAAAGGTAATCATATTTTGAATCGCAATCGCAATACTGGGAAAAAATATCACAATTAGATTGCTTTCCCAAATCGTTCAGCCCTACTTGGCTGGCTGTAGATATAACTGGGTGGCTCACCCATGTATCATCGTTGTATAAGAAACACTGAGCCAAATGAAAATTGGTATCTAAATCAGAATCTGAAAAACCAACCATAACAATGCTTCTTGGCAATAAATCTTATACTGTTGAAAAGCCTGTTTATTACCCTTTTAAATGGTGCCATATTTGTAAGGAACATGCATTTGTGGGATGAGCAGCAGAGCTGAGTATGTGGATTGAGCACATGAACATTTGTCACATCTTCTCTGCCGATGCAAAACAGCTTATTCTGCCATCGACTCTTGTTTGGTGTTTGGTGGATTTAAGTCTGAAGAAACAAGGCATACTGGCAATTTAACAATTTATTCATTTAACAAACAGGAGCCTCAGTAGTGTGTGGAAGCACCATACACAGCCACAACAGCCTGGCACCTCCTCATGCTGGTCTCCAGCCTGGTCACACACTGCTGTGGGATGGCATCCCATTCTTCAACCAGTATTTGTCAAAAGTCAGCCAATGTGGTTGAGTTGGTTACTCTGGCGCTAACAGCATGCCTAAGCTGATCCCACAAGTGATCAATGGGGTTGAGGTCAGGACTGCTGGCAGGCCATTTGTCCCTCTCCACTCCCAAATTCTGGAGGTAGTTTCTAATGAATCCCGGTCCATGGGGTGAAGCAATTTCATCTTGGAGGATAAAGTTTGGTTCAAGACTGAGGAGATATTGAATTGACACTGTTTGCAGAATCTCATCTTGAAAACCCTCTGCATAGAGGTTGCCTCCTGCTGTTTGGCCTCAGCAGAGAAGACCGGGCAAATTTTTCACAGCACAACCGACATAATCAGCTTTGCTGCTCATCCCACCAAATGCATGTTCCTTACAAATGTGGCACCATTAAAAAGGGAAATAAACAGGCTTTCTAACAGTGTAAGATTTTAGTGTTACAACAAAGAAATAATGAACCACACAAAAATTTCAATTTAGTCGCCATTTAGCTAGTCTGTGTAAAAAGACAGCTGTTTAATAACGATACTATAATTGCAAAAATTAATCTAAATTTTGCCTTAACTATCTCCAAATTATACAGGAGCAAAAAGGGACTAGCTAACGTTTCATTTTCACTGTTTTTACCCCTTATTAACAGAAAATAGTTATTTTAGCTGCGAGCATCCAGACATCACGTTTGCAGAGCTTTAATTGCCATAAATCCACCTTAACTGCTGCCAAACTGCCGGTTAACAACGTTAAATGAACTGCTATCATGGCGAAATAACACTACCTTCAGGGTCGATAATGACAGCTCATGTAGCCTGTTGTAACGTCATGAAAATGAAGACCTTTAAGTGATAATTTAAGAGAAAGAATTCAAAAATGGTAGGGAAAACTGGTGTAAAAAGAATCAAAACTATGAGTAGTTTTCATATCTGCTAATATTAAACGTCCCTACCCTTACTTTAGATGTCAAAGACAGATGCTAACAGAGCAGATCCCTCGACCAAACTGGACTAAAACGGTGAAGATTTTCACCGTAACACCACAACACATCAATGAAAAATATGCTCCGAAAACTCACCTTATCTAAAATTCACGTCGTTGTCATTAAAATCCTTTCAAAATGATGTTTTTCCTCCGAGTGCCGACGTACTTCTGATCGGACACTGTACTGCAGCAGCCATGTTGTCGGGGAGCGTTCTGCCTAGAAGAAGGGCGTGCTCTGATTGGACAGCGTTAGAGTACTCTGATCTCTGATTGGCTACAGGCCAGGATAGGCGGCGCTATACGTGTAAGATTGCTTTCGGGTCTATTTTGAAATAAGAAACCTGAAATCTTTACTGCAGAGTCTCAAGGCGCCCAACGACGTCAAGAATAAAGCGAAAGGTTGTCAGAATAATCGATATTTCTCAATTCCACGTGCTTTAAAGCGATTAGATGTCCGCTATGGTATAGATTAATAAAATAGAAAAGTTTTGGAATATTAGTTTAGATATTTGCCATATTTCTGACCTAAAGCTACCAGGAGTTAGTTATTTTCAGTAATTAAAAAGCAAGGAATGACCATTTTTTGTGACCACGACTTCTGTATTTGTTGGTATTCAAATCACAGTTTTTTAGTATCAGATAAAAGTTTGAAAACCTGTAACTGGGGCAAGAAGAGCTGCTTAAATAATGTAGAAATTACAAACACGTTTATTTTTTATTTATATTTTTGTGCACTCCTGTGAAAAAGTATTTGCCCCCTTTCTTCAGTTCGGTCCTTTCTTAAGTCATTGACATCTATCAGTCTGGAAAGGATTACAAAGCCATTTCTAAGGCTTTGGGACTCCAACGAACAATGGTGAGAGCCATTATCCACAAATGTAGAAAACTTGGAACAGTGGGGAACCTTTCCAGGAGTGGCCTGCCTTCCAAAATGACTCCTAAAGCACATTGAAAACTCATCTAGAAGGTCACAAAAGAAAACAGACCATGCAAAGACCGGGTCTCACCAAGGCAGTCTGGCTGCAGAGGTCAAGTGAAGTGATGGGATGAGGTATTTTCAGTATTAGATTTTTTAATTCAACATTATTCATTAACAAAGTTTGGAAGTTACATTCATGGAATAACTACACTGTAATATTACAGACTTAGCAACATTTCATTAATAAAACAGAAAAGGTCCAAGGTCTAACCCAGGATAACATTATTTTTCAACACATTTTAGAAGTAAATGGCCGAACGGTGGCTCACTTTAGTTTTGTTTGCTTTAGGTAAAGCTGACAAAGTTATGTAGTTAACATTGCTACGTAAGATGAAGCTAAATTAGCATCAAGACTTTTAGGAAACATAGCTAAAGCTAACGGAGCTACATAAACTACATAAATAACAAAGCTCAAAGATATCAATGAGATTCTGCACTATAGCTACATTAGCTACATAGCTCCAGTATCTACATAGCTTACACAGCTAACTAAGCTATGTAAGCTGCATGTGCTACATTTTCTTTGTTTTTTAGATTCATTTTTGGGCCTTTTGGGACTTTATAAGATAGAGGTGGACAGTGGATAGATTCAGGAACAGGGACGGGAGTGGGGGAGGGGTACATGCAGCTAAGGGGCTGTCCGCGTACATGGGGCGCACATTAAACCACTCGACCATCTGCGTGCCCCCATGTGCTACATTTTCTTTGACGCTTCAGGACTTGGACGACTTGTCGTAATTGATGCTTCATTTCACTTTAAAAACTCACAGTCAGCTCAGTGAACAAATCAAACGCCACTTGCACCTTCTTAATGAGCTCTTATTTTATTTTTAATCCATAACAAGTTCCTTTTTCTGTGGTGAAGTTCATGTCAAAAAACAGCTCTGTATCCAAACAGGAAGGCAGTTACCCTTGGTTTAAGACAAGAGAAAAAGCCAAACTGACACGAACATACTCTAAAATGCAAAATAGTGGAAAACTGAAATGCAGTAGAAAGGATGAGATTAATCGCGATTAACTATAGAAATTCTGAGATTAATAGCCTTTAAATCTTTAATCTTTTACAGCCATATTTGACATTACTCTGTTGAAATCTGTTTCCACTTTGACATTAAAGAGGTTTTTTTGGTTAAAACAAAGTCAGATTAAACTGACCATGATTGATTTATATAATTAATAAAAGGTTAAAACATCCAAGGGGTTGAATAATTTTTAAAGGCATTATAATTAAAACTTACAAATTTGTATCATTAAGCCCATGGGATTTTTATTTGCCCACAAAGCAGTTCAATACATTTATTTTTAATTATAAAAAAGCACATTTCTCACATTTACAAACATGAACAACTTAAGAGATATTAACTCATTAATATGGAGGTTTGACTCCAGCTGTTTTGGAGAGTGCTTAAATAAGGTGAATACCAGTCAGGGAGTTTTATCTCAACTTGGCAACCCCCAGAAAATCTAACAGCTCATAAGTGATGTTTTGTTCATATCCTCTATAGCACTGAGTATTTTTTTTCTCTGAAAGGGAAACTTACAAGCGCTTACTTTTATAGTTTGAAGCTCACAACTGTCAGTGTGTCACTGTTATGTGTGAATGTCATGTTAAGATTTCCTCTAAGTGGAGCCAAGGTGCTCATTCTCCTAAGAATTAAAAAACTGGCCAAAGACAAAGCTGCAAACAAAACTATTACAACTCATGCATGCATCAATTCTCCATGTATAGTACGTATTTTAAATCCAAAGGTTGTTATATAACTGTGACATTTGCATCTAGCTTTAAAGTTGTTCACCCTGAGGGTGCTGAAGATAAATATATATAGGTTGTTTGGAGTGCTGTTTTTCTCTCAGATTCTCTGTTGCGACAATGACACAGTGGGCTTCATTCTTGCACACTAACTGTCGAGTTATTGTTCACTTTAGTCTGTTTAACTCTCATACATTTTAACTTTCTGTCAGAGGAAAGGATTGTACTAGTAAACTGAATTCTGATGGTTTAACACACATTAACTTATTATCTTTGCCTTTCCTCTCTGCAGATAGTACAGACAGAAGCATACACACACCCTGCAAACCAGAATTTGAACATATCCAAAAATACTACTTTCATACTGTTCATTATTAACGTGTATGTTATGATTGTACACCAGTCAGTCAAAGAGAGTTGTAAAGAATAAAAGTAACTGCAATGAAATCCATTTTAAATGCTGTTGAATAACCCTCAAATGACTGTGTAGCTGTACAAAAATGAATGTAAGATTATGGTTGCTGATTTCAGTTTACAGACCAACAGCTTGCTGCTAGCCAACTGAAATCAGTATTAAACATTTCTGTGATGACATTGACTTGGTATTGAGCAATTTAGGCTCAGCTAAACTCGTAGCTCCGTGGTGTATAGCTTGTTAGCTTAACTATTGTTGTCTCTGTTTAAGCATTTTGGAGCTCATTACTACAACCAAATTTCAAAATAGTTGGGGTGCTGTTTCAAATGTCAATATAAGCAGAACTTCTGATCTTCGGGCCCTTAGGCATCCCTGCATTAAAAACAGGCACGATTCTGCACTGGAAATCGCTGCATAGGCTCAGGAACACTTCCAGAAATCATTGTCTGCCAACAAAGTTCTCTGTGCTATCCACAAATGCAAGTTGAAGAGGTACCATGCAAAGAAGAAGCCATATGTGAACAGGATACAGAAACGCTGCTGCCTTCTCTGGACCAAAGATCATTTAAAATGGACCTAGGCAAATTGGAAAACTGTTCTGTGGTCAGATGAATCAAATTCTTTATGGAAACCGCAGACACCGTATCCTGCAGACTAAAGAGGAGAGAGACCATCCAGCTTGTTATCAGTGCACAGTGTAAAAACCTTCATCTCTGATGTTATGGCGCTGCTTTAGTGCGTATTGCGTGTGCAGCCAACCTTTACATTTACAGACTTTTGTTAAAAGAAGAGGGGATGGGCACAAGCTCAGCTGGTAGAGCAGGCTTCCTTATACAGAGGCCGTAGTCCTCGACGAACCGGATCGTTCCCCTGGTCTGGATGCCTTTTTATGTTCTTTTGTGAATAAAATATGGGTTTAGGAGTTTTTCATGTCATTGCATTCTGTTTTTAATTTACATTTTACACAGCGCCCCAACTTTTTTGGAGGTATGCCTCATTAATCAAGCAATGTAAAAAGTGAACATCTTCCACAGATGGGTAGTCTAATTATTATGGAGGATTTCTACCAAGTAGTAAGCAGAAAATGTTGTTTATACTTAAAGCAGATTAAAAGAGCCATAATTTTGAAATAGACTCCAAAGAAGGACCAAACTCTGTGTGCAGGGTTACAGTGGTTTTAAAAAGAGACTGTTTATGACTGTGTCATGTTTACTCCATGGTAGAAGTAGGTTAAGTTCCCTTTAATGACAGAGCTGCAGTGAAAGAGTGAATAAGAGAGCTTGAATTTGGATCACAGGATGAAATCTTTCCCTTTTTACAGTCCACAAATAATCTGACATTATCTCCTGTTTTAGAGTAGTTTTACCATTGGTGTTGTTGATTATCTATTTCCATTAAGCATGGTTATATAAATGTCATTTCAACTTAATTGAAATGTATTGCTTTCTCCCAAAACTCTGACCAATCCAACAAACGGATTCATACTGCAGCTCCTCGCCATACCTCCAAAGACAAACCACCATCTGGTGATAGTAAATGTTTCTCTCAGGCACAGCCTGCCATTACCAGCAAGTGAAAATACAGCACTAGGACAAGAAGAGGAGCTGAGGTGGTTTATGACCTTGACAACGAATCTCCAAAATCTAAACAGTCCACCCTTGAGTCAGAGTGGACATTTGTGCAAAGTTTAACATTTCTGAAGGCATTCTTGAGGTATCATGTTCGCAAAATGACCTGAAAAAAATATGTTTATAATGCTATATCTACTTTAATTTAAAGCTGTCAAAATTTGCAGAACCTTTAATGTCATATATTCTAAAACAAAATGATCTACATTCTAATTATCATAAGCATAGAAACGTGATTAAATGAAAGAAAGCACTTCAGCTCATCAATCATACATTTAACCAAAAGCTGTTGAAAGCAAAATGGAGGAAGAGCACTGTCCAAATAGCACAAATAAAATGGTAATATTCTGTAACTGAAACCAATCTAACAGGTTGCCAATATTTTGTACAATTTAGCCAGTGTTTGCTTTCAGTTTTGCTAATTAAAAACAGGATGTCAAGCAATCATGGGCACCTAGGACTTTGTTTTTGTTGTGTTCAAACAGGTATTATCCCACAAATGAACTGAAATCATATCCATGTTCAAAAATCTAGAGTCATGACACTTCTGGTCTGGAGTGTAAAAAACAGGCCGAGCTGTGCTCTAACCTCCAGACTGTGTCACTGCAGACGCTCGGTGTGAGGAGGAACTGAGGTCAGGTTCCTCTGTGCATAAATCAATACCTGTCAGCTCTGGCTGAGTCCGCTCACAGGCTCTCCAAAGATGACTCTTCTTCATAGTCAGGCCTTAATATGAGTCCTGGAGGTGGGAGCCAGTGAGACATGGGGCCTGGCCAAGACAGACAGACAGAGAGCGCAATGCACCATTATCTGAAACACTACGCCCTGCACAACATGCAACAAAGGGCTGGAAATACCCAAAGACATCTACGCATCAGAATTCTGTATGTCAACTGATGATTATCAACATGTAAAATCATGTTTTTGTCAGGCTACCTTATTTTTTCATTTATGATAATTTTGTTCGAATCAGCAGGTAAGATCTTCATTTATTCAAAGAACAGAACCAGACTTTGCTCATCTTCCTCTCCTCATCTATAGTCAGCCTCAACTTAACAAGGCTCTAGCATAGGGGTGTCCAAACTATGGCCTGGGGGCCAAATGTGGCCAGGGATCCAATTTTGATTGGTGCACATAAAATTAAAGAAATAAAATGAATTGCTTGCCTACCTTTCTAATTCTGTAAAAAAAAATTGTAAACAAAAATTTTGACAAGAAGAGTTTACATGATGAAACAAAACTGTAAATGATAAACATTGGAAACTAAAATAGTTGTGATATAATGCGTTGATTACAGCAGAAAATGGCAGCAACAATAGTGTTCAGGGGGGCACCAGGGCTACCTGAAATATGATTGGCCTCCCCAAAACACTTAAAATGATTTGCATTTTGCCTTTAACTTGCCATTTTGATATACCCATTTACCAAGCTTCTCTGACCTACATTGGATTGTGTGAGCTGTAATTCATAATCATCAAGATTAGAACAAAAAAAGTCATGAATCTAGAATTTATAAGAGTTAACTTTTTGAAGTAAATCACATGAAAAATGAGCTTTTACTTGATATTCTGATTCTTTGAGATGCACTTGCAAATCTCTTTATTTCGATATATCAAGAGCAGGGGTCCTCAACCTCGCACAAGAGCCAGCTTGTGAAACAACCAGGCAAACTCACACTCAGTGTAGAGTCACCAATTGTAACAAGCATGTCTTTGGTGGCGGGAGGAAGTGGGACTACCCAGAGAGAACCCATGCATGCATGGGGAGAACATACAACCCAACCCAGAATCATGAAAGACCCTGACCGGGAAGCGAGACCAGGAACCTTCTAGCTGTGTGGTAACTGTGCTGTCTTGCAGCCCTTATTAACATATTTTTGTGTAAACATTTTTCTTTCAAATGTAGGTGATTTTTAGGTTCTAACACTGAGATCAGTCTCTATATCGCAGTCAGCCACAAGGGGGCGGTTGAGATATTTTAACTAAATATTTGTTGCGGTCATGTTGCCCACCACTGAGTTTGACACTATTATACTGTATAGGGATTAGTGAAAAAACCAGGCACTTTTGCACTCCCAAAATGCCTGAAGCTGAAAGTCAACACAGAAAGCAACAGTTTTTATCAAGTATGTGCGGATAGATATGTGTTTATCCATGCATTCGTGTTACTAGTAACGGCTGATGAGTGAATTCCTGAAAAATGATACAAAACATAAAGTCATTTCTGATTAAAATGTTTCCATATTAATTGTTTTTGGAGTTGTTTCAATAGCTGTAGGGAGTTTATTTAAAAGAAAGAAATTCCCAAAATTCCACAACATTTTTTTTCCTCTGCAGATGTTGATTTTGATTATATTCTGGGGGCTGATGGCTCCTTTCCTGCATGTCATTCCCTGTCCTCATCCTGGTCACCCACTCTATCCACTGTCCTATCAAATAAAGGCATAAAAGCACAAAAGTAAACCTTAAAATGCATGTCACCATTGAATATCCTGCATGTAAGGAATGCAACAGTGGTGCAGGAGCCTTATGAACAATAAAAAAGAAAATGTTACATCAGTCAACACAGAGGCAGTCATGCTTTTCTCTTGAACTCTATCCTCTGAGTCTCCTGCGTCTGCGTCAGTGTCTAGCTCGGTCTCTTCATGTTGCCAAAATGTTTGGACTTAAAATACCAAGCTATGACCTGTAAGAGGAGAAATCTGCCTTCTTGTCATGTTTCACATGTCTGTATGTTTTAAGCATGTCAGAGGAAGAGTTTTTCTTTCCTCAGACGGTTTTACTGAAATATTCACACGGTGATAATATCCAGGATGTGACAAGTCTTACAGACTGTTGTATCAGAGCAACTTTCTGTTTGGTTAATCATGGGGGGAATGTGAAGTGATTAAAAATCCTTAAAAGAATCTTGACTGTCGGCCATTAAGCTTTTGTGGATACAAGCTGAAAACTTATCAGAGTGACAGAGTTGATCATAACTTTAAAAAGGAAACTCTAGAGGTTTTATTAATCATCATTTTTATTAGACACTTACAAATGATCCCTTTATATTACATGAAACCGTTAAAACACCACCTTTAAATGTGATTTACAAACTTTACAATAATCACATAACTTAAAGTATCAAATAAAAGGTTTTAAACCTTAACAAAATCAGCTGAATCATTTTAATTCTTTAAACCCTCTTAGATTCTTTGATCACATTTTCTCCGATGTGGCAGATTTCAGACGACAAGAAAAGATCGGCATTGTTGGTATACATTCATGTTTGAAGTCTTTCATTGAATTATGACAAAATGTTACACAAAAAGATAAATTAACAAAAAGGTTTTACATAACAGAACTGAAGAGGAGGAGGTGATCAATAAAATCTCTCATGTGTAAAAGTGTGTTTTACATATTTTCTTCCATTATCAGAGCGAGGATGTGGCACAGCTCCTTAGCCTGCAGCACACAAAGAAATTCAGTTACTGATTAAATCACAAAGATTTAGGATTATAAATTAAATTTGACTAATGTCAGGATGCACTGACACCACCTTTTTCAGACTGAGTACAAGTTGTTAACCATTAGTGAGTATATATTAATACCAAATAAAGTGATTTACATTTCTTAAAATTATGCTGAAATTTTATTTGTTTCATCAGATGTTCTTTACCTCTCCTTAAGATAAGATATCAGTGCATCAGCTGTAGTCTCCTCTCCTTTTTTACCCTCATTTATGTGAGAATACCACCAGATTGCAGATACAGCTAAAACTTTCACCATTATAATTATTATTATTATTCATATTATTATTCATATTATTATCATCACCATCATTATTGTTATCATCCTTATTATCGTTATTGTTATAATCATTACAATTACTATTACTATTATCTGTGACTCAGAATTATGTATTTTATATGTGTTTATCTCATGTCAAAGTTTCAAATTTGCATGCTTGTATGCTGTATTTAAAAAAATATACAAGAAATTTAAACCAATTACAGAGCATTTTCATTGTGCATCACATATTTTGGTCCGTTTGTTAATGCCCCCTTGTGAACACAGACCAAAGTTGATGTAATTTATGCAACAAAGGAGCACACTGATCCATGATTCAGACCTGGGAGCTGTTACCTGTTTGAGCTGAATAGTGATCTTTTTTCGACGGGCTGGATTGCTGTAGTCGATTTCCACTGACGGCATTTTGCTCGATTTCTTTTTGAAGGCACTTCGCATGGCCTGAATCTCTGACAGAGGAATCTGAAACACTTGTTCCTGAAACACAATGAAAGAAAAAATGTCAGAAATCAGTGCTGTTTGGTTAGTGGTGGAGCGTAACAACACCAGTCGGAATACTGATTATTTCTGGCATACAGTTATGAAACATTCAGTAAAAGATTAACAGCCTGTTACAGACTGCTCTTATAAAAGTTCATCTTAACTCCACTCTGAGGGGTTCAGTCATGTCTTAGATGTGTTCAGATGTGTTAAATGTTGCCTGCTGTACAGTGACTCCTGCTAGGATTCCTTTGCTCACGTTTCTGGTGAATTATTGTTGTTTCTAATGTTCGACACTTCTGCACCATGAGTGAAGTTATCCACTGAGTTAGTGAGTTCTGGCCTGTGGCAAGGAGTGGTCTGCTATAACGGTGATGTGTTGATTCTCTTAAGGCGGCCTTACACCTAACGACGTTTTCCTCCAATTTTAAAAGAGCAGACAAAATTTCAAACTCATAGTAAAATCCTGGGAGTCTTGCTAAAGTTGCAGCTCGCTCCTGTTGTTTGGTCGTTATGTGTGAGGTGGTCATAAGACTCGATTTTAGCCATTTTAAGGCAGTCTTTCTGCAGTCTTGGCATTACGATAATATATCAAAAGTTTTTGATACTGTCGTTAAATCTTAAGTCTGGTCGTATTCAAATTGTGTTTGTCAGTGACTTTATCGTCGTCCACGACCAATGGGAGCCAGTGTTGTGTGTAAGCATATTAAATCATGTCATTTTAAAAAATATAAACGTGAGCGTAGATCAATGAGGAGCTGCTGAATGTCCGCTCAGGACTCAAGAGAGGGAAAAACTTTTCTGCTAGAGCTGCGGCCACATCTGTGATCATTCCAGGATGACATGGCAGGTACAGTAAACCTCCATTGGGATTTTTAAAGTAAAAGCTTGGTCAGTTTGTTTCCCTGGTGAGACTACTTGCGTTTTCATACAGTACTTTTATTCTGAAGTGTTTCCAGGATAGTTCTGCAGTTGTTGCAAAGTTGCTTCAGTGTTTAACTTTCCTGTCGTTTCTGCTCGATGTAAGTTATTCAAAAACATCAGATTATAAGAGATATTAACTTGTATGCAATCTCCCACTCTATCTTCTCTTCCCAAAAATTGTTCTAGTGAATTTCCACCAGATACATGATGGGATATAATCTCAAACAGAATCGGATTTTAGTCTTGTAGTTGAGAGGGTCTCAGATGTCAGTCTTTAAAGTCTTTTAAAAGTTTAAGCAAAGTCCTCTGCTGTAAGGCCAGCCTTATCTATAGATTCTGTTTTGGTCTCTTTGACCATCCCTACCAGAAAATACCTGACTTTGTCACAGGTGCTGAAAAAGAAAGTCTATTTTTGTTTATTATGAAAAGTGCAATACATGTGTCAATAATCAAAACTGTAAAATCTTCAAATTTACACCCAAAGTGAGAGAAAAAACACATTGGTGTGTTAAAATCTTTTAGCATTATTCTGTATTTTTTGTAATTAATTACATAAATATTTAGACCTATCATTGTTAATATGAGGATTAGTAGTTTAAAATTATCCACTTGGAAAACAAATCTAACACTACAAAGAAGTGCTGGGCTAAAGTAACACTGGTTAGTGTTAAGAAGAGTTGATTTTTAACTCCAAAAAGAGTCACCAATAATGACGAGTAGTGTTAGGGAACCAATTCTCCATAAAGAGTCATGAAGGCATGGTAAAAGCATCCATATTAACTCTGATAGTGTTAATTTGACTACACAGATTTGCTGTGTCCCCATCTAAAAGTTCCTTAACATTTGAAGTACTTCAGTTAACTCATCTGTTTCCCTCTTTATTCTACTTCTATTTTACTGTATTTTCAGTCTAACAGAACTTGGATTGATAAACATTTTATACCCAGGATATGATTCATTCATAACAGATAGTTAGATGCAGTGGCTCCTGATCATACCTGTGATTTAGGGTGAAGAAACAGCACCCCCTCCTGGCTGATGCTCACAACACATGGAGACGGACAGCCACGCTGGCTCACCTTCTTGGCCATGAAAACACTGGAGCCAAACAGGGGCAGGGTGGTGAGAATCTCTGAAAACCACAGGAATAAGATGAATACATTACTATGGTAAAAATGAAAAGGAGTAGAAATGGAAAGAAGGAGCTTTTACCCACCGATGAATTGTATTTTGGCTTGTTGAGGGCTGAGGGACAGGTTGGCATTCATCTGATTGTGACAGGAGTTGAGGATCTCCTCAGACATACTCTCAACCCAGCTCTGTTTTGGCAGGTAGCTCTTTATCTCCTGCCTAACACAGTGAACAAACAAACATATTTCAATATAACTTAAACAGAGTTTAAGACGATGAGGGGAGATGGGAGTTAAATGTTTAATTCTTAGCGTTTTAAATGCCTCAGGCCCTGCCATAGCCAGGGGTAGGAGCATCATGATTGGACTGTTTGACGCTTTAAATGCTTTTAAATTTTATTTTATCTTTGTACAAATCTTATATTTGGCATTTTTGCAAATAAAACAAGACATGTGCCCAATAATGGGTGCTTAATTGTGTCTCTCAGCCTGTTTGACTCACAGTGAGGGCGGGTCATTCAGTCCCTGGGCCAGATGCTGCAGGGCCGAGAGCTCTCCCATCTGCTGGACTGATGAGAAAGCAGCTGTAGCAGGAGGAAGCATCATGCGACCACTCAGCAGATCACCCAGGAGCTGAAACACAGACAGTACAGAGTTAACAGACTCCCCTGTATTTCTCCTCCTCCTGTCTGTGAACTGTTGTTGTCACCTGCTGGTAGTGAAACTCCACATAGAGGTCGCTGTCGAAGGTGAGGGGGATTTTCCACATCACCCTCCGCATGCATAAGGAGATGGAGCCATCGTCCAGCACATAGTCGAACAGATACTCCGCAGCACTGAGGGGACGAACCAACCCATCTGACAGAGCAGAGAAGAGAGAAGAAGAGAGGAGGGGAGATGAAGCTTACGCAGTTGTCTTAACTCAAGAATCAGTGAATCCAGCGTCATGCATTGATGTAAAGCTGTTTATTAACTGAACCTGAAGACTGAAGTTTACCTTCATGTCTGTTGGCGAGGATGAAGAACTCTTTCATTTCTGCCTGATTAGAGACTCCCATTTCAGTGCAGAACTCTGACACCACATCTGCTGCCATCTAGAGAAAGAAAAGAAAAATACAACCACACAGATGATGACATGAACAGATAATAGTGCTGCTGTGGTTCAGAGTATCACTTTACAATAAGGTACACAAAAATCAGCATACTCACTGGATAACAAATGAGTAACTAGCTGCTGTTTAATCAGATGAGGACGTAATTATTAGCCCCCTATGAAAAGATATTTTTTTAAGTAATTATAGCCCACAGCTTTTCCTAGCATCCTAAGGTTTATTTTTGATGCTTACATCATTTTACTTTGCACAAAGAAGCAAAATTATTTCACTAAAACAAAAACTACCAGGGTCTAAATGATTAGCCCCCCTGATGCTAATAGTTAGTTGTTTCTCCTTTTTGCTGGAAACAGCCTGCAGTCGTTCATTGTAGATTTAATCAAGTCTGTGACACATCTCCTGAGGAATCCTAGCCCGTTCTTCTTTGGCCAATCTCTCAAGCTCCTCCAGATTTGATGGTCTTCTGGCATGGACCTTGGTCTTCAGTTCAGCCCACAGATTTTCAATGAGATTCAAGTCAGGGCTTTGAGCCAGCCAGTCAAAAACGCTCACTCTGGTCTTCTGGAGGAAGTTCTTCACCAGGAGCCACATATGTTTCAGGTCATTGTTTTGTTGGAAGACAAAGTTACGACATAGACCCAGTTCAGCTGCTGCTGCCTGAGGTTTTTCTTTCAGAATCTTCACATATCCTTCCACCTTGACCTGAGTCCCAGTTCCAGACTCATTAAAACATCCCCACAGCATAATACTCCCACTACCATTAGGGGACAGTTCTGTGGCTTTTATGCCTCTCCTTTTTTTTCTCCAAACATAAGCAACGTCTCTATGGCCAAAGAGCTCTTGTTTGGTCTCATCTGACCAAAGGACATGCTTCCAGTATGACAATCTTTCCCCATGTTGTCCTTAGCAGACTTCAGTCTGGCTTGAAGGTGTCTCTCCTGCAGACTTTTTCTTGGTCCATTCCTGTACAGGGCTCTCGTGACTGTCCTCTTTGAGACTACAATTCCTGACTTATCAGTTTAGACTTCAGAAAAAGAATTGCTGATGCTCACAAAGCAGGAGGAGGATCTACAAAGTTATCACAGTGTTTCCAAGTGTCAAGAACTGAAGTGAGAAGTATCTTCAAGAAACTCAAAGAGAGCCACACACTCCAGAACAAGCCTGGCAGAGGTAGGAAGAGAAATATTTCAAAGACTCTGGAAAGAAAACTAGTGGGAGATGTGTCTAAAGACTCCAGAGCAACTGCTAAGACACTAGTGAAGGACTAAGCCAAGTAAGGAATCGTAGTCTCAAGAAGACAATCACTAGAGCCCTGCACAGGAATGGACCAAGAAAAACTAAATTTCTGCAGAAGAGACTGAAGTCTGCTAAGGTCAACCTGGACTTCTGCCTACCAGAAGCATGTCCTTTGGTCAGATAAGACTGAACACCACTTTCCACATTATTAAGCAAATGACATTTTTCTCTTATTTTCCGAAATATTAATGCAAATGACAGTAAGAATATTTTTCAAGTCATCAGCCATTAGAGCATAAATCAAATGTTCTTAAACAAACTTCATAATGATAACCATAATTTAAAAAAAAAAACAGCATCCTCAAAATGAACCATTCCACATTATAAAGCAGGCCACAGGTTTAAAGCAACATAGGTAAGAAAAAGGATCTCTCTGCTGCAGAAAAGCCTCAGATAGTGTAATGCCTTGGACAAGGAATGAAAACATTAGATATTTCATGAAAACCTAAGCCTGATCATCGTACTGTGAAGGAATTTGTGGCTGATTCAGAGCGCAGACAGGTTCGTGCAGATAAAGACATAATGAGGAAGGTTTCTGACAGACAAATTCATCGGATTAAGAGAGCAGCTGCTAAAATGTCATTACAAAGCAGCAAACAGGTGTTTGAAGCTGCTGGTGCCTCTGGAGTCCCAACAACCTCAAGGTGTAGGATCCTCCAGAGGCTTGCAGTCATGCATAAACCTACTATTCAGACCCCCAAACCAATGCTCACAAGCAGAAACGGTTGCAGTGGGCCCAGAAATACATGAAGACTCATTTTCAAATTGTCTTTTTACTGATGAGTGCTGTGCAACCCTGGATGGTCCAGATGGAGGAGTAGTGGATGGTTGGTGGATGGCCACTATGTCCCAACAAGGCTGTGACGTCAGCAAAGAGGGGGAGGAGTCATGTTTTGGGCGGGATTCATTAGGAAACAGCTGGTAGGCCCTTTTAGGGTCCCTGAGGGTGTGAAAATGACCTCGGCAAAGTATATAGAGTTTCTGACTGACCACTTTCTTCCATGGTACAAAAAAGAAGAACCATGCCTTCTGTAGCAAAATTTTCTTCATGCATGACAATGCACCATCTCATGCTGCAAAGAACACCTCTCTGTCATTGGCTGCTATGGGCATAAAAGGAGAGAAACTCATGGTGTGGCCCCCATCCTCCCCTGACCTCAACCCTACTGAGAACCTTTGGAGCATCCTCAAGCTAAAGATCTATGAGGGTGGGAGGCAGTTCACATCAAAACAGCAGCTCTGGGAGGATATTCTGACATCTGGCAAAGAAATTCCAGCAGAAACTCTCCAAAAACTCACAAGTTCAATGGATGCAAGAATAGTGAAGGTGATATCAAAGAAGGGCTCCTATGTTAACATGGAACTTGGCCTGTTAAGATTTTTTGATTGAAATAGCTTTGATTTCAGTAAATATGACCTCCTAATGCTGCAAATTCAATGAATGACCATTTTCAGTTCTTTACAACGTATAAAATCTTTTAAAACTCTGTTTTGCATAATAATGTGGAACAGTGCATTTTGAGTTTTTTTTTATTATTATGGTTATCATTATGAAGTTTGTTCAAAAACATTTAAATTATGCTCTAATGGCTGATGACTTGAAAATATTCTGACTGTCATTTGCATTAATATTTCAGAAAATAAGAGAAAAATGTAATTTGCTTAATAATGTGGAAAGCAGTGTAGAGCTATTTGGCCATATAGATGTTGCTTATGTTTGGAGAAAGAAGGTAGAGGTGTATCGCCCATAGAACACCGTCCCCACAGTGAAGCATGGTGGTGGGAGTATTATGCTGTCGGCATGCTTCAGTGTTTCTGGAACTGGGAATCTGATTAAGGTGGAAGGAATCATGACGAAAGAAGGATGTGTGATGATTTAGAGAAAAAAAAAAAACTCAAGCAGTCAGCAGAAAAACTGTGTCTGGGTTGTCAGAATGACCTAAAACATCCGTAGCTCCTGGTATAGATCTTCTTCCAGAGGACCAAAGATGAACGATATTGACTGGCCTGCACAAGCCCTGATTTGAATCCCATTAAAATAATCTGTGGGGTGAACTAAAGACGAAGGTTATAGTAATTTTGTTCTCATCTGTATCAACATCTGGTTTCATGTTACTTTTATTTTCCCCACTGAGCTGAGTGGTAACAGGTAAAATTCTTACACTGAAGCTGCGTATCTTGATGGGGAAGTTGACTCCTCCTGGCAGCCCAATAGGGATACGACGAGAAGTTTTACCAGCCTGCAGAAAGTCAGCACAAACTCGGATTTTAATTTGTATTGTGAGTGAATGTACCAGTTGAAATATATCATGAATGCCTGCTTTTCTTTGTCAAAAGGTGTAGGTTAACTTGCCATAATAGCCTCCATCTCAACGTGTGAAGGGATGTTACGACGACCGCCAAAAGTGAGAGAGCGGTGCAGGTTATTGAGACATACACCCGCCAGCTCTGTGGACAAACGTGAAGTTTTAAAAAGTATTCACAGACAAAAACAACTAATTAAATAGATGTTAAAGTGGTTTTTAGAGGTTATATTTGTTGTGTTTTGTTATTTCAACCTTGGTATGGGTGTTCGTAGTCCACAGAGATGTCTTGCAGGTGTTGTGTGACAAACGGCTGCAAAGTGCTTGTGCAGGGGAAGAAACCAGTCACCAGGTTGAGGAGCCGCCAGCCCAGAGTACATGTAGATCTGTGGACAACAAAGACAATATGAAAAAAATGGTGCATTTCATTGCACATATATTTATTAATTTTCTGATTTTACTCAAAGTTTGTTGAAAATGTTGAAAAAGTCGACACAAACTCACTGCGTGGGGTTGTTAGTGACTTGTTTGATGACCTGGCAGTAGATTTCATCTCTCAGTGGCTCCTTCTCCTTCCCCAACTGATTAGGACAGAGAAAATATTCTTTATTTTCACATAAAAATGGAGATTAATACACTCGAATCTAACTCAGCCCATTAGATTCATTGTTTGACTGAGCACTAACCAGCAGGATATTATTGAGACAGTTGGACTCGTTGTTCTTCGCCATCATCGGCATGTCGCCCATAAACTGCATCACGTCTGAACAGAAAGATCAGTATAAGGATTTCGGTAGTTTGCAGGAGTTAACTGCATGTTGGCATAGGTAGTGTGGATGTACTTACTGGTAAAACACTGCACGGATAAATCATTGCTCTCCAGATCACTGTAGAGGATCAGAGACTCCTGTATGGGAGCCTGAAAGGGAAACAAAGTGAACACTCAGATGACTAGTAACTCAAAAAAATCACATATAATTTGCTTTCATCATCTGAAAACTTATTATGCAATTAACACCCATAATATTCAGACATTAAAAAGGCCCAAAAAGCTGTGCAGCTGCATGCTGTTTGCTCTTGTTTTGTGTCCGAATGTGGAGAGAAGCCTTCTGCACCTTTGCTCTGCATGTTGCTGAGCTCTCATGCTAATGGAGCTCAATTCTGTCCACATACAGGTATCTGCCATGGAAGGCTCCTGGAGCCGTAACGGAGCAGAGATGGAGCAAAAAAGAACCGCATAAGGTTTATTTACTAAACAGAATACCAACGTTTTATTTCATTCATAAATTTCTCATAAGAAGGGAGAAATGCACTTCAAAAAAAGCACTTCCACTCCCATCCTGGGATCGCTTCCAGCATGAACCAGGAAGTGCCCTTTTAAATGAATATTTAATATGCCTCAAGAATCCTCAATTCAAAACAGGAAGTAGTATTGAGAAGGGGGCTGCAGAGTTAGGAGGCAATGGTCTTAACTTGCTGAAGATGAGTGTGAGTGTTTATGTTAGAGAGTTGAGATGGGTGATTGAACTTTCAACCTGTGGCAGCATCCATGACAAGACACAGCCAACTACAATGATAAGAATTAAAGGGGACATACAGTATTGTGCAAAATCACTTTTTCAGGCTTTTCTAACAAAAACATGTGCCCCTGGCCTGTCCACAGTCCCCTCAAGTACAAGAGACCCCCCCCCCTTCAGAAAATGTGTGCTGAAACAAGCCGTTCTTGAGCCAGATCCATGAAGCCACATCCATTTCCTGAGAGGGGCGGAGTCAGGCAGCTCATTAACATTTAAAGTCACAGACATGGAAACCAAATCCAAAATTGAAGTGCTTTTTCAGCAACAGACTTCACAGGCATGTTTGGGGGACCTCTTAAACTAATATCAACTTGTCTTAGGGGGGTCAAATTTGCCCCCTTTGAGAATTTCTCTGTCTGGAAACTTTTAGGAAATATTTAAGATACTGTAAGACTTCAGTAAAAAACATATGAGTGGTCACTATTTGAATAAGTATGGATTTCAGAGCTGGTTGCAGTTGCCACCAGCTCTCAGCAGACGTTATTGTTCTGTTCCCATTGGGTATTTGTGAATTTGATGCTTATTACTATGAGGCTGACTTGTGTAGAAAGAAGTCACTACTCCCCCCAAAAGACTGCTCTTTTAAATTAGTGCAAAAAGCACCAGTGCAGAGCAGAGGCTCTCTGTACTCTGCAGTGCAATGAAAAGAGTATTTGACTCTTTCTACATATATTTGGGAAATAAAGTTTCTTTGAAACTCATTTGCATTTAGCTGGTGCAGTCCTTTTGACAGCCAGGCCTTTATGGTTTTGTATTCAGCAAGTTTCACTGCAGGTTGTCTTTTACAGTACACACGTGAGAACAAATTAAAACATTAACACATTTAACCAAGGCATTTATTTTTTGGTTTTGAACAAACCATTTAAAACACCCATGCACAATGAAATAAGAGATGCACAACACTGGATTATTGCAGATATATGACATGCTGAATATATACAAATTCAGTTAAGCCATTATTAGCTAAAACTTTAGTCCTTAAAACACAGTCTTTAAGTTTAAAAAATGAGGATGAACAAATAAAAAGACTTCAGCTGACTTAGGTCAGGATGTCGGTCCTTCATAAAACTCTGTAAACATATTCATACTGCTCATAATTACCATCCTGTATGAAACAGGATGACCCATCCCAAAATATTTGTTTAAAATCCAAAGGACCAGAGCGTCTGTTAGCTGGTATTTACTGGTCTTTGGAGGATGTCCTGCGATATAAATATTATCTGCCAAAATGTCCTGTTGTAAAATATGCCAACCAAAGAAGTAAATAACGATAACACCACATTATATTTTGTGCTACCATGAAGAGATGTTGCAAGAACACTTTAATCTAAACTTAAATTTCACTTCGACCTACTTCCTGTGCAGTGCTGGGGTTGTTTATCTACGTAGGCAGCACATGGCTAATTTAGGTGGATGTATTCATGTAATCAACATGAATGATGTCAAACAAAGCCTATCTCCTGGAGAATTTAGAGCTGCTGTAAAGTATGCAGGGATATCAACGTATGGAAGGATTTTGAGTTTGTCATTGTGCAGATAATAAAAAAACCTGATGGCAAGAGCACCATGGCAGAGTGGTCATGCTAGGGGCGTCCTGCTAATCAGCAGCAGTGTGGGAAGACTATCGAACAGAGGTGGACTGTGCTGAACAAAATAAACCATGATGGTTGGATATTACTGGTTTAGCCGAGGTTACAGTTGAGATCACCAGTTTATGAAAACTTATATGGGACAATTGATGGTAAGACTCAATTTGGATTTGTAATGCTGAGTTTTGTAAGGTTTCTTTGGGCTTAGTATGTCTTTATGGATAGATGAAGACAGTGGACAGAATCAGAAACAGGGATGAGAAGCTGGGGAGAGACATGGGGCACGCCTTAAACCACTTGACCAACTGCGCTCCAGGGAAGGTAAATTATAAGGTGGTGGCTGGTTAACAGAGCACTGGTTAGTTATTTGCTAGGACAATTTGTTGGTGTTTTCTGTGGAGGATGGTATTTTGTTGTTGTTAACTGCTAAGCTATAATAGCAGCTAATGTGCTAATGGGTTAACCTAGAGCTAATCGTGGTAATTTGAAGCTAAGTGCTGTTGTTGTTTATATATTAAATGTAGGCATATTTTGTGCAATTGGCTGCATGTATACAAGAAAAACCTCACAATTTTCATTATTTTTGTTTAGACAACTTACACAAAGAATGCCTTTCTGCAGTAATTTCCATTTGATAAGTATAAACAAGCAGGCCGCAATAACAGGGTAACAATTACTCTGGTTTACCATGAGGCTTGGTTTCTTCAGTCTTGATCCTGAGTCAAGTTCAGAAAAAAAGACTGTCCTTAGGCCCGTTTTAGCCCAGACGTGAAGCTTTATACCAGTGTTTCTGCTTTTGATGATTTATTGCTGTTAAACGCAGGTTTTTGCTCACATATGGCCAACTAAAACTTAAGTCTGGTAGTTGTTCTAAATGGCCGAAATTCTTCAGGTCTACCGGTCATTTTGGCTGGAGACATAAAGTCTAGCAGATAGTTTCAAAATCTTATTCATCAACAAACTACTGACATTTGTACACTTTGTTTGACACTTGATCAGCTATGTTGCTGGAGGTCATCAGGGTAAAATGGGAGATTTTCCCATGTGGAGTGTGTCTATTCAAACAAGAATCAGGATACTTTGAGCCTTACCTCTGTGAACTGAACAGTGTCTAAGAAACTTTTCCCACCATCTGGCAGACCGTTTTCCCCCACTCTAAAATACACAAATAAAAGAGTCACAAATAGAACCAATAATGTGATTTAGAGACTAAAAACAGGCAAAAGGTACACCCCTCAGTACCTGAAGTACTTCATTGCAAACTCAGCCATGGGCGTGAGAGGCTCCATCTCATGGTCTGATCCTCTGATAGAGCTCAGGGGTGAGACTCCTCTGCTGGGATGCTCTGGGTTTGGGCTTATGTTCTCTCTGAAGATTGGACGTGAAGGTTGGCGTGAAGGCGGGCGTAAGGGTGAGCCATCAGCTGAGCGCACGGGCCTGCTGTTCCTCATGCTTTTCCTCCTGTCGTCTCTTTTGATCAGGTGAAGGTTGTGGTAGTCCGGGGCTGCAGACGGCTGGGTGAGATCTTCAGAGAAAAGACCAGAGCGTCCCGCAAAAGTGCCAAAGCTCCAGCCTGGATGGACAGAAATAAAACTGACATTTAATGTCGAAATTTTGATTTGAATAAATCACATAACACCTAATGACCTGCAGGCCTCACTGGCCTCAGTTAGAGTCAATGTTCATGGTTCAACAATAAGAAAGAGACTTGGTAAAAATGGCATCTATGGGAGACTTCCAGGGATAAAGCCACTGCAGACCAAAGAGAACACAATGGCTAATCTCACATTTGACTAAAAACATCACCTGCTTGTAACTCCCTCATTGGCTGAAGTTTGATGATGTCACCCCGGTTAAAACTGAGCAGGCTCTTATCATCCGTCGTGAAACTCTTCAGGGCAACTACATAGCCCGAGTCCTGGAGAGAAAAGAGAGAAAGTTCACATAAGTAAAAGGATGCTACAAACCATCAGAGAGAAAAATGATTGATGATGAAAGTGTGAGGAGTTACCCTGGTGACTTCCTGGAGGAAGAGTTGGATCATGGCAGTGATCTGAGGAGCTTTTGATGACTGCAGAACCAAGTTTTCACCCTTTAGCTCCAGCTGAACTTTGTCTGTGCCCTGCAGCTCGACCGACAGCAGCTCTGCAAAACTGGGATCATACACATCTGAGTTAACATTCTGTGCATAAAATATGGGCCAAAAATAAAGATTTGTAAATGGAAAGAAAAGAAAAACTAAGAATTTTTTTTTTTTTGTTGGTAATACAGCTATTCTAAGACTTCTTAGAGCCTTAAGATTTGAGAATTGGGCATGAGGTGTATGCATTAAAGCTGCACTAAACCAAAAATTCACAATAATTATTCTTAAAAAAGGAAAATGCAGCCCGACTTCATAGTGAGTTGTGTGACTCAAAATTCATGGCTGAATTGCAGAAAAATCGCACAGTGTACACCCGGCTTTAGTTACATTTTACACAGCCCTCCAACTTTTTTGGAATTGAGGTTGTAGTTTGTGCTATGTTTATGTTCAGAGGCTCTACATTTACCTGTAGCTCTTGAGCTGATGGAGGTGTTTGGGGTTGATGCCTGAAGCTCTGGCTTCCTTCAAGAAACGAACGCCACGATGAGACACGCCCAACACCTCGGCGTCCCCAGTGTCCGACTGTAACAGATTCATACGCAGCGAAGACGGCTGATGATGCTTGTAACAACGACCATCCAACGATGGATTTTCTATGTGCAGTTAACTAATCACGCTTTTAAAATATAGGTTTAAGAATGATTATTTTGCACAAATGTTCTAATCCTTATTGACAATGTAAAGCAATTCTTAAAAGCCATATCGACTCAAATAGAATAAGAAAACAATAAAGAGATAGAGACTTATTGGAAATGCATTGCTTTTTGAGGAAATGAAAAGAAGAAGAGCTCTAAAAAAGAATAAAGAATCTCAAAATCTTGGGGTTAATTAACTTTACTCTGGCCTTTAGGAGGAAAAGTTTTAGTACAGTTTCATCTTTATTTTTCCCTCTGTTCTGCTCACCTTAATTGGGAAGAGGCGGGTAAAGTAGTTCTCCCAGTTATCACGAGCAGCGATGACGATCCTCTTCTTCATAGTGTCGTTCTCGATGGTGCTGATAGTCGTTCCCACATTGAAGGTTGCTGTAGAGAGGAAAATCAGATAACTATGGGAAACTAATGAAGATACACCTGATAATTTAGTATGCCCTATAACGTAACAACTTGCCCCTCTGATACTACAGCATCATCAATTACAGCAGCTTGGACACCAGAACAACCTACAACAAATGACTCTGCAGATTCCCCTTTAGTGTACTGCAGACATTTCAGATCAATCATGGTCAACATAATCTGGCTTTTTAACAAAAAATGTTATTAAAAAAACTGTTTAATGTCAAGATTTCTGCAAAGTATAATCTAACAAAAATATGTTAGGTAAAATAAGTGACTGGAATTAATATTCACCCACTTTTACGTGACTGACCTAATTCAACAGAGGTCCAGCCAGTTGGTGCTGTTAGTCTCACAATTAGTGAAATGAGGATCCCCTGAGTGCAGTGAATGTGTCTCAAGTGATTGTAGTATAAAGACACCTGTGTCTAGAAGGTCTAGTCACTGGTTAATCAGTATTCCTGGCTACCATTACACCCTGAAGGCAAAAAAACACCCCAGAAATTCAGAGAAAAAGTTATTTAAAAGTATAAGTCAGGAGATAAAAAAAAAAAAAACATTTCCAAGGTACTGACCATCAGGCAGAGTTCAGTTAAATCCATCTTCATGAAGTGGAAGGAATATGACACGTGTAAATCTGCCTAGTTCAGGCCGTCCTCACAAACTGAGTGATCAGCAAGGAGAAAAGAGAGGCCACCAAGACATCTATGACTACTCTGAAGGAGTTATAAGCTTCAGCAGGTGAGATGGGAGAGACTGCACACAACAATTGCTTCCCGGGTTCTTCACCGGTCAAAGCTTTATGAGGGAGTGAGAAAGAGAGTGAGAAACAGAAAGCCACTGTTGAAGAAAACTCATTTAATCTGGCCTAGAGGTCCCAAAAAGGCAGAAATTTCTTTGATCTGATGAGACCAAAATGGCACTTTTTGGCCATCAGACAGGACACCAAACTCTGCACAACACACCATCCCCACTGTAAGGCATGGTGGTGGCAGCATCATGCTGTGCGGATGCTTCTCTGCAGCCAGACTTGTAAAGGTAGAGGGTAAAATGAATGCAGCAAAATGTAGGAAAATCCTGATGGGCTATTATTCAGTCTGCAAGAGAACCAGAAGATTTCATATCCAGCAAGACAATAACCTGAAGCATACAGCGAAAGCTGCACAGAAATCGATTACACACAACAAGGGGAATGTTCTGGAGTGCCTGAGTCAAAGACCAGACCTCAGTCCAATAGAAAATTTGTGGCTGGATTTAAGTTTTGCAAAGAAGAAACAGGAGTGTGGAGTTAAATTACAGTGCTCAGATGTGCAAGTCTGATTGAGACCTATCCACACAGACTTAGTGTTGTGATTGCAGCTAAAGGTGACTCTACTAAATACTGACTTGAAGGGTGAATGATTATGGAGTCACTTATTTGACATTATATCTTTCTGTTTAATTGACATTGCTTTGTAGAAATCTGTTTTCACTTTGACATTAAAGAGATTTTTGTATTTTTAAAAAAAATTAAAACACATTTTATTGACCATGATTGATTTATAAAAACCAACAAAAGGGTAAAACATCCAAGGGCATGGGTAATTTTAAAGGCACTGTAAATGCATAATATTTGATCACTTCTGCTTAATTTACTGCTGAGACCTGAGGACGACCTACTTTATCATATTTTGGAGCTATAATCCGACTTGGCTGCTGTATGTGGAGAGTTTGCAGTGAGAATATGAAATTATTTCAACAACATTGCAGACATCTCACTGCTCTGTTTAATTTTGTCTTACCCAGCAGATCCTTCATCTTCCTCCTCTCCTCTCTGCTGATCCTCACACAGCTATCAGAGTACGTATCCCTCATGATCTGAAATATCAACACAGGAAAGACAAAGTGTTATGTTCTGATGAGCTGAGAGGAGATAAACCAGCTGTTATCAAACAAAAACCATGGAAAATAACTTAATCTGAGTGTTTACTAAAGTCTGTAAGGTTAAATATGATGAGATTTGTGTTTATACTGACCTGTTCACACAACAGATTGAGGATGTATGGTCTGTTGAACATCTCTTTAGGGTAAAACACCTAAAATAACATTTAAAAAATGTGGTTAGATCAGGGGTACCGGCATTAAAAAAAAACTAACTGCTATCTAGTTACTATGACAGTTTTGGTGTACCTAATTGTAAAGTGTTCAGGAAATCTTTTCTCATTTACTGTTCATGCTTTTCCCTACAGCTCTTGCTCTGTTGTTTGTTTCTTACCTCTTTTCTCAGGAAGAGTTTTCCCGGCATGTTGGCGTTGGATAAGTAAACATCTGGAGAGAAACGATGCAGCTGTGAGCGAACGCCGTCCTCGTCTCGTTCAACTTCAGTATCTAAAAAAATAAAACAACAAAACAGCCCAGGATAAAAACAGATTTTCACTCTAATTATAAAGAAGCATTTGATAGGTTAAATGAGAATGTGACGAAATACCCACACAGAGACGGGGCAGCCATGGGTGGAGGGTCTGGGATGCTCTGGAGGATGGGTGCTGGCTGTAAAGGAGGAGGAGGTGGTGGCGATGGTGGCAGTGAGTCGGGCAGAGGCGGTGGAGAACTCTCTGCGTTCCTGGACTTGAACAGTTCTTGGAGGAACTGTTGTTTCTGTCTCATGCTGTCAGAGTAAATGCGAGGACCGCTGTTTGAGGGAGGACTGGGTTGAGGGGAGGGGGTCTCCTCCCTCCTCGGAGGAGGCGCCCACTGTCTCTGCAGGAGGAGGAGGAAAAGGTGAGCATGTTGAATGCTTAAAAAAACAGGAATCACAGTCAGATTTTAATCCTGACCCTCTGTTGTTGCACTGGTGCTTTGTTTTTAAGTTTGTCCAGAGCTTCTTGTTTTGGGTCACTTCTCTTCACAAACACGCGGGAAGACTGTCTGTAAAAGAAGAAAACAACAGCTAATTACAAACACTGGAAAGGTTTAAAATCCTCTGAATAAAGCCAGAGAGAAGACAGGATTCAATATTTTTGATATCAATAAAAGGACTGTCCAACAATCTATGTATGTATTTGTGACTTAAATTTTCATTAACTCTTATGGCAGCAGACGAGTAAAACACACATTATAATGTACATAAAAACTAACAAAAGTGGCAGGAAACACGACAGACTGATAAGTGTAGCCGACATTGTGTACGACAATTCAAAAGCACACATGCAGAGTTAACAAGAAGTCATCTACTAATTTGATACCTAGTTTTGATGCCAGTATTTATTTATCTTTATGTAAAGTGTTAGCAAAATCAGAGTTGAATTCATACATTGACTGCACCAGTGTTTTAAAGACAGACCAGGTTAAAGGTGAATCTAAACCCTCAAACTGACCTGACAGGCGTGAATGCTTTGGGTTCTGGTTGTGGTCTGCTGTTGAACTGTCTGATGATTTCCCGGATGTTGGAGGTGGGCTCCGGCTGAGGGGTTTGTTCTGGTTTCGGGGGGTCTTCTGCTCGGACAGGGGGTGAGCGAGGATGCCTCACTGTGGAAAACTTTCTATATCAGTTCGTGGATTCTGAAAAAAAAGCAGAAATGATCTTGGACTTCATATTTTCTTACCCTCAGGTTTCGGAGGTGGGGGTGAAGGTTGTCGTCTGGGTGAAGGTTGTCGCCTGGGGGGGCTGTGACGGGCCGGCCGAGGATTAGATTCCTTGCGTGATGGAAAGCCTGGAGATAAGGAGAGGAGAGACATTTAAAGGCCTAAAAAATTTTATTGCAGAAGTGGAAGAAAGAACATCCAAACAGCTTTGTTAACAGGTCAAATCCTCACAAAGACTGGAGGATACCAGCCCCACTGCGCTTTAGGATCTGGTTGCATGAACTCAGTTTTCCTCTTGGAGAAAGTGCAAACTATTATTTTAAAATGCCACTTCAGTGCCACGGACTGATCGGCTGCATGCCACGTCACACAGATGCAGTAGTTTGTGCAAAAGGAGCTCCGACCAACTAGTGAGTGCAAAATGAGCATAATTTTCTAGAAGGTCAACATTTCTGTATTATAAATCCATTTCTGGACTGATGTTTTGTGTTTTTCTAATATGATGAGATAGAGGATTTTTTTTGTGTGTGTGCTGTAAGCGGCAATCATTGACATTAAAACAAAAAATTGCATTTTAATATTTCACTTTATATGAGATGAATCTAGAATATGTGAAAGTTCCCCTTCTTGGATTTAATCACAGGAAAAAATGAACTTTTTCTTGATATTCTAATTTTTTTTAGATGCACCCACTATAGGTTTAAACCAAGTAAGCCATGTAGTATTTATTTCAGCAGTCATTACTGACTGCTTGTCACTATTTCTCACCAATTTTCTGGAAGAAGTTCCTTTTGTCCCTGAAAGACTGCAGGTCTTCAGGATCGGGCATGTCCGCCGCTCTCTCTGGCTGTGGAGAAAATAATGTAAGTTATCGTCACACAAGCAGAGCCTTATCATCTATTCTTCCCAAAACTTAAGTTCTTGCTGGATGTAACCCAAAAAAATTTATGTTAGGAGAGATACCTCTGGCTGAGGCTGTCTGGTGCTGGGTTTGCGTTGAGGAGCCGATACTTTGGGCTGAGCGGGTGGAGGTGGAGGTGATGGGGATCGAGATCGAGGTCGAGGCGAGGGTGAGCGCCTGGACCGCCGCTCTGATTGGCGTCTCTGCTGCCTCTCCTCCTCCCACTTCCTCTCCTGCTCCTCCTTCTTCTGCTTCCTCTGCTGCTCCTGCGTCTGCTGCTGGGACAGAGTCATCGCCTGCAGGGTCATCTGCTGAGCCTGAGGAGGACAGAGAGAGACACAGCAGGATGGTAATGACATGGAGAGGGAGTAAAAGGAGAATAACAGGAAGGGCTAAGATGCAAAGACTTGACCTCACCATGAGTAAGGCCTGCTGGTTGATGAGAGCCTGCTGAGTTGCAGCCATCTGTGCAGGGTCAGCAACAGGAGGAGCAGCCATTGGAGCCTGAGGCACCATCATGGCTGTGTGAATGAAAAAAAAAAGTTTTTCAAATGATATTCAAACTTAATAAATTCAATAACAAACTCAAGTTTTCCTCCTAGATACGCATTTTCTGATATCTAAAGACAACAAACAGTTGTGCATTTGTGGGATGAGCAGCAGAGCTGAGTATGTGTTGCATACAAGACAAATATCCCAAATCTTCTCTACCAATGACAAATAGCTTATACTGCTACTGACTTTTGTTTAGTCAATCAGAATTTTCTTACCTTTTGTGCTAAATTCAGACAATTACCACTTATTAATATAAAATTACTCTGTAATGAGGGTCCACTTAAATAAAGTGTAACCAAAATAATTTACTCTTCTTGCTGTTACATTTGAGGTTTACGTTGCCTAACTTAAAACAGGATGAATGTTTTGATCGTGAGTTACCTGGCATGGCTGGCATGGCTGTTGGCATCATTGGAGTTGCACCATAACTGGGCACTGATGGCATTCCTGTGCAGAAATAATACAGAAAAAAAAAATCTGACACTTGAAAAGAGTTTTCCCTACAGGACAAAAATTCAGATTTACACAGATGAAAAGAAATCTGGGTGCTTACCCACGGGATAAGTTGGCATTGTCATTGGTACACCTGAAAAATATGATACCCTTTAAATTACTGTGAACAACAACTGAAACACTTAGGTTGGAAACAAGGTTACACTAACTCTAACAGAAAAGAGAACTTGCAACCCTGATTCCAAAAAAGTTGTGACGTCGTGCAAAAATGTAAATAAAATAGAATGCAAACAGTGTCAAAACTCATAAACCCATGGTTTTATTCACAACAGAACACACAAAACATACTATCAGATGTAGAAACTGAGACAATTTACCATTTCATTCCATACTTCTGAGAGACTCTGCCTCTCTAAAGTGCTCCTTTTATACCGTCATGTTACTAACTTGTTGTCTGTTAACCTGTTCAGTTGCAAAATACTCCTCCAGCCTTTCCTTTCCCTGTCCCAACTTTTTTGAGATATGTTGCTGCCATCAAATTCAAAATTGGCTATTTTTCATGAAATGGAAAAATGTCTGTGTTTTAACATCTGATATGTTATTTATGTTCTATTTTGAATAGAATATGGGTTAATGAGATTTGACAATCATTGCATTCAGTTTTAGTCACACTTTACACAGTGACCCAACTTTAATCAGGGTTGTAGTTTTTAGGTAATGTATAAGGTGAACTTTACTGGAGTCTTGGAACTGCTTTCTTACCGGCTCCATACATGCCACTATGCATTGGTCCAATCCCGCCTCCTCCTCTCATCCTGCGATTTAACATGGCGACTCTATCCATGTCCTAAAAACAAGCATAGTCAAAAACTACAGTCACATACAGAGGGAGTACTGTGGCAGAGAAGCTCAGAGGAAACACAACCCAATGACTTCACACACTCTGTAATAAGATACAAGCAGAGACACACAATCCACCTCTGAGCGAGCACTACAAGCTCATAAGGTAAAAGTTTAATGAATTAAGGAACAAAAAAATGCCTTTAAGCTGATAAATAGTTAAAAAGAGGGAAATGTCACTAACTGGAGGTCCATTGTCCAGCACAGGGTCAAACAGGTCATCAACGTAGGCATCCATCTGTCGACCACGGCCTGAAATTAAGAGAAGAGGAGAGATTAGAAAATTCTGACATCATACATCATCACTGCCTCTATTTATCCGTCATAGTCTGGGAGTATGAAGCACTATGGTATCAAAGTAAAGAGGTAGTCTGTAGGTCAACAATGACCTGACATGGCTGTGCCTCACATCCTGAGTTCAGTGAATTTAAAAGTAACTTAATACATTTGTACCAAACAGTTTCCAAACGGTCTCAGTTACAAGAGGTAAGTCAACTACAACTACAGAGAGCACAAACAGGTGAAAGTTTTTCCAGGGTAACTGAAAAAAAAGCTGTTAAAAATGTGCTTAATAGAAGATAAAGTCTTTGATTTATGGTGCTGCCATTAAAAGCAACCATCTGACATGTACACAGGTGCGTTTAAATAAACAGAATATCATCTAAAAGTTTTTTTTTTCATGCGATTTACTTCAGAAAGTTCAACTTTTTAAAATTCTAGATTCACCTCAAACAAAGTGAAATATTTTATTTATTTATTTTTTGTTATAATCTTGATGATAACGGCTTATAGCTCACAAAAATAAAAAAAAACACCATCTCAAAATATTAGAATATTGTGGAAAAGTCTGACTAGTAAAGGTTTCCTGAGCCTTCATGATCTCACTCTAGTTTAGTACACACAACTGCAATCATGGGGAAGACTGCTGACCTGACTATCGTCTAGAATAGCGTGGTGGTTCTCAACTGGTGGGTTAGGACCTAAAAGTGGGTCACAGTGCAGTTTTCAGTGGGTCACAAATAGGGGTCTGAAAAAACATGGTGGCAAAAGTCCTGAAGTCCTTAGCGGGCATGTATCGATACCTTTTCTTTTACCCTGTTTTACCGTGAAATTGGGTAAATTTCAACAATTGGTCAATATTTCAACTAATTTATCTCCTTATCTTGCAATGAATAAAGATAAGTTTCTTAAGAAATTACATTATTTCTCAAGATCATTTTTAATACCATGTATTCTGGTCCAATCATGCTCAGAACTGCAACATATTAAGTAACTAAACATGGGTTTTTGAATATTTTTGGAAATTTGAGTTGCGATATGTCCTGTGAGATACTGGTGGGTCCTGAGGCTAGACCAGGTGAGACTCACTGGTCTAGACCAGTCTATAAGGAGGGTAAGCCACAGAAGGCCACTGCTAAAAGGGCAGGCTGTTTTCAGAGACTCTATCAAAGCACATTCATGTTTTGATATGACAGCAGCTGCCTGTAAGCTTTGCCCTATGTACTTAATAATATCATGCTGTTTTTGATAAAAAAAGATTGAGTTTTATTTTAAAAACTCCGTAATGTAACACTGACCTTCTTGTGGATAATCTCTGGCCCAGGGGGTTCCCTCATATGGCGGCAGGCCTGGAGCTTGCATAGGTGGTGCTGGAGGGATGAAGTCATCCAGATCTATAGATGGCATCCTGAATTGGAAAGGAGACACAAAGATGATCGCTGTGTTAGAAAGTTCTCTTAAACAATCCAGGATCTCTGTGATTAATCATAAGTGAGCTACGACTCTGGTATTTGAAATCAATATGGAATTGCAAAAAGCTGCAGTTCCTTGAGTGTCCACTAGAGGTTGGATGCAAAATGGAGGGCATCACATTAACATTCATATTACATTCATATATTTTTACAGTGTAAATAAACATGTTTACAGGCTGGTTCTGAATAAAATGGCACCAATAGCAAATTTCTTCACATTGTACAAAAGCATTGTTTTGTTAAAATGCACAAGTTTGGACTTTATCAAGGCTAACCCACAAATTCTACTATGTCCTTGTCCTCGATCAGATGGTCTGGCCATGGTACATGGCCCTACTATCAATCCAAGATTTTTCAGAGGCATATTACAGACCAATGAAATCTCTCCAAATGTCTTTCCTGTTTTACTTGGCCTACTGACACCAAACAAAAACTAAAGAAAGCTTAAAAAACGTGCTTTCCACATAAAGTGATTGCAATGCAAAATGTGGCTTTATTTTCATGCTGTCATGTGACAAAAGTAGCCCATGATGAAACCATTGGTGTGATCATGGACCCCTAAGAGCTACACCATCTTTTATCTACATTTTGAAAGAAAATCTGGCTGCAGACTGTAGATCTCAGATGCCCTCCTTCACAGACCACTATCAGAACAGAAATATATGCAAAAACTTTCAAAATAAAATCAGCTTAAACTTCCCGTTTTGGTTGGGGTAAGGGTTAGGCTATCAAAAATTAAAAGTTAAAAATCTGACCAGCAAAACCAAATGACTAAACGTTACACAGAGCTGAGTAGGTGTAGCTACGGCTAAAGCTAAAAAAAGCTATGTAAGCTATGTAGACAAGGTAGATAATGTAGATATGTAGCCATAAATAAAGCTAATAAAGCTGCACTGGCTGCATACGCAATGAAGGTAACGTAGCTACATAACTAATGTAGCTAAATCTTAAGCAAACAAAGCTACATTAGCTAAAGGTAGACCCATTTTAGAATTAGTTATGGGAATGATGGCTCACTTTAGCTTTGTTGGCTTTACCTGAAGCTACTGTAGCTACATTGGCTTACATTGTAATGTTAACTACGTAGCTAGCAAAGCTATATTAGTCCCAGCTAAAGCTAACAAAGATAATGTGAGCCCCCGTTTGTGTAAAAGTTGTGAAGCAGGGGTGGGAATAAAAGTTAGACATGAAACTGAGCAGTTTGCTCTGCGGTGTAGTAGAAACACTGCTGACACAGAGTATGTGGAATTTGCTAGTAAAAGCTGTACATAATTAAGTTGTGGTTGGTCTTATTAACAGGCAGGGGTTTTGTTCCTGCTCGCCAGGAGGATTGAGCCCACCTAAGCTTCACCTACTTATTCTTTATTGACTCAAAGTTGGTTTGAGATGGTGTTCCCAATATGGTGACTGCCATCTTCAGGCTTCAAAACTCAGTATCTGAATCCACTGACTGACATCACCGAGATTTCGTCCATATTTTATATAGTCTATGGTCATAAATTATGAATCTCACTACAATTTCCTGTACCTCTACTCTGTAATTTTAGATTATTTATCCTCTTTCTAATGCTGATTTATCTTTTTTCTGCACTGCACTGCTGTGGGAGATCTAGTACTGCTCTGTTGTTCTGCAGTGACAGTAAAGGCGATGACAGCGTTCACTCCTTTACCTGTCTGCCTGGCTGCTGAACAGGTAGTCAGAAATTGAAGACGATGGAGTCCCTGGAGGAGGCAGAACTTCAGCTTCAGCTCCAGCCAGGAGATCCATGACAAAATCGGATCCAGCCAGATCTGACCAGCCATCATCAGTCAGGAGAGACACTGACCAGCCCTGGGCTGCCTCTGACACACCTCTACGACACAAACACGGGAGGATGAAAACATCAGCACAGGACTGAAAATAAGGAAATATGAAGGTGTAGGATAAAGAAGGAGTACCTGAAGTGAAGGAGCCACGAGGCCAGCTGCTCTCCTGTTGTCCAGGAATCCACTTCAGCCGTCAGCCTCTCATCTGAGGAGACAGTCAGAGGTTTATAATGGCAGATACTTAACACAAGTGTTGCGTATAAAAAAAAGGGTTTGGTTAAATGACATATTTTTAAGGGTTACCATTGAACGTGTGCACATCGAGCGTCATGGCACCCTTCTTTCGGTTGCTGGTCCACTCCAGCTCTGTGGGGGGGTAAACACGGGCAGTGGGAGCTGGGAGCTGCAGAGACGTCAGCAGTTTGTGTTGGCACAGTGAGCGGTACTCCAATGGACTCTGGTCAGACACATACCTTTAAGGGAAATACTGCAGAATGAGTCTCCTTTTTTCATAAAAGGTACAAAAGAAGAATGTAAAATCCCACAAGGCAGCATATCCAATCATCAGCAGTCCTCTACCATTGTTTGATGCTTAAGTATTTGAGAGAAAAGGAGTACTATTTTAATGATGCATGCTGTCTAGAGCAGGTGGCTCAGCGATTTGAGGTGTTTTCTTGGCCTGATAGTGAAAAGTACCTAATGAAACTAATATGCAAACTTCATACATTCTTGTTTTTATCATAAATTTATTGTCATCGCAATTTTTATGATCTTCCTTTGGTAAAAAAAAAGGTTAAAGTGTAGTACGTACTTCAGCAGTGGTTTGTCCAGCGTTGGTGATGGAGTGAAGGCACTAAGACAGCAGGCCAGCAGCAGCCACCCCCTCAGAGCGCCCTGATCCTCCGGCAGACCCCAAGTGTGGTACACCAGCTGGGCCAGGATCTCGTCCCTCAAAGCCGGATGGCTCTGTGCCTTCTCTACGATGTAGTTACCCAACATCTGCTCCTGCCAGCTGCTGAGGTCTGATTCACCTGTAAACCGCATGATCTGAGGAGAAACAGGAAAGAAAAACAATCAGTTAACCAAGCAAATATGAGGAATAAGCCCTAAAATAATCAGTCTCATGTACCAGTTTGTAAATGTCCAGGGCCGTTCTGGCATCTTCAGGCTCCAGAGAGGTGAGGGGTCTCTGGAGGGGGTATCCCTGAGGCTGGCTCCATGTATCCTAAAACATGAGGAAACACTCAATCCGTCATCTTTATTTTGTTTACAAAGATGCTTTTTTCCTCTGCTCTGGGCAGAAAAGCTTAAATAACGTTACCAAAGATACCACTTTATTGCTATTTTTTCATAGGATGCATGTGAAAAAAGTGCAGAAAGTCTGACAAGTCCAGGTAGTTCTACTGATTTTTTGTTGATGATCAAGTAAATTGTGTTTGCCAGATTATTTCTTAGTTTTCACAATGCTTTCTGGCAATACATCTTATGTTGCTGGAAAGCCTGTTTATTACCCTTTTAAATTGTGCCACATTTGTAAAAGTACATGCATTTGTAGGATGAGCAGCAGAGCTGAGTATGTGGGTTGTGTCTGGTGTGAACAGCTGATCCCACAAGTGTTCAGTGAGGGTGAGGTCAGGATTTTGTGGGGGTTTTTGGCCATGGTGAGACAACAATAAAGCAGGACCTGATTCAGATAATGTGCATGAGTGTGCTTCATCCGTGCTCACCTTTAAGAAGGACTTGGCATATCGAGAGAACGGGTATCTGTCTACATCCAGAGGCAGACTGAGTCTGTGTTCTGCCTTCACCTGCGGAGGTCTCGCCACAGTGACCTCTGACCTCTGCTGCCTCCCTAGTAGACAGAGGCAGAACTACAATCACAAACTGATAACACCCAACATCAGCAGGTTGGCACATTAGCAGGAAAGGCCGGATTCTTCTGATTGAGCTCATAATGAAACTGACCTGCTGGGTTGTGAAGTCTGGCTGACAGCTCAGCAGGGATCTCCAACATCCCCACATCCTGATGGGAAAAAGAGTTTAAAACACTGTAGCAAACAGGGCTTTTCAGGACAAGAGGAGCAGATTTGATTATCTTACCATCGCTGGAGAGACAGACTTTTTCTTTGTCACCGCTTTTACTTTGGTCTTCTCGTGAAATTCCTGAAATCAACACACATTTGCATTAAGACTTAACCTCAGCGAGTTATCAGCTTCAGTGATATGTCATCTGTGAAGGAGCTGGTTCAAACAGCTGGTTCTAGCTTCATTGTTTCTACAAAGTCAAGAGTCTGAATTTTTACAGTTTTGAATCCCCAAATTTGGACATGTTTGATGACATTTTCACAAAACGCAGATCTAAGCGGCATCCTCAGAGGTTTTAAAAATGAAGCTAATGCAGGAGTGCAAAAACTGCATTTGGTTGTGTGTCTATTTGAGGCTGTCTGCAGAAGCGTCACAAGTGGCATAGAGAAAAATCATTGATAATAAATGTCCAACAGTCCAGCACTAACATTTTGTCTTGTTTGGTCTCCTTGATGAAAACTAAGTTTAATTTTAATCAGTGTTTCTGTCACTAAAGATCTAGTTTGAGCTACTCTCAGTCTGGTCTGCCTCAGAAAAAAGGGTTGCAAACAAACATTTTTGGCCAACTAAATTAACACTGAGAGGGAGGCCATATTTCAATGGCTTTTCTCCCATATGTTGGGAAATTCACCCACAAACAAAACATTAGTTTACTGTTTAAATGCACCTCATGGAGTGTGTTTTTAAGGATCAGAGTCCTGATTTAAAAAAAAAAAAGATGTAAGCAACAGAGGTGGGCAGAGTATCTCTACTTGGAAATGTCTAGTGAGGCAACAACGCTAAGAGGTTTGAGGCGATGGGCAGCTGGCAGATTATAATCATATCCATCATTATCCAGTGAAGCAGCACAAAAAAAATGAGATACGACAACAGGAACGACAGCTTCCTGTTGCAGGTCATGCTTCCTTTTGTTGCAGTCTTTGAAATAACAAATGGCCATCATAAACATGTTGTTACTGTCATGGTAGCTCTGTTATAGCAGCTACTGACAAGGAATCAAGTGTTGCAATTAAAAACTTTAAAAACTTAACTAAAAAATAAGGGTAGTCACTTTCAGGGGTGGAAGGTAACTAAATACATTTAATCAAATAACTGTAATTGAGTAGCTTTTTGTGTATTTGTACTTTTTGTGTATTTTTTTTTTAAATCACTAATTTTACTTTTACTTAAGTATATTTTGAGTGAAGTATTGTACTTTATTACATTTTAAGAAGTATAAAGTACTGAGTTAAAAAAAATACAACAACATTAAAACCCATGACAAGGAGGTCCAAACAACCAGTTGTTTAGTTTTCACAACACATGACGGTCAGTGCCTGCATAGAGAATGATTCCATATTTCCTCCAAAAACAGTTGTTGCATTGTACTTTAGATGAGGTCAGACCTCATAATGAAAACCCTGTTGGAGGTCAATCTTTAGGGCCGAAGCACTGACTTCGGAGCAAGGAACTGATTGTATCTCTGGGTATTCTTATATTATTTTTTTGACACTGCAACTTATTTGGGGGGCCTTGATGTGCCTTAAAAGTCCCAAAACCTTCCAGAAAATAGTTCCTATGGGGAAATTTCTGTGCTTTGGTGGAATTGTGCAAGTCCATTGCATATGGGTCCCACAGGGGCCCCAAGAGTGACATAGGGGACTGGGTAAGAGCAGCATGCATGAAAATTGGTACACATATGCACGAGATTTAGAAAAAATAAAAAGTCAACTGGGACCAACCTCTAATATGTACAGGAAACACACAAACAGTTAAAGGTCTTATTTTGTCCATTATTGGCTGTTTTGGGCAGCATCACTGTTGTCACATCTGAAGGATCTCCACCTACAGTTTCACCAGATTGTCTCCAAATTTTTTGTGCTTATTCTAGACAAGATGGAGATCTAAAATTGTACAAATGGTGAGTTTTTACCATAGGACGAGGCTGTGAGTGGAGCCCAAAGTTGAAAAACCTATTTTCCTTATTTTTTGAAGTGTGCCAACTATTTTGATTCTCTACGGTGCTTCTGTCAGTCATCACCAAACTTAAGAGTGATGATCACACTCTGACTCTGAATACATTCATACATCAATTTCATCACTATGTCACAGCACTCTCTTCTGCTAACTGATCATTTCCTCCTCTGAATTTTTATTTTTTTCTTTCAAACACCTTTAAACATTCTTCCCTCGCACAACTTTCAACCTAGGCTTATGGTTCTTCATCTGCATATGGATCATCACCAGACCTACAAAAAAAAAAAAAAAAAAAAAAAAGTTTCTTGTTCTTATTGCACATTAAGGACTGTTCATATTTCACTGCGAAAGTCCTTTGGGTATCAAAAGTATCTACTCAGTACTTATAATAAATCTTAAATGACTCACTTTTTACTTTTACTCGAGTAGAAATGAAATTAATGGTTAATATTACTTTCATTTCTACTCAAGCAAATTTTAACCACAGTAACTGTACTTTTATTTGAGTACAATAGTCTGGTACTTTTCCACCTCTGGTCACTTTTGATTACTGTTGACTTTTCAGTATAAAAACATTAAACCATTGCTAGATTTGACCAATTTTATAGAAGCCAAAATGATACCAAAGGATGAGGATGAGGGCTGAAAGCTCTGGTTCTTTTTTTTTTCTTAACTCATCCAAATAATTTAAATTTCCATCATTTTTTGTTTTCCATGTACACTGCTTCACCTGCCTGAGGAGTGTGATCAACTAGACCTATTCTTAGACACACGTCCTGTTTTATACTGCTGTAACACCCACTGACATGTAGCCCCGCCTCCTTCATTATGACAGTTCCAAGAGTCCAGAGAGGTTTTTTTTTTTTTATCAGGGGTTTATAGCCTACAGCGGGGAGAAAACTCCATGCAGCAGGGTGGCAACACACAGATATGATTACGCTAATGGCCACCGCATAACACACATCTATGTATATGAAGTATTTACAGTATATTTCTCCAAAATATGTAGTGTATTCTGCTGCAAACATCTGAACTGTGCACATAAGGTCAGCTAATATGGGTGTGAACAAATATTTGGGAAACAAATACTATTATTAAATAGAATCCTGACACCAGTTATCAAGTGCTAATAATAAACCAAGAGAATGAGTACCAACTGATATGCAGGCCGCCAGACCCCATTTTCATGCAACGCATGAGGGTTTACTGACCATGGCAAAGTAAACAAAGGAGTTACAAATCAAAGCAGATTAAAACACACCCTCAGGCTCACCATTAATCATCAGTGCTCCTCGGTACAATGTTATTTTGTGACTAAAGTCAGATCTTCATATCTCCCACACTGTGACCCATACTTGATTACTCTGACTTTGCTATTTTAAAATTCTGTACAAGGACTTTCCAGAAATGTAAAACCAAATTCAGAGTAAGAATAGCAAAAAAGTAAGTTTTTAAAGGATTAAGTTTGTCAGTTTTTAATATTTAATGTTTTCCGATGCAATGTTTTTATGTCATCATAAACAGCAGATACACTCAGTGAAGAGACTCCTGATCTCGATTATGCCTCTATGTTCTTCTTATGAGTTACATACCCCAACATGGCTCTAAGGCTCTGTACATGTAAGCCCAGTCAGTGACAAAGCCAACACTCTACCACCAATGGGCAGGAAGGGGGTATTCTAGTGGGAACCTCCCTTCATTGATGTTTCGACTGATTAGTCCCTTGACCCCTCAGGAAGGCTGGACAGAGATCTTCCCTATTATCTCTCAACGCCCACCATGCCAACAAGGGGACCCTCTTTATCTTACCTCCTGTACTAAATGACCATCAACAGCATCTCAACACACGCAGGGGTGAGGTCAGAGGAACTGCCTGCAGAGCTCAGAGACAGGATTGTTGACAGGTACGGATCTGGGGAAGGCTACAAAAAATATCTGCTCCACTGAAGGCTCCCAAGAGTACAGTGGCTTTCATGATTCTCAACTGGCACAACCAGGATTCTTCTGAGAGCTGGTAATCCAGCCGAACTGAGCAATCTGGGGAGAAGTTCCAAAAAGACAACCATCACTGCCGCCCTCCACTGATCTGGGCTTAATAGAGGAGTAGCTAGACGGAAGCCTCTCCTCAATGCAAAACACATGAAAGTGTGCTTGGAGTTTGCAAACAACTCCATGTGAAAGTAAAGTGGGCTTTCATGTGTTTTGCATTGAGGAGGGCCGGATTGGTGGAGGGCTGCAGTGATGGTTGACCTTCTGGAACTTCATCCTATCTTCAAAGTTTGAAGAAAATCCCTTCTAAAGACGTTATGTTCACAAGAAGACCTGGAAAGCAAGGGCTGAACACAAGGCCCAGTGGCCTTGTAATTTGATCTGTGACCTCCAAAATCTAATCAGGTTAGATGATTAGATTGACATCATTTACAATATTTTCAAGATGGAGAGGATTACTTTCACCCTCAGACTGCAGCAGGGAGCTTTTTTGAAAAGATGGGGAAGGTGGAAAATGTTCATTACATCGGTGTGACCATCATTTGTTTAAAGTGAGTTTTGGTGTCCCCTTTCCCTTCTTTATTTTTATTCTTATAATTAATTTGATTTCTTGAATTTGATCATTTTTATTGTGTTTCTCTCTGACAAAGGTCTTTTTGAAGAATAACACCCCAACAGTTTTGTTCTAGAGCATTTGGTTTACATCGTGTTCTTATTAAGTTATCTATTTTTGTCTATTTCTGGTTTCTTGTTTTGTATTTGGCAAAAGTCCAGTGAGTTTCTTTTGACATGAAACTAATTTTGCAAGATTTTTGTATCTCACAAACAGATGGCAGTGAGTATGATGTACAGAGATCTCTTTGTGTGTTTGGACTAAAAATGACAATAAAAAGAGAATTGAGAAAAAAATAACAACATGTAATCAGGTTATCCTTAGGTTAGAGTGAACATTTATGCAAAGTTTCATGAAACATTTTGATATATTGCATTCGTAAGAATGGCTTGCACAAACATCTGGACAGACCACCCAAACACATATTCATCCTAGCCTCAGTTATCACTGGTGTGATGGCAAAAAATGTTGTAAAGCAGGGATCAGAAAGAAGTAAAGGATGGTCAAAAGCTAAGAAACAGAAGCAGAGCATTCCTTATTTATTGCCTCTCTGGAAAATTGTGGACTACATCTCCCATCATGCAACTATCTTATCTTGAACTCTGCCAGGTGAATGATGACATCTTTAAGACTCTACCTGAACAGATTATAATCCAGGCTGACTGATAACACACGTCCAACCCAAGGTATAACTGTGATGACATCACTCTGACATCATAAGGACATTACACAACTGCAAATGCATGCAGAAACTTTCATAACACCTTTAAATCAATCTTAATATGTGTAACTCTACATATTTGAAGTATGTCTGTTTTTATTGCATCAGTACACACTGACTGAAACACTCTCCAGGTCATTCAGTTAATAGGGTCTTTCGGGTTATATTTTCATATGTTTTGGACCCAGCAGATTGCTTTACAAAAGCATTAACTAAGGGAAAATGCTGCTAAAAATGCTGGCATAGATTTTTTTACTCTGGCAAATTTTTGTGGCATCTTTTTCACCAGTTAATGGAGCTTTAAGCCTACAGTAATGTTGATAGTTGTGAAGTACAGACCCACTGCCTGAGAGCCATGCCATCCACCGCCACTGATTTTTTGTTTTATTTAATTAAAGAGCCTTTTTAAATGCAGAATTATAACCTAAAGAGGGAGAAAAGCTGTTTAAAAGTGACAATACACATGGAGCGGGGGTGTCAGGTTAAGGCTGGCTCAGCATTCTACAGCAGTAAGCTGGTCGCACTGGCATAAAGGATGCAGTCCACTTTAAAGAGGTTTTCCCCATAATGCCTGGGTGCAAACGCTTCCGTCTCACACACACAGTCCTGCATTCTTATTGTTTTAAAGACAGTAACAAGGACCTTCTTCCTACTTCTTGTCTTGTGTGCACGTAGAAAACAACTGAAGAGCAGCCAATACGTCGACACGCCAGGCTTTATACAATCACTGTTTCACATTTCAGAACTCAAGATTATGTCCTTCCTTTGGTATTGAAGGTGGTCATAGGATAATGCCACTAAAAGGGTGAAATAGGTCTTAAAGGTCTTTGCAAACTGGCTCTTTATTTTTTATGTGTTTTTTTGGGGTCCATATTATGATGATATATTGCACAAACTCTGTTCCTTTTTTCCACTCATTACAAAAATTTGCAGAAGAAGTAAAACTGTTTCATACTGCAAAGGACAGAAAACAGCTAAGATAATCCTGTGGATCTTATGCTCTGTTGCCAAGCTGGAAAGATGGAGCACAACATTCCCCTTCAGTCTTTGCGATGTGGCTGTGAGCACAAATTTTGACTTTTATCTATTAAATCACTTGATATCAAAATAAGACATTGGCAAAACATAGTGTTAAAAGTGAGTTTTCAGTGCAAGGGAGTAAAAAAGAGAAAGAGAGCTGCAGCTGGTGAATTGGAGTAAATCGACCTTTAAAAAAAAAAACAACAAAGGATGAAAGTTTCAGTGTCAGTGTGCAAAAACAACTATCAACATATAAGATGATATTTCTTTTTTAATATGTGGCACTTTCAGCAGAAGTAAACAGACTCAGTGTGCCAAACCCTGGGGTCCCGTTCTAGCATAAACATGCTGTGTTAACTGATGGGCTAAAATTAATACATCTCTTATTTTAGACCTTCATCCTACTCCCACATCTACTGTGCAGCTCAGAGGATTAAATGGGTCTGTGCAACGTGGACAAGAAGGAGTTTGAAAAGACAAATCCATTTGGGCCCGTTCAATTCTACTTTCTGACAAGTACCTAGTAATCAGACATGGTTGCATTCACATCCCCCAATGTTTCGTACCCCAGTCCACATGTACTGAGCCCAGTGCCTGAGTATGGCATGCTTGTGTTCACACTAACCAAAATGAACTAAAGCTTGGGGTCAAATGTGCTTGAATCTTGGCCCAGGTCCTAAATGTGAAACCACCCTAAATGTAGAAATAGGTCAAAAAGGCGTTAATACAACAGAGTTTATGGTAATACTTTTAAATTTACAGTTGCATGGTTACTGATTAACAAAAATGAACGTAACACAAAAGGCATATGCACATAAAAGGTTCTTCTGGCAACTCATAAAAGCCTTTACAAACCCTAAAATACACATTGCAGAATTTTTGTCAACACATTTACTAATGAGTTTTGAGGACAGGTGTGATGAGATTTCATACTGCAGGATATTAAAGTGGCAGGACAAGGTGAACACCGTCTTGTGATTTCTGTTCATAGAGCAGCAGCCATCTCACTAAATCTGATGTTGAACTGGTATTTACCCGAGTAATGCCCCTGCCACCTTTAAATCATGTGAGGCAGCTAGAGAACAGCTACCCATTATACTTTCAAATCCACTAAAACCTGGTATCATGTATTTTTTTGTCTTATGAAGTACTGCGAGGTTTTATTGAGTCTACATTTTCACAGAATTAATTTGTGTTATTTCAGACAAAACATACCAATGAACCAGATCTATGTAAAATATTTCAAGTTAAAAAGCATCAGTTATAGGCATTGCTGACTTATTGTTTACATTCTGACCCCTCTTACCCTGAATCTTGGCCCTTGCCCTGTATTTTTTCTTAACTTTTTAAGTTAACTGAGGTTATGATGAGTCTGTGCTGTAACAGCTGACACATGCAGCCTACCATCAGCTCTACTGTTCATAGTCCAAGCCTCATAAAGCAATAACACCAAATACTTAACTGTGATAAAGCTAAAGCTAAAGAATCAACACAAATAACAAATATCAGTTATATTTCTGATGAGACAAGAAAAGAAAATAGAGCTCAATAAAGGAGGCAGCAGCTAAAATAGGCACTGTATCGTTGTTCTGAAACCCAATACAGACTTTTACTCTCACTGTTTCTATATTAGTTATTTCTAAAGAGAAATAAAGTTTTAAGAGTCATTAGAGTCAGATTAGATGTAGAAGAGTAGAAATAAAGAGGAGCAGCGTACCTGTAGAGCAGAGGAGCTGAGAGTCAGACGGACAGCTTTCAGAAAGTGGAAGAAGAGATGCAGCGCTGCTTCAAATTTCACTCAGAGAGGTTGAAGTCCAAGACCGGAGAGAAGGCAGGGTGTGGGTGTGTGTGTGTGTGTGTCTGTGTGTGTGCCCAGGTGACATGATTAATGCAAGATAAGAAAGGTAGTTAAAAGGGGAGGAATGAGATTTTATGAGCAGGGTGAAATATTGTTAAAGGAAGTCACCAATGCTGAAAAATGTAGAAGACATAACACACCCATGTGATTTTTATATCAGTTATAAATTAACAGGTAGGCTTTGTTTTCACACATTGAATACAATGCCCTAATGAGATAATAGTCTGTTACAGGATTTTTAACATAGTTTAGTAGAGAGGACTTACAGTGGGTAAAATAAGTATTTTACCATTTTTCTCAGTAAGTATATTTTTAAAGGTGTGACTAACATAAAATTTTCACCAGATGTTGATAACAACCCATACAATCCACACCTGCAAAGAAATTAAACCATAGCTGCCCACATAATAAGCGATGTGTAATAATATTGAACAACACAGGGAAGTGGAAAGAGTGCCATTTCATCATAAACCGGCCACAACCAGGGGGTCCTCGCAAGATTTCTTACAGAAAAGACTTATCATATTATCTCCATAAAGTTGTCACCCTCTTAGATGTTAAACCCTTTGATAAATTTAATTCCTCTACCTTTATGAGCCTTCCATGGCCAGCTGCAGAGAAGCATCCCCACATCATGATGCTGCCACCGCTGTGCTTCACAGTGGGGATGATGTGTTTGTGGAGATGTGCAGTGTTTGGTGTCTTATCTCATGGCAATAAAGCACCGTTTTTCTCCACTTGTGAAGAGCTTGAGAAAATCAAGAATTAGCAGGTACAATCATTTCAAAGAAAACAACAACTAATGGACTCAACCGCCATTGCCTGTATGCACGCTCACCGTGCAAGGCTCCATCGCTGAAGAAAAGCAAGTTGAAGTTTGTTTAAAGTTGCTGCACAACGTTTGGACAAGCCTGTAAAATACTAGGAGAATATAGTCTGGTCAGATGAGACCAAAATTGAACTCTTACAGTGCCATAATACACTATGTTTGGAGGACAAATGGCACTGCACATCAGCCCAAAAACACCAGTGAAGTTTGGAGGTGGGAACATCATAGTGTGGGGCTGCTTTTCTGCAGACGGTACTGTCAAACAAGGGTGGACATTTCAGCAAGACACTTATCCCAAACACTCAGCCAAGGTAACTCTCGACTGGTTTCAGAGAAAGAAAATAAAGCTGTGGCCCAGCCAATCACCTGTGTGGAATCCAACTGAAAATCTATAGAAAGAACAAAAGATCAGAGTTCAAAGAAGAGGCCCACGGAAACTTCAAGATTTGAAGACAAAACCACATCTAAGCAATGCATGTGACTAGTTTCTCCATACAAGCTGTAATTACAAACAAAGGCTTCCATACCAAGCATTAAATAAATTTCACAGTTCCTGTGTGATTCCACATTATTACAGATAATTTATGGACATCATCTCTGTCGCGCACACCTTCCAGATACATGCATTGATGCGGATTTTACAGAATTGATATGGCCATATATTTTGTGACAGCAATTCTAAAATATACTCCCCCCATGGTGCAGTCAACTAAAAAGCCAGCAGATGGCAGCAGTCGTAAAATGGCATGATGCGGCGCACGGCTCACTCAACCAAAACAAGTAGGTAATCAGACTGGTAACAGGGATCCTAGTGTTTATCCACAGCCAGAAGGCGAGAGGGAAAGATGTTGGATTATTTTGCATTTCTTCAAACACCAGAAAGTCAGGAGTTGGACATGAGTTATGCTAGCTGTAAGAAGGTAAAGCACTGCAGTAACACCAATTTCCACTGACACTAAACACCAGGCTGATTAGCAGTTAGCAACATTAGGGTAATCTGTATCATACCAACCAGCATTGAGTGATGCTGTAAACTCAAAGTTTCCCTCAACTTCTGATCAGATCATAAGCCGCATTTTATGCGCCAAACGGCGGCACTGATGACAACAGCTTCAGACAGGAGAGCATCCTCGTTCGCGTCCCACTCTCACAGAAATAATCCTATTGTATCACCATATTACCACCATTCCCATTGTCAACTTTACGCTAAGCTTTTACTTGTGAAATTCCTCACACACACCTATTGACAGTTTTCACCCAGCTCTGTCATACTGAACTTTCAAACAAGCTAGCAGTGTTTGAATTTATTAAAATCAAGATTGTGACAGTTGAGAAATAATGTAAATTCAACACTCTAATATCAAATTTTATCTCATTAAAATCTGACAAAATACACGATACATATGCCACATTAATATGTAAAGTATGAAGGGCTGAAATAAAGAAGAAATAACTGTTAAAGTCCAAATTTGTGTACAGAAATTTAAAATCAGGGAAAAATGCTGAAAAGAGTAGATTATGAGAGAAAAGGTACATATTGCTCCGGCAAATTTTCATCGTTATGGTCCTAATTCAAAAGTAACCAGGGGCCCTTAATTTTAAGTGATTTAAAACATTTTCATCATTTAAAAAACGGTACTGTACAGTGAAACACAGGTCTTTGTGTTCTTGTTTAAAATGTTGTTTTTCATTAAACTTCAGCTACATTTCAGCGATTCAACTGTCCAAATTAGTTTTATTCTGTAACTGTGTGAAATCGTTGCATAAGATATTCAAATGTTCAGTATCGATCGTAGGATCTTAAAACTCACATTAATCTTGAAATCTGCCATTTTTAAGGAGGTGTGTTATCATATAACAGGGATAGTGTTTAAATAAAGTCATCTGAGTCATCTGGAAGAGAAAGAAGGAAACGACACCTTGACCCCAAACATCAGTGGACTTTACAGGACTTTATCTCCATAAGGACACACCTGTACTGTTTCTATTACCTCTCCTATGTTGCTGCTGTTATTGTGCGAGTGTACATTCACATTTATGACACAATAAAATCAGCAAACATGGCAGTCTCTCTCCCTCCTTGTATCTACCTTCCTCCAGTGGCGTCTCTTGATGGTGTTCCTGGTGATCATCATGACGGCCCAGAACTGAGTGAACGACTGCCTCAGACGCTTGTAGTACTTCCTAGAAAAGAAAGGGGGCAGCAGCACACAAATGTTAGTATACTTACTAGTGACCTTGTTCATCAGCTGTATATAGCAGTGTGCCATCACCAGAGGTCTATTTGAGCTCAAATCGACAAAAAGATGCTCAAAAATATATGAATCCCAACACTTATAAAGATTTTCTACAGATTTTTTCTACTTCCTCAGCTTTAGAAACCCTTTAAAGTCCTCCTTACTCAGAAAGCTCAGTTTAGGAGCTCCTTTTAAGGGTAAAGATGACTGATTCTCCCCTTATACACTATATGGACAAAAGTATTTGGCCACACCTGTTCATTATTGAATTCAGGTGTTTCAATCAGACCCGTTGCCACAGGTGTATAAAATCAAGCACCTAGCCATGCAGTCTCCATTTGCAAATATTTGTGATACAGGATGGATCACAGAATGGGGTCAAAATGGAATGGCTTTCCATTGCCGAGCTGCAGCATGCAAGCCTCACATCACCAAATCCAATGGCAAGCATCAAATGGAAAGGTGTACAGCAGGGGGTTCCAAAACTTTCCAGCCCATGACCCCCAAAAACAGTCTCATAGTAATGTTCAGGTGGCCAAATACTTTTGTCCATATAGTGTATCTGCCCTCACCTGGCCTGGTGTCCTCTTATGTGGCTCTGGATGATGATGGCTTTCTGTTTGAAGAACTTGAAGTTCCTCCTGCAGAGGAAGCCTCTGATGTTCCTCTGGATGGTGATGGCGGCCCAGGTCTGCGTGCTGCTCCATTTCTCCTCCAGCTGCTGGAACAGAAGCTCCTTCAGGAACACCTGACACAGGTACAATTATACTCAAAATATGTTCATGATTAAAATAATAACTATCATTAGAGTGATAAAGAGATGGTGAGGCACCTTAGTGAGTCCCAGCTGGTACTGTCCCTCCTCTCCACCAACCATCTCCAGCAAAGCGACCGTCTGCTCTCTGTCTGACGATTCACCGACCTTCTGAGTCAGGAGAACACCGTATCTGTGTACAAATAACACTAAAGCTGTTTTCAAGTTCTCCCTGAAAGCCCCTGAAGCAGGAATCATGTAAACCAAGTAAATTATGTGGTTTATGCATGCATTATTTCAAGAGAAGGCATTCAAGGTGAAGGAAAAGTCAAATCCAAAGATGCATAACGATGAACTTTCTGATTTTATTTCCCCAGAAGAGAAAATACACACAGTAGAGACAGTCTGAGTAGAAATGCTGTGCCTGTTTCACTACCTCTCAACAAAGAAGGAGTACTGTATCCGTACTGGGAAGCCTTCTTTCCTGATGTGGATGGTCTCCAGTATCCCAGCATGCCTCAGCTGGGTCGACATGTACTCTAAGTCGAAGAGTCCAGGGAGCTGAAATGGGAGATGAGAAACACAGTACGTGATCAGACACGAGGAACTCATGTTAGGAGACTAGTTATCGTCAGCACTCACTGTTTTCTGGTGTTACCTTGACGTAGTTTGGCTTCAGACAGCGAATAAAAGTGGTTTTGCATCTGAGGGTTGAAGCAAAAAAATAAAATAAAACTAAACATTTTACTCTTCAGGAATCATGATTAACTTTGTTTATTTTACAAATCAGTCATGGTTAATATTATTTGGTTTTTGACAGAAAAGAAATAAAATAACTCCTGTAATGTCAAAGTGAAAACTGATTTCTTCAAAGGAATGTCAATTAAGTTTAAAATATTTACTGCATAAATATTCACCCCCTTTAAAGTGACTGAACTTATTCAACAATGGTCTAGCCAGTTGGTGCTAGTAGTCTCAAAATTAGTGAAATGGGGATTAGCTGAGTGCAGTGAATGTTTCTCAAGTGATTGTAGTTTAAAGACACCTTATTCTGGAATTGCCATTCACTGGTGAATCAGTATTCCTGGCTACCATTATACCATGAAGACAAAGGAACACTCCAAGTAACTCAGAGAAAACGTGATTGAAAAGTATAAGTCAGGGGATGGATACAAAAACATTTCCAAGGCTCTGGGTGAACATCACCCAGAGTTCAGTTAAATCCATCATCAAGAAATGGACAGAATATGGCACATGTATAAATCTGCCTAGATCAGGCTGTCCTCAGAAACTGAGTGACCGTGCAAGAAGGAGGCTAGTGAGAGAAGCCTCTAAGACATCTATGACTACTCGGAAGGAGTTACAAGCTTCAGCAGCTGAGATGAGAAAGACTCTGCAGACAACAGCTGTTGTTCTTCACAGTCAAAGCTTTATGGGAGAGCGGCAAAGAGAAAGTATGGTTGAAGAAAACTCATTTAATCTGGACTAGATTTCCCCAAAAGGCATGTGGGAGACTCCATAGTCAGGAAGAAAGTTCATTGGTCCGATGAGACCAAAATGGTGCTTTATAGACATGAGATAAGACACCAAACAATACACATCTCCACAAATACACCATCCCCACTGAAGCACAGCAGTGGCAGCATCATGACGTGGGGATGCTTCTCTCCAGTCGGCCATGGAGGGCTCATAAAGGTAGAGGGATTAAAATTATCAAAGAGTTTAACATCTAAGGGGGTGACAACTTTTTATAGGCCCCATAAGTGTCCAACTTTCAGGCAGGATAAATCTGCAAGAGCAATTTTGAAACTTCTTAAAAACAACAATAAAAGTGCACCAGTGGCCTATTGGTTGGGTTACAAATAAGGTTATAAATAAGGGCATAAAAGCCCAAAATATATCTTTGAAAAAGTCTAATTGAGACTGAAATTTTCATCTTCTCTCAGTGGGAAGACACTGATAATCAAGACCAGCTGTCACAAATGGCACATTTCTTTCCATGGCGTTTACATAAACCAAATCAACCACAAACTCAACACAGCAGTTGATTTTAAAGACAGAGTAAAAAGTATTCCTCATGTTTGGTACCACTCTGACCCATAGATTAAATAATTACAGCTTGGTTGTAAGTTGGCCTGACTGGTGTTTTTCACCTCTCCAGACGGGTGGTGAGTTCAGTGAGAGACTGCAGGAAATGTGAGGCGGCGGTGGAAGGCTGCTGTCGGAGGCCTTTTCCTCTCCAGCCGAGCTCTCTCTGCTGAATATAACCATCCTGAACCTTCCTGAACAGCTCCGACACCATCTGAAAGAAACAATGTTAAAGACTAAAGCTTTAATCTGAAAAAATATGTTGAAGTGTCTTTCAGTGTGAGTTACATTTCTTCTCATCTTCATTCCAACATCATGACATTCAAGTACAACTTAGGGTGATGTGAAGGTTCACCTTCAACCGACTCCTGGCAAAAAGCTCCAACACTTCAGTCCTAAACTGGTCGTGGTTCTTATTTAGGAAGTTATGAACCTGGGAGAGAGGATATTTAAACATGGTCACTGCACAGGTTACTCTCTGATGGCCCAGCTTTATAAAGCAGTGTTTGAGACCTGATAAGTGACAGCTCCAGCGTAGTGGTAGATAGTGAAGACTGGCAGGGGGTTTTTGGGCTTGGCATAGAACGGGCTGTTCCCATGGTGGTAGTGGCACTTCTGGAGGAAAGTGTGGTCTGTCGCCTGAAGAAATAATAACACCAAAACACATATATCATGGTTTTTTAGCACTATACATTACTCCAAAGTGAATCAGATTTAGAACAAGATGTAAATTTTGTGTGTAAAACAAATTGAAATACATGCTAAAGCTCAGTTTTTAATTTAAAAATTATTAAATGTGGCATATAGTAAAAAACCAAATACATTTAATTGAATATAACACATTTTCCATGTGTTTCATTGAGTTTATAAAAGAAAATCTAATGTGAAAACAACATACAATCAAACCTGGTAAATTAGACGAAGCTGTTTGGAGACAGTTGGCCTGATGAAGACTTTTTGCCATTTAAAGTTTGATACTATTTGACACTGTAAATTATATCACACAATACATGTTACTTTTGGCTGACCACTGAAGTCAACCCTACACCTGGGTCTGTATGTGTCTGACTGAGTGACTCTACTTTCAGAGTCATACCATACAGAGTGGCACTATGGGCGGGGTTTAGTTGTACTGAAAACCCTATGATGGCTGCCTCCACTGAGGTAAATACCTCAGATATAGCTGTGGCATTGTGTCCGTTTTACCAAAACTGGACGTTTCACTGTGAAATAGAAGATAAAAACAACCCTAAAAGCTTTTCATGATGGGAAAGATGTTTTCGCTCTGTCGCTGACCTGCTTCGGCATGAGTGTGTGATAGGGAGGGAAAGGGTTTCTTGTGGCATGAACGCTTGAATACAATGGCTGCTAGTGGAGCGTTAGCTCAGACTTAGCCACAGCGCCACTTTAGTCAGAACTGGACAACATTTCTTTATGAAAGAACCGGAATTCCCATCACCAGTATCCCGACCGACCTTGGCATCTGTTTTCGCTGAAGCTCTACCATTAATAGTCTAATTTTTATGTCACAGACAGTCTGTAATATAAAGAGTAGGGATGTATGTGCATGCTGTTAATGTGTACTTGTGGTAGGCAGGTCTGGTCGTCCAGTATTCGGAGGATGCCGTGTGGTCTGGAGGAGATCAGATCAAGACAAGAGTGAAAGTTTTTGAGTGGCATCGGGTACCACTGGATCTGCTCTGCACTGTACTCCTCCTGCAAGAATCACAGAATATCAGAAGACTGTGCATACACGTTTAGGATATTCATGTAGTTTTATCATACATCCCACTGACCTGCTCCTGTGAGATCACTGCTTTGTTGACAAAGTGTTGCAGCTGCTCGTTGGCAAAGTTTATACACAGCTGCTCAAAGCTGTTCACTCCAAGATCCTGAGAAACACAAGGGTAGAATGAAAGTAAATTCAGCAAGAGGATTTTTGAGTCCCCACATCCCGGTCCAGATTGAATACGAACCTCAAACCCGTAGATGTCTACTATTCCCACAGTGCTGTCCATCTCTGTGGGACTCAGCCAGTCATTGATCTGCTCGAGCAGCCAGTCAAACAGCACTGAATATAAAGCTTTGGCAATAGCATCTCTGCAAAGACAACAAAGAGAAGAGGCTAACTGAGACATGTTTTCACCTACACTGCTTTGTTCATTGACATGTGCTACATATTTTTTGTCGTTGCATTGCTTTAGAACTTTTACCACATAGTTTTTCCAGGCATACATCCACAAGGCAACCGACCTCCAATCTGATTTGACCAGAGTCAACCTTCCTGGGGCACCTCAGCCGCAATTTCAGGGTTGAACAGTGAAGTAGGGAGTATATGTGGCAAATAAATTGAGGGCAACATCGAACTGGAAGGAGGACTGACACAACCCTGGTCGTGCTTCTGGATGTCTATGCATATCACAGGTAGCATGTGTAAATAATCTGGGGGGATGTGGGGCGTACGAATGGCCAGAGAGCTGATCCTAACCGTTTTTCCAAAGTGCGCCCCCTACTCATATTTGAGAAAAGCTAAGCCCCCCATGACCACTTGAAAAATTAAAAAGTAATTTTGATTGTTTTCTTTGACAAAGTCCCAACCTAATAGGCCCACATACACTTGTTCTTGACAGAAGATCTATTTATAAACTATCCATTATTTCGATGGTATATTAGGGCCACTCTAGAAGAAAAAACAATAATAAAGAGGATCTGTTAATTTAAAAAAAAAAAAAAAAAAAAAAAAACACTCAACATGTTCAAGTTTAAAAAAATTAATTTACTTGAACCAAAACAGAATTTCTGAGACTATAAAATTGAAAATCCAGCCACTGTTTTCTGTTTCGGTTCCTTTGATTTTTTCCTAATTTACACTTTGGTAAATTTGTGATTGTAAAAACTTTCCAGTATTAAAATTTTATATTTTTTAATTTGGAAGTTTCAATGTTTTTTCTTGTAAATTTCAGACTTTCTTTAAACTCTGAAATTCTGAGTTTATTTCTTGTAAATATGCAACTTTATAATCTAAAGAATTGTTGGAATTCTTCAAACATTTTGACTTTTCTGTACAAAAATGAACAGATTTTCTCTACATTAGTCCCCAATACATTAAGTTCCTACGCCTTGTTTTAAAAAATATACGTAGACATCTAATTTTGACAACGTCAGAGAAGAGCAGGGTCCCATGCTCCCCTTGAGATCTTTGGCATCTGTCTAGGGGTGCCCAGACCCCAGGTTGGGAACCACTGGCCTAGGATACCATCCAGGTAGGTAGTAGTTTTGCCACAAGCTCCTGGTCCACAGCCCCTGCTGTGGATGTCCCAACGGCCTGAAAACCGCTGGCGGTCTCCAGGCATATTACCAGAGGTGAATAGCACCCCTTCCATGCCTAAAACTTATGCATATGGCTGTATACGTACATATTTAAGTTACTCTATTGGTGTGGTGGCTGTTGCATAAATCAGACATTGCATCTTTCACAAATTATGCCCATCTTGTATCTCATTGCACATTTCACAATTTAGGAACTAATCTGTTATTTAACAATCATTTTGTGCAGGCTGTCTCGCATTTTTTCAATTGTTAAAGGTTTTAAAAATCATTCAGTGTGTGCCAGACTTAAGGGGAGCCAGGCAGAGGTCTTAGAAGCTGCTTTAATGGGATTCTGGTTCTACCAACTCAAAAACCAACCTAGGAAAATTTCTCTAATGGTGTCATTTGAATTTTAGTTAAAGGCTCTTTAATTTGTGCTGACATCCAGCCCCCACAAATGTCTGAGGAACCCTTCTCACCTTGATTCTATGGCACTTTCCACAGACAGAGGGCAGTAGATCCTGTCGTAGGTCGTCTCCTGTGGATGAAAGCAGGATTAAGTTTGCACACCTGAAGATAAATAATCACGCAAGAGGGCCGACTGATTCATCAGAGGCTGCTTACTGTGACTCTGTGAGTGATGACAGTCTGTAGGGCCTCTGAGGAAATCTGCAGCAAGGAGCCAACCCTCCGAGCCTCGGCCTCGCTGAAGATACGAGCCACCTCAAACGACTCGCTCTGATGCACAAACAACAACTGAGGTGTGATATCAATGTCAGATCGAATTCCCCTACGACTACCACACAAACACACCTCATACGAGCTGAAGCACATGTTGCCGAGCTGCAGGATCGAAGAGAGGATGGCCCAGACGGTGCAGATCTGGTCAGTGTGTAGACCGATGGTTTCAAAGCACTGCACCAAAAGCTGGAAGTCCTGCTTGTCCTGTTTACCCTTCAACTCACAAGCACCACCCTCAAGGAGAAGAGAGACAAATACATAAAGAGCAAAAAGCATGAAAAATAAAAAAACAGACACTGAGAATATTTCTATGCTCGTTAGCGTGCTCTGTACTTGATTTAGGTAGTAATAGGTCTCAGCTCCCTGCAGGTAGAGCTCCTGTTTGTCGTACTCGTTCATACCTGCCAGCAGCTCATAAAACACGTGGTAGTTCCTCTCCTCTTTGGCCTATAAGGAAAATGAGACCAGCATGGACTGCTTTGGAAGAGAGTCACATTTTTGTCATAGCAGTTTCATTCACATCATACTGAAAAAAAACAATAGTGGAAGGGAGACAAACACGGAGGAGCAAGCCAGATCCCTGTGCTATGTCATTATATTTATTAGAACATGACTTTAGTCTCTACAGAATATCATCGTCACAGATGCACTTTGTAGTAGTGGCAGGAATAGTGATTTACAGTATATTGTTCAAACATATTAGTGCAAGTGCAGTTCACTGTCAGTATGTAACTATTTGTTTTAGTTATAACCATCATCTTATATTGCACTATTTTAAATCCTTGCTGCTGACTTGGTGGTAGAGTCTAATTCACAAAACTATCTGACAAATTTCTAAAGTCCCAGGGTCTCGTTTATAAAACAGTGCGTAGAGTCCATAGTAAAATTGCACATGCGCCAAAAACCCAAAATTTGCACTCCCAGGGTGCACATGGCCTAGTGGTTAGGTTGCACCCCATGCACAAAAGCAGCCTAGACTCAAGTCTAAAGGCCTTTGCACACTCAGTCCGTTTTTCCGTTCGAATTTTTTGCACATTAAAAATTATAAAACAATATCATGTTGTTCTTATCATGTTTGCACACTGACGCTGAAACTTAAGTCTCTCATTATTCTTCATGGAACGGGCTCAATTTAGTGCGAATTTCTTGCATCAATCCAAGTCATTTAGACGTTCCCAACCTGGGGTCCGGGAAATTTGATCTGCACATATTAACAGACATCATGGCATAAGGCTTATAATAATCCATACAGTGGTTTGGGGGTAAAATAATTTATGTTTAGGGCTACTTTGTTTGGATTTACACAAAAATAAGATTAAAATTTATGTTAATTTTGGCCACAAAGAATCAGTATTTTTTCCGTCCTAGGGGGTTTCAAGTTTTCTTATATAAAGTATGGGGCTCAAAGGAAAAAAGGTTGGGAACCACTGATTTAGATGGTGATTTAGATGGTGATTGATGATTCAGAGCTGTGCCTGCTGCTTCCTTCTCTGCCACTCGCTCAGCACCCTCCCTTTCTCCCTCCTTGTATCGCACCAAAACCTTACTTTGAACACTGTGATTTGACCAAGCGGCAAACTATGGTCCTGAAAAATGAAGCCAATGTGGAAGTGCAAAAAATTGTGATACCGTGAGTGTCCACTTGAGGCTGGCTGCAGGAACGCCAGAAGTCCCGTCTGAACACCTGTTAAAAGGCCGTTTTTTACACTAGAAATAAACTGGTTTGTAGCCTGGTTCAAAAAACCAAATGTGTCTCATTCTTCATGTGCTCTCACTGTACGGAGGGTGAATTTTTTTTTTACCACAATCGTTTAGATTATATTCAGGAAAAACCTCACTGCACACTGATTGGCGCGTCTCATTTGATTGACAGATAGCTCGACAGGCAGAAGCTACATTTCTGTCAACCAGAATGCTAGCTAGCTAGCTGATAGGAAGTCCAGCTTAGTGGGCGGGCTGTTAGGTTGATCCAAAGTTCGGGTTGAGGCCACGATTTCGATAAGGAAGCCACTGCGGATTGGCTTCAAAAGCTGTTTGAGTCCGCCTACTTTAATCAGATGGCTGACATCACACATGGTTTGTCCAATTCTTTCTACAATCTATAATTTACCGTGTATCATGTGGCAATCAACCATGGAAATATAACAGATAAAGGCATCAGTTTGTCACTGCCACCTAACATTCATATGGTTGCCATATGAATCTTTGTCAGGATGGATGGATTCAGAGTGATTGTTGAGGATTTTATTTACAGTTTATTTACATCGCAGTACGAAACAATTTGCCTCCTGCAACGAATTTTTGTAGTCCACAAATAAAACGCAACGGACTCAGTGTGCGTGACGTTTACTTTGGATTAGGGATTGAAAACAAAGACATCACAAAACAACAGACTCAATGTGCAAAGACCTTGACTTTTTAAGGGTAAAATAGGAGGCAGATTTACGTTTGTGCATTTCCAGGCGGATTGGGATTTATAAAGATGGAATTGCATGAAAATGTGCATGTGCACCATTTTATAAATTGGAACTGTTCTTGGAGAGCGCCATTTTCAAAGTTTTTTTTCTGGGGGGGCTTTTTTATGCTTTTATTCAAAGAGGATTGCCCCAAAGAAGGAAATTTGTTGAATTTTGTTAACTCAGAGGCCCCATTGATTGTGAACAATGGAGCACACAGCAGGTGCCCTTTAAAACTTTTTTGTCCGTGCCCCTCAAACATTCTGTATCTCCATTCACTCCATTATCTATAGGGTTCTACTCCTTTGTAATGCAAGAACATTTATTAAGTTTCTGCTTGCTTTAATATTTTGAGAATTTATGCTAGCTTTAGCTTATTTGGTACTGCTACTGACAGTTTGCTTTGTGTTGACTTTGCGTACAATATATTTAATGTAATTTTATATGTTTTATTTGTAGTTTCACAACTTCCAACATTATTAAACCTGTGGACAACAACCTGTGGTCTTCAGAGTCGTAATGTGAAGAAGATGTTGACACTTGCTGCCAGTGCTCTAATTCAGCATTGAACTGAGACAGAGACAGTACAAGTGTTTTAATGGAAATTTTGGGAAAGGGTTGTACATTTTAGAGAGTTTCACTGGAAGTTGTGGAAATTTGCGTGAAATTTTTGAGTATTTGAAAAATTTGGATTTTTTTTATGTTTAGTGTAAACTGTTGGGAAATTTCAAGGCATTTTTGTGAAAATTTGGAAAATGTCTTTGTAATTTTGGGTGGTATTTAATTTTTTGTGGGGAGAATTTACTTCAAAATTTTTAGAAACTTTGAGAAATATTACAATTTGGGGAATTTGGGAATTTTTTAGGATGTTTGAAAGAATTTCATCACTTTTATTGAATCTTGGATAATATATATGTATTTTTGAGGGAAACTGCATAAAGATTTGGGGGGAATTTGTAAAGGTTTTCAGGAATTTAAATTGATTTTTGTGGGGATATTTTTATTTTAAAAAATTAGGCTTTATGATAAAGTTTTGCTGAAACATTTGAGGGATATTTGAAGAAATTTGGGGGTGACTTTACATGGGGAACTTTAAAAATATTTCTAGGAATTTCACAGAAATTCTAGGTAGTTTCTTTGAAATTTTAGGGAATTTATGTGGATATTGGATGCCAAAATTTTTTTAAGGCTGAGCTTCTAAACTTATCAGGTCCTAATTATCCCAAATAAGTGGGAGAAACTAAAAGTGTATTCAAAACAAAAGCTCGGGACTCAGGAGTCAAGCAAAGTGAATGGTGCTCCAAAATGGCTTCAATTCACCACCCTACCGTACGTCACCAATTTCCCTCTGCCTACAAAACGTTCGTACGTGTGAGTCTGTGCACATTTTACGGACAAGTCTGTTTTTTTATAGATCACATCATTTGCCCGAGAAGTAGCGTACGCAAACTTCACATCCTGTTTCTTGCATACGAAACTTTTACAAATGAGACTCCTGGACATGACCATGAAGGACCAACTTGTATGCCCCACGAAGTTTGTATTTCTCAAGTTCTCTGAGTTTCTTTAACAAGTATAAGATTTCTAACCTTCTGCTATCACTATGTACTAACATGAAATGTTCAGCTGGACAGTTCCCGTCTACTTCACATGTCCAACATCACCTTTATGGTTGTAAACGGCAATGACAACGACTGTATTTAGATATTCAGAAGGTAAACAATCACAGCTGTCACTATCTAGCTGTTGGACAACAGCAAATCTAGAACAAGAACTAGTTGTCAGCTGTTCATTATTTAAACTTTGGTGCTGTAGACATGTAATAACTTACAGGAACAGAAAATTAAGCTTGAATTGAGCTGAAAGTGTGAAATAAGTACTCCACAGCACACCTCACTCAGTGTTCTCACCTGAAACACAACCCTGGACTTCTCAAGGAGGTACTTGGACAGAGACGTCCCTACAACAACCCCGCTGTCCGCCATAATGAGAGAGGGTTTAACAGATAAACCAAGCCAATCAGGAGGAGCATGAATTAACGATATTTACTAAGATGGCAAACACAAGCTGGACTCACTGGAGGATGTGGATGTGGAGGTATTTCCCGAATCGGCTGGAGTTGTTGTTCAGGATCGTCTTGGCATTTCCGAAGCTCTCCAGGATTGGAAAGGCCTCCATTGGCTGGTAAGTGTGGAGAAAGACAGACAAAAAAGGGCATTAACATGTGCAGTGTAACATTAACAAACTACTTTAAAGTGGACTGTCTGTGTTCCCAGTGACTTACCTGTCTAAGGTTGTCGTTTCTACCCTGATACATGGAGCTCAGGTAGTGGACTATCAGCTTTGTAGCTTCTGTCTTCCCTGAACCGCTCTGGCCACTGAACACAAAATAGAAATAAGTAATTCTGTTAACAGGACACAACTTTTCCATTGGGAATTTTACAAAATAACTGGCAGTGGAGAGGTGACAGCCACCATTATAGATCATGAAAACCAGAGAAGCTCTGGTTAAATGTATTTAAAAGTCTGCATTAATGCTGACTGATTTTTGATACTATCTAAAGCCAATACCGTTTTGAGCTAAATGCCAATATTGGCACGCTAATGATAACTAGTTCTCAGTTCAGGGGTAGCATCCTACAAAAGACCCAGTCTTCGCAGCTTTGATGGCTGAAATTGAACTATTGAAACATCTGGGTGAATCATCGTTTTTCTTAAAGTACATTTCATTGAAATACTGCAGAAACTGGGTAGTTTTTGGTACCTGATGATGATGCATTGCTCCTGAGTTGATGTTTGAGACTGACTGAAGGCAGCATCAGCTATGGCGTACACGTGTCTGGAAAAGAACAACAGAAGTCAACATGAGGACTACGTCCAAATAGACATTAATAAGGAGATATGTTTACTCACGGTGGATTCCTATGCTGCCCTCTCCCGAGGTATTTCAGTCTCAGCTCCTCTGTGTAGATGTTCACAGGCTTGAAGGGGTTGATGGACAGCAGCATGTTTCCAATGTAAGTCTGAGGGAGAAGACAATAATATCCAGACTTTAAAAGAAAAACATGCTCAGTATTTATTGTTCACTCTTCTGGATGGAGGGGAAGCAAATTCCTTTAATTATTCAGACTCTTCGAGGAAAAACTTGGAAAAATGGAAAAAACAAGGACATCTGGCCTTAAGATCATGGCATAAATTGCATGGGTATACTGTCAAAGCAACAGCTGATGACTCCCAAAACTTAAACTTCTATAATTAGTATAATTTTTGCTTTATTGACAAGCAGAACTGCAATCATAGCAAGTAGCGCATTATCTTTGACGAGACTCATTTTATATACTACAGGCTATATGCAGCTACAGGGTGGGCATGAAAAGAAAGGGTAGAAACTGAGACCTTGTCCACACGAATTCAGGAGTATACGCAAAAGGTTTTTGTTGTGTCTGCATTTCATCCACGCTGAAATGGCATTTTGGGAGGCCGTAAACACTGCTTTTGGAAACCGTGTCCCAGACAAGCGCCCACCTCTGGTCCTGAAAAATGCCAATGCAGAAGTGCAAAAAATTGAAATACGGTGAGTGTCCACTTGAGGCTGGCTGCAGGAACATCGAAAGTCCCGTCTGAACGCATGTTAAAAAGCCAGTTTTCAGACAAGAAATAAACTGGTTTACAACCTGGTTCAAAAAAACAAACAAACATAGTTAATGTCTTCATGGTGAATTTTTTTGTCGTTTCGATTACATTTAGGAAAAACCTTACTGTGCACTGATTGGCGCGTCTCATTTAATTGACAGATAGCTCGACAGGCAGAGCTACTGAGCTTATTATGGCTTTTACAGCAAAATCTGATGCTCCTATGCTGCCACAGAGAACAGCATACACCAGATGTTCTTGAATCCACCACAGAGAACGGAGGGCAGAAAGATTGGGACAATTTTCCATCATCTTCTTCTCTCTTTTGTTGCATTTCTGTGACAGCGTTACAGCGCCCCTTACAGGCTTGACATACTACAGCGTTCTCAGTCGTTTCCAGTGGTTTTGTGCTTATGTGGACATTTCCAAAAAGGATCCCATATTTACAGAAAACTTTTTCAAAATAAAATGGTAGCATATTGTTTTCATTTCCTTGTGGACATGGCCTTAACAATAGAAAGTAGCTGCAACAGATATTATGCTTTGTCTCCTCTGGTTGCAGTGGTGTGAATTGACAGGCTGTCAGAGTTGGCCTGTTGCAAGAAACTGCTAGTTCTACCTTGTCTCATTGTGAATCTCTGGTCTGAACTAGGCTTCAGAACAATTTTGACACTGCTACACTATATGGACAAAAGTATTTGGCCACACCTATTAATGATTGAATTCCAGAGTTTCAGTTAGACCTGTTGCTACAGGTATATTGAAACAAGAACCTAGTTTTGCAGCCTCCACTTGCAAACATTTGTACAAAAATGGGTTGTTCTGAAGAGCTCAGTGACTCCAAGCGTGGTTCTGTGATGGATGTCCCCATTGCAATAAGACAGTTTGTGAAATTTCATCCCTGCTGGATATTCCACAGTCACCTGTCAGTGATATTTTTAGAAAGTGGAAGCGTTTAGGAACAACAGCAACTCAGCAGAAGACCATGTAAAATCACAAAGTGGGATCAACAACTGCCATCACCACCGCTCTGCTATAGAGTTCTGAAATTCCACTGGCATTAATGTAAACACACAAACTGTGCTTTATGGGTGGGTTTGCATGGCCGAGCAGCTGCATGCAAGCCTCACATCACCAAGTTTAATGCCAAGCGTTGAATGAAGTGGTGTGTATCATACCAACACAGGCCTAATGTGTTCATGCATTTTGTCTCCAAAACCTCATCAAAGATAAATTCCTGTTTCAGAATAGAATCATTTCATCATGAGTGCAAAACATGTTTTACTTACTGTCAAATAATTTCAATATACATAAGTGTAAGATAATGTTGAAACTTACATAGATACAGTCACGCTGGAACCGTTTCTTCAGATTCAGCAGCACAGAGCTCTCACATACTTCTCTATAACATTGGAAAAACATTTTTAAAAAGCATATTTATACTTAACAATAAGTGGTATGTGAGGGTTTGTGCATGGACTCACTCCAGCTGAGACAGATCCTCCACTTCGTCCACCTCTACTGCCCTTTTGCTTCCAGAAATCACCACCTGAAAAACAAGCAGAACAGGAGTCATGTTTAAAAGCTCACCACTCTTAGTCATGACTTTGGCATCCAGAAAAATAACCTTTACCTTCTCTATAAACATTCTCCTACTGTGGCTACCACTGAATTAAATAAGTCTTGACCTGAGCGTCCCTGCAGCTAACGGTGGCCTCCACTCATAACCTTTTCACAGCAGCTAACCAATCCACATGCAGCTGCGTGATAGCTGATATACTGCAATCTCATACCGCCGTGCCGTGCTGTGTTGTATGCTCTATTATCAGTACAGACGAGGAAATAAATAAACCAGCAGTGGGTCTTTTGTGTCCTTTTGTCTGGTGTTCACAGAGGCAATAAGTGATGAAGTGCAGCTGATAAACACCAACACTCCAACCCTTTGCCTTTACACCATCACTTTCTGACTTTAAGGTAATATTCTTCCACTGGGTGTCAATGTGGAGCATGCTGGGAAATTGTAATACTGTTATGAAAACACAAACATCACAGTACACAGTACAAAAATCTCAGTTTGCCATGCAGAACTTCTCCCACAGTCCAAAAACATGCTAATTAGGTTAACTGTTAACCCTAAATTGTCTACAGGTGTGAGTGTCTCAGGTTGTCTGTCCTGGGACAGACTGCCGCCTGGTCCAGGGTGTACCCTGTCTCTCGCCCAATGACAGTTGGGATTGGCTCCAGCGTCCTGCAACCCCAAATGGGATGAGCAGTATAGATAATGGATGACTTCTTATTACATCTCTCCCACTCCTGTGTTTGCACACGGCCCTGCAGTCTCACACTTTATATGGGTATAAAAGGGCCTTTTTTTGACTTTATGCTAATTAGGAAAAACTTGAAGGAGTTTACAAGAGCGTGGCATTCATCAATTTAAGAACACAAACAGTTTAAGAGTGTGAATCTGACAATTTTTAAGAAATTTGATTAAAAATCTTAGAAGATATCAGTGCGTGAGGTTTGTTTTTCCAATCATTCACCAACCAATCACATCTTATTCTCACAACAGCACATCTTTACCTGTGTGTTGACCAGTCGGCTCTCCAGCATATCCTGGGTGGGATCTTCTGATTCCCAGGGGCCCCTCCCATTGTCTGCAGGAACCGTCCTGGCCTGGCCCTCATCATCATAAATGGTCCACTTGGTTAGCTTCTCCACCGTCTGATGGGGCAACAAGTTCTCAGCACGCAGCCAGTCCTGGATCAAAGATTAAAAACGGCCTTAAAAATACAATGTCGCCTCACTGATTCACTGATTCCAATATTAAGCAACATAATGCAACATTTTTGCTGTTAAATACAACCTGTATTCCAAAAAAGCTGGGACACTGTATGAAATGCAACCTAAAGCAGACTGCAATGATTGTCAAGTCTCAAAAGCCCACATTTTATTCACAATAGAACATAAACATCATATCATGTTGAAACTGAGACAATTAAAAGTTTCACGAGAAAATAGTAGCTCATTTTGATTTTGATGGCAGCAACACATGTCAAAAAAGACAAGGGACAAGGCCATGTTTACAATTGTGAAGCATCCCCTCTTCTTTAAACAACAGTGTGGGGAAGTGAGGAGATCAGTTGTTGAAGTTTTAGGAGAGGAATGCTGTCCCACTTATCTGAATGAGAATTCTAGTTGCCCAACAGTGCTGGATCTTCTCTGCAGTATTTTCATTTTATGATGCTTCAAATGTTTTATGCATTTAAAGCATCATACAGTGGTGTAGCATAGTCTTGCTAAAACATGCAAGGCCTTCCCTGAAAGAGTCATTGTCTGGATGGTAGCACATGCTACTCTGCTATCTACTTTTCAGCATTGATAGTTCCTTTCCAGATGTGTTAGCTGCCCACACCATAGGCACTAATGCAACCCCATACCATCAGAGATAAAAGCTTTTGAACTGTGTGCTGCTAACAAGCTGGATGGTCCCTCTCCTCTTTAGTCTGCAGGAAACAGGTGATTTCCATGATTTCCAAAAATAATTTCAAGTTTTGATTCATCTGACCACAGAACAGTTTTCCATTTTGCCACATTAAATGAACTTTGGTGTAGAAAATACAGCAGCGTTTCTGGATTGTGTTCAAATATGGCTTCTTCTTTGCATTTGTGGATGGGACAGTGGACTGTGGTGATAGACAAGGATATCCTGAAATGTTCCTGCAGTGCCTCCTCAGGGCCTGAAGATCATGAGTATCCAATACTGACTGCTTAGTCTCTTGCACACAAAGATTTCTCCAGATTCTCTGAATGTTTTGATGATTGAGTAATAATTTTCTGAAATTATTCCACAATTTTAAGTTTCAGGTTTTTTTGCAGATTGGTAAACCTCTGCCATCTTTACTTCTGGTAGAGTCTACCTCTCTAAAATGCTCCTTTTAGTCCATGTTACTGACCTGTTGCCAATTAACCATTTAAGTTGCAGAATGCTTCTCCGGCTGTTTTTTCATTACTTCTACTTTCCTTTTCCAGCCTTTTGTTGCCCCGTCCCTACTTTTCTGAGACGTGTTGTTGCCATCCAATTCAAAACAAGTTAAAATTTTTCATGAAACTGTTAAATGTCACAGTTTCAACATGTGATATGATGTTTGTGTTCTCTTGTGGATAAAATATGGATTTACTAGATTTGACAATCATTGAATTCTGGTTTTTATTTACAATGTGTCCCAACTTTTTTGGAATACTACATGCAAACATGTAGTAAACAACAGGCTGTAGATACTAGCAGAGTCATATTTGCATAAAATCCAGTAACATTACCATACATTGTTAGTTAACGTGGTTCTTAGGCTTCTCACAATGTCTGCCAGCTTCACTGCCATCAGTTTACCAATAAATGTTAGCCGTCTATGGCTATAGCTGTCTAAGACAGGTGTGCTGGCAGGTCGAGAAGCCCCTGACTGCAGTGTTCAGTTTGGGCGGTGCTCAACATTCGGGGCGGGTCCAACGTTTGACTCCACCCATCTCAATGTTCCATAAACCAATCATGTTCAGTCTCGTCACATACAACTTCACTTCATTTCGCAACATTTTGGTAGCAATCAAACCGGCATCGAAATACGAACAATGGAGCTTCACTCTCATCGTCAGATGATGATGATGAAGAGGAAATATCGTCACCATCAGCCTCTTCCAGTTCAAAAGACAGGTTGAGGGCATGAGTGACTTTCATAAAAAGGCGTCTTCTCTACAAACAAGTATCTACTCCAGACCATATCCACCTGTCCTCCTCCTCCCTCCCCTCATCCACAAACAGCTGAAACCTCGTTTCTGTCTCTCTCCCCTACTCTTCCAAAACATAACTCCTAATCAACTAAAAAAATGCCTAAATTTCTCTCCCACTCATCTACATAAACTCCAAATCAGTAAATACCTTTCTAAATACCACTAACTCGTGGGCGGGGTCAAATGCTGGATCCAGCCAATAGCATGCTGACATTGAGCTCCAACTCAGCCAATGGCTGAGCAGCGTTGAGCTCCACACCGAACTGCACACAGCAGTCAGGGTTTCTTGGGCAGGTCTGCCAGTATTGAGTGTTGTTTTCAGTTCTGTCAGTAGATGGTGCTGTTCTTTCTTTTGTATTCCTTTGCTAGAGTTATCACAGCCAATCAGAAAGACCCAGGTCAGGAAGATTCAGGACGTGAGTCTGCTATGTTTAGTTAATGGCTGACAGCGACAGAGGTCAGTGTGAAATTAAATCGTCATCCATCCTTTGTTGTTGTTTTACCGAAAGCATTGCCTGTGAGTATTTATATCATTTAACATGTCTAAAAGGATATTTTGAGGATCATTTTGTGTTTCTAGTATTTTGAAGAGTTATAATTAATGAACCGTTGTTTCAGTGATACGACCTTATTGTGACTTTATGCAGTTTTGAGATATAACTCATCTTAGATCGTTTCTTGCAATTTGATCATTTTAGTGAGCAATTTAGCAGTTCATTACATAGCGACTGTGATAAATGTGCACCTTTATTTCAACATCGAAACATATTTGTCTGTGTTTAGCGAGCAGTACCTTTTTATACGCCTAACACTAGTAAGCACAGCATTCATTTGTTACACTCATTTGTCTGTATATATTGTAATTATTACAAGATGGTGGATATTTATACCTGTCATTTACATAGTCAAGTGACTGAATATTGTTTTTGATATCCTTCTGCAGTTTTACTCTGTTGATGATTGAAGGAAACGTCTCATTAAAGGGTCAAAGAGTTATCTATCGGCAAAGCTGCATTCAAGTCAAGCAGTAAAGGGCAGAACAGATGTCTTGTGTTCAAACAGCTCAATTGGTGTAAAAAAACATGCATTTTCTACCCTGAGTGTGATATCAAAGTCAGCAAGTGAACATAGTCTAATTGTAATCTCCCTAAAACCAGTTAAAGTGACCCAATCTTATTTCACACTCTTCATTTCTAATGTACAAAAAAGTCAGACATACCTGAGGGTCTCCACTCATCCGTGGGTTTCCAGCCCAGTGAACCTCTGGTTGTGGGATGGCATAAATCCCACCCTCGCCCATGAATTGGGCCACTTCTCTGTCTGCTTCTTCTTCGTACAAAGACCGTGGTCCTGATGGTCCCGTAGGGGCCACTCCATTAGAAAAAGGCTGAGCAGTAGACCTCGGTATCCCGGCTGTAGCATCTCTCTCTGGTTCTGGTCCCTTGGTTCGAGCCTGTCCACCACCACCTAATCCTGGTAAGGAGATCTTGGACAGGTTGATCTGGGAAGGGTCCAGTTTGATCCTGGCAGTCTGTAGAGCACTGACTCCATCTTGATTTCTGAGGATTGATTGCCCATTCCTGTTGTCCGTGTGGGAGGATTCTTCCACAGCAGCGCTGGATCCCTGGCTCCTGCCTGATACATCTCCACCTGGTGTTAAACCTCCAGGTAATGGCTTCTTAATGGACTTTAGGAGGCTGAGATCTGGTTTGACAGGGAGCACGAGCTTGGCGCCTGGTTTTGGGGGTCGGGGCTCTGATGTAGCTTGCTCTCCGGTGGTACTTGACGGAGCAGAAGCTGCTTCAGACACCTCAGTTGCTTCTGACTTTCCCAGTTTATTCATCCTTGGCAGTACTACGGCATATTTGGCTTCTACTTCTTTCTCTCCAGCCTCGGCTTCCTTTCCTCCTTCCCCTGCCTTGCTCCTGGTTTTCCTACCGGCCAGACTGGTTTTACTTGCAACCCTCATGGCCATTCTGTGTTTAAGGATGCTGCCCTTGGACTTCCTTGGGCCTTGCTTCTGTTTGATCCCACGCAGGGACAGCCAGCGTGAGATGCTGATTGCTCGAGTCCAAGCAGAGAGCTTCTTTCTCAGGTTTAATCCCCGCGGCATGTTCTTCTGGAACCAACCGGACATCCTGTTAAAAGTGCTCATGCCTTTTCTTTGTGCGATCAAACGTTCCTTGATTTTGTTTGACTCGACTTCAGTCCCTTCGCTCTCTGACGTCTCTTCGTCCTTTGCTTTTTGTCTTGTCTTAACCTTCCCTAACAGCGAGCTCTTGGTTCCACTACTCTGCTGCTCCTCTGGCTCCAGGAATGCTTTGAGATCTTTCCCCTTATTTTTAAGAAGCATGATCCGGTTTTGGCCTTTTAGTGCTTTGCTCAGAGTTGGCTGCACCTCCTCTTCTTCGCCATCCTGATCGACGTCTACCAGCGCTGGCTGGGTCTCATCTCCGGCTGGGTCAGGAACTTGCTGTGGTTGAACTTCCTCTGCTGCAGGACTGGGTTTATCCTCCTTCTTTTGCTTCTTCTTGTTCTTTTTTTCCTCCTTTGCTCTCTGTTTGGCTTCCTTTTCCAGCCTTTGCTTCTCTGCTTTGGCCCTCTGTTTCTCCTCCTTCTCCGCCTGCTTGTCTGCCTTGGTTTTCTTGAACATCTTGTGTTTCGACTTTTGCTCAGGCTCTTCCACAGGCTTTGTGGGACGCTGAGACCGTCTGACTTGTCTTCTGGTGTTACGAGAGGTCCGTCTTCCAGTTGTGACCTCCTGGGTTATCTCATCCTCACTCCCATCACTACTAACCGCCTTTGTCCCTTCAACCTGTGTCTTCTCTTCCTCTCCTGCTTGACTTGATCCACCTGATTCCACTTCAGATTCCTGTCTGGATTTGGTGTCCTCTTTGTCTGACTCCTCGTTTGCAGTCTGCTCTGTATCTCTTTGAGTATCAGACGCCTCGGCTTCCTCCTGACTGCTCTCCTCGCTCCCCTGGGTCTCCTCTGGCTCTATGTTACTGCCCGGCTCATTCTCCTTCTCATCATTACTCGTGTCGTCTTCCGTCACCTCCGCGGAGCTTCCTGCATCGCTCTCTGATTCCTCCTCCTCTTCATCCTCTTCACTCTCTGTCACTCTGTCACTCTTCTTGTTGCGTTTTCTCCCTTGTGTTGCTGCTTTTGGTTGCTGTTTACTAGTCTTATTCACACCTCTCATGCATTTACCCTCTTTATCCAGTTGGGATGATCTTCCATTTGCAGGTTTTCTGTTCCCTAATGTGCAATCGGGTTGTATCTGCACATCCTCTTTCTTTTTGCCCTGATCTGCTCTGTTTCTTCTTCTACTCTTCACTTTATTTGCCTCTTTTTCATCCTCCGTAGCCTGTGCATCCCTTCTTCTTTCTCTTTTTCCATTGGGAACTTTAGAAGAGCCATTATGGGCATCATTTTTCTGTTGATTTCCCTTTTTTGCAGCCTCTCCCTTTCTCTTTTGAGGATTTGCCCTATCTTGGGATTTGACTGGTGACATGGCAAGCATTTAAATTACCTGAAACACAATGAAAGCATTTGTTATTTTACAATAAAAGAAGAAAGAAAAGCAAAAAGCAAAAAAGTGGTCACCCCCTTGGGTGTTTTATCTTTTTATTGATTTTATAAACCAATCATGGTCAATATAATTTGGCCTTTTTTGCCAAAAAATGTACAAAAAAAACTCTTTAATGTCAAAGTGAGAACAGATTTCAACAAAGTAATGACAACTAAACAAATATATGTAAATTAAATAAATGACTGCATAAATATTCACCCCCTTTAAAGTGGCTGACCTAATTCAACAGAGGTCCAGATAATTGGTGCTAGTAGTCTCACAATTAGTGAACTGGGGATCAGCTGAGTGCAGGGAATGTGTCTCAAGTGATTTTATTATAAAGACACCTGATTCTGGAAGGGCCAGTCACTGGTTGATCAGTATTCCTGGCTACCATTACACCATGAAGACCAAAGAACACCCCAAGCAACTCAGAAACAATACTATGGAAAAATGTAAGTCAAAGGATTGATAAAATCATCAAGAACTGAAGGAATATGGCACATGTGTAAATCTGCCTAAATCAGGCCATCCTCATGAACTGAGTGACCGTGCAAGAAGGACACTAGGGATGGGGGCTACCAAGACACCAATGACTACTCTGAAGGAGTTACAAGCTTCAGCAGCTGAGATGGGAGAGACTGTTGCCTGGGTTCTTCACTATTCAAGCTTTATGGGAGAGTGGCAAAGAGAAAGCCACTGTTGAAGAAAACTCATTAAACGTGAACTAGATTTTGACAAAAGACATGTTGGAGACTCCATGGTTAAGTGGAAGAAAATTACTTGATCTAATGAGACCAAAATTGGTACTGGTTATGTATCAGACAAGATGATTTGTTTGGCATACACCAAATACTGCACATCACCACAAACAAGGGCTGAACAATTTGTGAAAATTTTCTAATTGCAATTTTTTCTGCAATATTGCAATTGCGATTTAATATGCGATTGTTTAGGTTCCTTATTTTATGTGTTGTTCAACAAACATAAGCAAGAAATCATTCTATATTATAACGAGCACAATATTAGATAAGTTAAACTAGAGATAAACAATTTAGAAAAAGATATCTTAGTGTAATTTTGGCTTTTATAGCCAATTTTATATCAATTGCTACATTGAAGGGAATGATCATTTCTCATATTATTCTTAATTTTCAAGTGTATATGCATGTGCAAGAAAAATAGGATTTCATTCAATGAAATAAAAATAAAAAGACACTTGAATGTTTAAGTAAAGTGTAAAGCATATAAAAGAAAAAGACTGTATCCAACTGGTTATTTCAACACTTTTCAGGTTAAAGACATATTGCACTGTCTGCAGTTTGAAAATTTCAGCATGCCACATTATGATTTAATCTAATTTGTGAATAATTGCCGAGCCCTACCACAAACACACCGTCCCCACCGTGAAGCATGGTGTTGGTGACATCATGCTGTGGGGATGCTTCTCAGCAGCCTCCCCTGGAGGGCTTGTAAAGGCAGAGAGTTAAAATGAATGTGTTAAATTATAGGGAGCAAATGCTACTCAGAAATGGTTGAAAGACACCAAGATGAATGTTCTAGAGTCCAAGCCTGAATCTCAATTCAGTAGAGAATCTGTAGCTGAACTTGAAAAGGACTGCTAACACCAGATCCCAAAACACAACCTAGCAGAGCTTGAGCAGTTTACATATATTTATTTAATGGGCATGACTTTGTAGAAATCTGTTTTCACCTTGACATTAAAGAGGGATTGTTGTACTTTTTTTGGTCAAAAAGTCAAATTGTTTTTACCATAATTGATTTATAAAATCAATCAAAAGGTAAAACATCCAAGGGTTGAATATTTTCTAGGTGCTATACATCTGTCAGACTCAGTGAAACCACATTATCTTTCAACTTTTAGGCAAACTGCAAATCTTTAATCCAAACATTTAAGTGTTATTTTTCTTTACACTTATAGTAACTTTAAATAACCTAAAGTAAATACATGTTTTTACTGACAATGGAGGAAGAAAGAAGTGCAAATTTAAAAGACAAGCAAGATAACACTACCTATAAGACAACGATTAAGACCTAAGATTCTCGGCTGAGTGATTATTTAGGACTGTCAGCAGAGCATTACATCTGTCAGACTCAGTGAAACCACATCATTGGCCCCATCTTTCAACATTCAGGCCAAGTTTCAAACTTAACTCCTAACTTAAGGCCAACTTCAACTAGAATAGTGACTTAGAATTACCCAGAACATATCAAACACTTGTTTTTAATGGCTGTGAGGAAGAAAGTAGTTTATTTTCAAGCAGCCAATCACTGGAGAATATAAAACAACAAAAAGACTACCAGTTAGACCAATTTGATAAGCAAGACTCTTAAAAAAGAACAATTTATGACTGTAAGCTGAGTCACATCTGTCAAATCAGAGAAACCACATCATTGGCTCCATATTTCAACATTTAGGCCATGATTCAAACTTTAAGTTGCTGATCCTTGCCCTTTGGTGAAGCAGGCATTTTTTTTAAGACCTAAATCAGTCTGAGCTGATTAAATCTTTCTAGGTGTTATTACAAGGAAAGGTTTGAGCGTTGCATTGCGTTTCAATCAAGAGGAATTTCACTGAAATCAATGCAGTGAAAGAAAGCAATCACAAAGGAAATGTTATACAAAGTGGTGAAGAATCAACCCCTTGCAGGATGAAACGACTCCCCTTTTCCTTCCTGAAAAGCAAACACCAGCTGGTATCTGCAGGTCAGATCTAAGCTGCAGTGAAAGCCTATCTTTAGATCCGCCTAAATGTGGTTGTATAGCCTGCACACCCCGGGGGCAGATCAGTGAGAGCTCTGTCAGTGAAATATAGCTTACCGGCTTCTCAGGTGAAACCCCGGCATGGCTGGGGGGCCGCGAAGTGCTCCAGCTCGTCCTGAAGAGCTGATGTCACTGATACAAACACGCACCCATGTTCAGGAGGAGTCACACTCATATCCCACCCACTGACATTATGAGGCACGCAGCCACGTTTGTGCTTTATGCATTCACATAATAACCCGGGCCACAAAGGTGAGCTGGCGTGCACTGACCCGCACTCTAACACACACAAAGTACCTTCTGAATAATGGAGCTCAGCCTGGCAGCTCACACTGATCTGCTACCGTTAATGTGGCCAGCTGGTGAATGGTCGGGACGAAAGGTGAGAGGTGCTGCTGGGAACCATCAACAATGGGTGCTGATGGAGGAGAGAGGGAGAACGAGGGAGGGGGAGAAAGAGGGGGAGAGAAAGGGAGTTCATTACCTCCTGGCTTCTGAGAATCCATCAGAGTGTGCAGGAATCTTTAAGGCATCTTTATTGCCAACATATCAGACCTGATCAGCTTTATTCAGACATCCAAACATTCTCTTTTTATTATAGTTCAAATTCAAATCAATGCCATTTTTAAGATCCAAATATTTCTCAAATACATTTCTGAGTCCAGTGAATCAATTCTTCCCAGTGTGTTGATCAGTGACTGATATTATGAAGACCAATAGATGTGTTTTATTAAGTTAACTGTAAGATTGATCATTTAAATGAGCGGTCTGTCATAGTTAACTAAAACTAACTAAATAATTAAAACTAAAATTCAAAAATAATTTTAATTAACTGAAACAAAAAGAAAACACTAAGCTTTACCCAAAACAAAACAAAACAAAAAAAAAAAGAAAAACTAACTAAAACTGTACAGAGCGCTTACAAAATTAACTAAAATAAAATAAAAACTAAAGAAAAAATATCCTTAGTTTTAGTCTTTGACACAACCAGACTGACTGGCACCTACATACAAGTCTGGGAAGTTTAAAATTGCCTGATCTGATTGGTTAAGACCAGTGTTAATTTTGTTGACTAATTATTTTCATCATAGTTTTCGTCAACAGCCTTTTTTCCCCTGACGAAAATGAGACGGTATCTAATAAAAACAATTGCACATGAACAAAATCAAAAACCAAATTTACTGACACTTTCGTCAACAAATAAAAATGAGACGAAAATGTTTGACAGAGACTTTATCCAATCAGACCTAATTTTGTCATGTAGGAAGTAGGGGCAAGTTAGGCATATATCCAATCACAGTCTCCATATTCATGGAGATAAGGTGTACTGTTTGTTGTGAATTCTGGTATTGCTACTGCCAGGTAGCCAGAATAAAGGTGACTGGATTTCACATGAAAGTTAAATTTGTGTCTGTTAATTTATATATTCAAACTTTACTAGCATTCAGTAAAGGGTTGATCGATTTTTCATTTATCCAGGTGTAAAAAAAAATGGCTTCAGAAAAATTTAACATTAAAAAATGCCTTACCCTTTATACTCCATATTATATTCGACTAAATTTAATGTAGATTTCGTCGACTAAAATGTTGGGAAAATTCCTCAACTAAAACTGGACTAAAACTAAAACAATTTAGGTGATGAAATTATGACTAAAACTAAAAGATATTTTTTTGCAAAAGACTATAACTAAAACTAAATTAAAAAGTGCTGTCAAAATTAACACTGGTTAAGACCTCAAACAGTGGTAGTTTTATGTCTGGAGTTGTATTCAAACATTGTCATTAAATAAATAAATGATAAGGGAAGAGTAGCCTGTTTTAATATATACTAAAATGTATGATGCTCACTCAGCTTCAACAACTATCCATAAAGAAATTAAACTAAGACAAAAACTAATAAAAACTAAACTAAAACAAAGCATTTTTGCAAAATAAAAACTAAACTAAACTAACAAACCAGCAGTAAAACTAATAAAAACTAAACTGAAATCAAACACAGAAAGTGAGAACGAAATAAAAATAAAAACTAGGGCTGGGTATTGTCACTGATTTCCCGATTCAATTCAATTTCCGATCCGATTTGATTCAATATCGATTCATTGAGAGACATTTCAGCTACAGTACCTGTTTTGCTTGAATATGCAAGGGAGTCTCAGAGAACTAATGGCAGAAATTATACTTTCAGTTGAATTATAAATAAGAAACCTTCTAACTGGGCCTAATATTTAAATTTTTAAAGTTCACACTAAAAACTGCCCCTAAACTTTTTTCCTGATAATACTTTTTATTGACCAACACATTTGATCAATCAACATAATAAAGTGCAACAAAGACTTTACAGTCAGTAATAAAAGATTGATCTTTGAAAAAAAATGAATCGATATCGAAAATTTAAACAAAAAATCAATCTGAATTGGAAAAATCCATTTTTTGAACCCAGCCCTAATAAAAACTAATGAAAAATCCAAAACTATCATAACCTTGGTCTGAACCATGAATTAGAGCTAGGAGACAGCTTGTTATACATTACGAAATATCCTGGAGCGCATGTACAAAATGACTCACTGACATTCAAGATTAGCTGTTTTTTTTTTCAAGTAATAACCAAGTTAAAGTTTACAGTTACTCAAACCTACTTTAAATTAAGTCTCAGTGTTTTAAATAGTAACCAGAGGTAATTATCTTGTAATTTCTCAGTAATAAGGTGGTCATGACCTTGAAATAAGTGAGAATTTTACCAAGTAATAACTAGACAATACGGTAATACTGAGGAAGTACACTGCCCGTCCAAAAAACCACCACCACCTAGATTTAACAAAGCAAATAGTTAAGAGCCTCCCATTGGTTTATTACTGCATGGATGATTATGTTTCAGCTATTTAACCCGAACTGATGCAGTGAGCAGCTTCTTATTTCTTAAACAACAATGTTGGCAGACACATCCTGTGGTTGTAGAAAAGATGTTCATCTATTTCAGAAGAGTCAAATTATCAGCATGCATCAAACAAAGAAAACATCTAAGAAACTACTAAAACTGGGTTAAGAACTCTCCAACACATTATTAAAACTGGAAGGATAGTCGGGAACCATCATCAGAAAAAAATCTTGAATGATCATGATTGGTGATCACTTAAATGTTTGGTGAAATCAATTTGTATAAAATTTCGTATAAAAACATTAGTAAGAACATTTCCACACGTACAATGCAAGGAGAACTCATGGGATTGGGACTGAACAGTCTAGTGTAGTGGAGTCTTAAGAAAACCAGTTATCAGTGAGGCTAATTGGGAAAAAAGGCCTCAATTTGCTAGGGAGCATAAAGATTGGACTCTGGAGGAGGGTGATTTACCCTGTTGGAGAGTGATGAGCACACCAGGGTAAGACGAGAGGTGGATGAAGTGATGCTCCCATCATGCCTAGTGGGGTTGCTGCAGTTGGTCAGGTCTAGGTTCAGCTATGTTATGAAAAATGAGGTCAGCTGACTGCCTGAATATACTGAATGATCAGCTTATTCCATCAATGGATTTTTTCTTCCCTGATGACACGGGCAAATCTTCAAAGAGTGACTCAGGGGCATAAGACAATTTTCACACGTAGCAGCGGCCCGACTCGATTGATACAAGATCTTAACGAAAAATTAATGCAACTCTGGATGGACACAGCAGATAAGTGTTGTAATCAAAGCTAAAGATGGTCTGACAAAATATTAGAGTGTGTGACGTTTTTTTTTTTTTTTTTTTGGTGGGCAGTGTATTCACATAGGAATAATGTATTTATTATCAAGTAATTTCTTGTAATATTGTAGCAATCCTCTGGTATTTAGGTGGTATTTCACCAAGTAATTTCTTAGAAATAAGATGATAATTTTCTATGTAAGTAGCTTGATAATTTTTTTTAGACCACTTAAATGCCAGAGAATTGACACATTAATATGATGGTTGGAGTAAGAATAAAATACCACCTAATTACCAGAGAACTGCCAAAGTATTTGAAGGCTAGGGGGTACAGGTTAGAGGGTTAGGGTAAAATAACACCCAGTGCCACAGTATTAGAAGATTTGGGGATAAAAGGTTAGGTTTAGGTTGCATGACTCAATTCTTTAAACAACCTTCAACTGTTAGGTTTGTCAGGTTAGAATTTCTGACTTTATATGCTTGCATTTTTTCAATTGTATTAAATACAAGTTTACATTTTAAACCCAAGATTTCTCTTGACTTTTCAAACTCAAAACTTTTGAGTTTGGTATCTCACAGATTGATGCCCTAACAAACTCAAATATTAAGGTTTATTTTCTCAAAAATTAGTTGTTTCATTCTACTTTTTATGTTCTATGTACTTTTTATGTGTATTGTAAGCCTTCATGTACAGCAGACTGAAGCTGATCCTGATATAAGCCCCTTTTTCTAACAAATAGGATGGGCTGTGAATCCAGGATCAGTTCAAATCAAAACCTTATTCTGAATCATGAGATGAAAGATCCCCACCCCTAGATCGGATGACTTTGATTTGTCCACTGAGCTCTCTAGGAGTGTTTTTTGAAGTGAAATGCGACATTAAGGAGCAGTGGTGGACTTATTTTACATCAATGTGAAAACAGAAAGAGGCTATGAGTAGCATCCAGCTGCTGCCCTGGTAGCTAAACTCTGGTGCATCTAAAACAATAAAATAATGTGGGATTAATGCAGTTACAAAATTAATGGTTGATTTCAGACCTTAATTTCATCATATTAATACAGTTGCTGACAGCCTTAGAACACATTAGCCATAGCGATCCAAGAAAGAGCCCAGATTTGAAGAAGATACAGAAATTATCATTAAGCTTGTCCTGATTTGTCTTAAAAGTATCAAACAAATTAATCCAGTCTGTTAGCATTTAAATCTTTGTGGATTTTACTGTAAGCATGCTGTGTTAAAGGATAACGTCGTGGTGGTTATTCACTGTTGTTGCACTTTAAATGTTCCTCACTGATGAACTAATAAACTGCAGTGACATTATGAGAAAAGTACTGTAACAGCCTGAATGTGTTTTAGGGCTCATCTTCATCATTAAACAAAATAACATCTCCAGTTGTGGGCGCTGTACAAAAGCTCCAGGTATCCAGGTATAATTTTCTAGCTCATTAAACGTCATCAGGTTGCAAATGATGGACTCGCCTTGCAGGGTCGTCCTCTAACAGCGCCGCTGCTGTGAGACGGCCCGGCCTCAGCCAGCAGCTCCTCACAGAGCTCAGGTTGCAGAAAAGCCTCCGTAGCTTCGAGGCAATTAGGGGACAAAGCGCCTCTTTCTATTATAGATGATCAAAACTCTTGGCTGTGCTTGTATGACAACTGATCCCTCTTTTATCCACTTCACCGGAGACGACTCCTGAAGACTAAGACTGGAGACCGGCTTCTGGAAGAAAACAGAGACCCAGAGAAGTAGAGTTTGGAGATCTGATCAGACGACCTAAATGAGTGGTTAGGAGTCTAAATGTTTGGCCTTTCTAGTGTGCTGGTAGAGCTCAGAGACTATGAAACATCATTCATGTAAGAATTCTCTGCAATATCGCAGAAATGAAGGAGATCAAGCACTGAAATGCCACTAACCTTGAAACACTACATGGGGCTGACTCCAAAAATGACTATTTAAAATGACAAAACAGAAGAATAAAACATGTTTACAGCCTTTGACTGAAAGTACTCTGATTTTCACAACTAGTTTCTTAATTTTCTTGACAAGTGACCCTTTGTTGGCTCTGTAATTGATAGTTCTAGCCTGCCATTTAGAGAGCCAACAAAAGGGTCACTCCTGCAAGGCTACTGTCAGCAGACAAGACTTCCCCCATGCCAAGTCTAACATGGCTGAAGGCCAGTTTGGGTGCCAGAAAGAGTGAGCCAAGACATCTGCATCGGCAGCTTTCTCTTTTCCACTCTCTCGTAAAGCTTTGACTGGTAAACCACGGCAACAGTTGTCATATGCAGAGTCTATCCTATCTGATCTTTTCTACTACGAATATCTTTCATTGTGGTTCTTTGCCCTTCTTGTAATAAAGAAAATTCCAGTTCTGATGAAATTTCTGCTATAGCTGCATTCATGCAAATCTCTTTACTGGCCGCCATTGTTTACCAGCCTGCAGCCCCTTAAACTAAACCAAGTCTGTAGCTACCGTCTCTTTTTCCTCAAAGGATGCTGATTGACCCAGCCGTTCTCTGGCCAAGAACAAATGTTTCAGCTTGAAGCTTTGGATCCAACTGATACCAGATGTGGTTTCTGACCAATGCATCGGCTTTACAGGGTAATTGCTCTTCTTCTGGCGGTTTTTCAAACCAAACATGCATACTCCCATCCACTTCATCGGACTGTGTGCAGACGCAGGTGTGCTTGGGCATCGAACAACGTTACTAACATGAAATCAGAACAGCAGAGAAGAGGGGAAGGCACGCTACGAAACAATCACACCTCAAGGGAAAACACTTTTCCTATTTTTAACCAGATGTTTTCCCCCACAGTTATGAATAAGGTGAGACAATAAAAAACAGACACACTGGTTCAGCAGAAAAAAAACATGTAATAATTATCCACAAAAGACTGTAGTGTGAGGTTACAAATAAAAAATTAGGGTTCTTGATCAGTTCACTACAAAAATATATTCTAGGCTGATGCTAAAATACCCAGCATTGTGAGACACAGTACCAAAATATGATCTAGTATAGCAGCCAACCCCGTTACAACAGGCCCACAGGTACGCACTGAGTCACAGACATACTGTATATATTAAACACATTTCACTAAAGTAGCTTACAATTACATTCCTAAATTACATTATCATCATTGTTGGAATAAAAAAAAGTTTACATAAAAATAATTAAAAACCAAAACCCCTTAAAAGCTGTTCCCCCAAAAAAATGACAGCATGGTGAAGTACCGACGGCCCAGTGTGAAGTCAGAGTGGACGGGAGGAGACAGGGCTGTGTGAGCAGAAACAACCGTTTGTAATGCTATCAATGATTCCTAAATGTTAAAAGACAAATAAAACAACTATTTAACATCACTGTGGTTCAACGCACATCTTTTTTTTTCTCTTCTGGGGCAAAACTGAAGACATTTTCCCTTAACAGTTCGTCTGAGGAGGACAGAAGCTCATTTATGCTGAGAAAACATGCAAGGAAATGAAAAAAACTGATTTGTAGAAGTGAATGACTGCAGAAGCATACTGCATTCACTTACCAAAAAAAAAAAAAGTCTTCTCTGTTTTTTTCTGGTTTAACGAGATAGTAACAGCTCTGGTCACAACAACGCCAGTTGAAAATGGTTGGCTTTGTTTTCCAACAGCATTTTGGGTGCCTGGAAATGCCAAGTGTTAACAGATTTCAGAGTGCAAAAGAAACAGCACTTGCAGTATGTATGTACAGTATGTAAACTGAAATTTAATGCACATGCACTCCCAGTCAATATAATATCTGAGTTGGTGAACTAGAACAGCAATGACGCGTTTGTCGACACATTCTCTTGCTGGCAACTGGGGTTGAATGATTACGCATTTTCCATTTTAACAGCACAATAGTCACTTCACGGGGCATGGGATATTAGTCATGTGACTTGAGTTTTCAAGGTTCCGCAACTGATACACGGTAAAACTCACATTAACATCAACATCAGCAGTCATCACAGATACACCGTCATAACACAGACGCTCGGCTACAACGCTGATTTCAGGTGACTATTCCTGCCATCAGCAGCACCTCAGCCTGGTGCCTGTTAATCCTACAGCCACATACAGCATGGACAGTGTTGATGTTAACATCTTTTTTCACTTCCTTTTAATTATAAACTCACAGGGCTGATCGTGTCCACCACTTTGAATGCTGTTGGAAATGGTTGAGTTTGTAGTACCACATTAGCAAGCATGTTTGGTTGTGCTATTTGTTTATTCTGCCCTCATACTTGCACGAGTCTATTTTATTAAGGTAAACAGATCCACTAGATGTGGCTGTCTCACAAGGTGAAGTGAGGCAAGGTCTCTGTGACCATTCCTAGCAAGGCATGTTAAGCATTTTGATAAAGGGATTTATGAAACGCCGGTGGAGGCGTGCACTCTGCCCACGGTGCTTGCACGTGTACACTGACAAGTGCCTGTATAATGTGATTTCTGAACACCTGGTGGTAATACCGTTTACCACGGTGAAACTGGGGGAGGGTATTAGACATGTCCGTACATTAACATCTCACAGCTTTGCAGAAGGAAGCGTATTTTCATATGTTTGTGTTGTTTTATTATAAAGTCAAACTGCTCATTACTGGCCTGGCATGTGTACTAAATAGTTTTTTAGTTTTTTTGGGGATCTTTTAGGGCAGTGGTTATCATCAAAACATTGTGGAGAACAAAGAACGATTACATTTCCAATTTGTGAAAACATTAATGCAGAAAAAACAGCATTTCTCTTCTTTTTTAAGTGAATGCTTAAGGCTTCTATAAAAAAACGGTTGTAAAAAGGATGAAAAGATAATCAAAAATGTAAAACCATGAGCCAAAATGTCATGACTTTAAAAGAAATTCTGACCTTTTTAGCTTGCACATTTTCGAACATGTCAACTAAATAAAATACTTAAACGGCTACATAATAAATTATAAATTAAAAATGTTTTGTTCACTCAGGTTCCTGTGGTTTTGTATAACAATTTTGACAAACTGCGAGTTTAGTTCTTTCCTTTTCTACGTCTTCTCTGCAGAAATGAGCTTCAACCGTTTAAATCGGAGGTTTCTTCAATTGAAAAAATTAAGAAATCAGGCACAAATTACATTAAATTCAAGCTACAGAATATTCTTAGCAAAATATTTCAGTCCTTCCCCCATGTTCCCTTCCAGCTGTTTGTCCATGTGGGGAGATGAAGGCCAGCAGAGGGAAGAGTGCTGATTGGACGAAGCGTTTCTAGTGAAAAGGCTGGTGGTGATAGAAGGCTTCAGGATGCAGGCGTGGAGGTTATTAAACCACTTCGATCGGTGGCAGTATCAGGGTGCTGGTTGGATGAATTTTGGCGTTGGTCACGTGTCAGGAATGTGCTTCATGTAGCTTTGGGTTCAATGTCAGTGACCGTGCTGTGCGTCTGTGTACAGCGTGTGGTCTTCAGGCACAGGTGGTGTTTCTTTCTCCATCTGCACCGCAAGTGAGCGAGTCTTCAAACAGCCGAGCGGCTCGCTTAAAGCTTGACCGCCGGAGTCCTTTGGTGTCTCTGTGTGGTCGCTATGAGCTCAGAGAGAGAGGTCAGTCACTGAGGCGAGGGGTCGGGGGTCAGTAGTGGTTGTGTCAGCAGAGCAGGAGGTGCTACAGCACTGCAGTTATCACATTGACATCACCGTTCACGCTGCAGGGAAGAGAGAAAAAAGTTAATACTTGAGATTCATAACATTTCAATGCATTTAAATACAACCAGACATTTTTTAGTTATTGAGCTAATTTGACAAAAACTAGAACTTTACACCAATGGACCGGTTTGTCTTAGTCTTACATACAGGTGCATCTCATTAATGTGAATTTCATGAAAAAGTTCATTTTTCCTGTGATTCAATTCAAAAAGAGAAACTTCCATATAGTATAGAAGTGAAACATTAAGACTTTTTGTTTGAATGTCATTGATTACAGCTTACAAAAATAAAAATCCACAATCTCAAAATATGAGAATATCACAAAACATAAGTCCAAGACAAGAATTTATGAAACAGAGACATTGGCCTTCTGGGTAACTCTGCTCATTTAAGCACTTTTGCTTGGTTGGAGCTCCTTTTGCACAAATCCCTGCATTTATGTGACATGGCATGGAGGCAATCAGTCCGTGGCACTGCTGGGGTGTTATGAAACCCAGGTTGCTCTGATAGCAGCCTTCAGCTCATCTGGATTGTTCAGTCTGGTGTCTCTCATCTTCCTCTCAACTCTTCCCCAGAGATTCTCTCTGGGGTTCAGGTCAGACCAGTTGGCTGATCAGTCAAACACAGTAACACTATGGTCAGCAAACCAGTTCCTGGTAGTTTTGGCGTCACTGTGGACAGGTACCAAGTCCTGCTGGAAAAGGAAGTCAGAACCTCCATACAGCTCTTCAGCAGATGGAAGTATGAAGTGCTCTAAAACCTCCTGGTGGACAGCTGACAGTGTTGTCTCTGGACTTGATAAAGACCAGTGGACCAACAGCAGCAGATGACATGGCACCCCAAACCATCACTGACTGTGGAAACGGAAACGGTGGACTTCAAGCACTGAAGGATTCTGTGCTTCTCCGACCTTCCTCCAGGCTCTGGGCCCTGGATTTCCAAATGAAATTCAAAATTTACTCTCATCTGAAAACAGGACTTTGAACCATTGAACAACAGTCCAGTTCTTAGCCCAGATGAGACGCTGATGACATCTGTGGTTCAGAATATGCTTGACACTATGAACATGACAGTTGCAGTCCACTTCCCGGACCAGTCTGTGTGTGGTGGCTCTTGATCCACTGACTTCAGCCTTGGTCCACTCCTTGTGAAGCTCCCAAAGTTCTTGTATCTGCTTTATTTGACAATCCTCTGAAGGCTGAGCTCATCCCTGTTTATTGTGCACCTTTTCTTACCACGCTTTTCCCTTCTGGTCAACAATATACTTCGATACAGCCTCTGAGAACAGCCTGCCCTTTCAGCAGTGACCTTCTGTGGCTTACCTTCCTCATGGAGGGTGTCAATGATTGTCTTCTGGGCATTTATCAAATCAGCAGTCTTCCACATTAGTGGGGTTTTGTGTACTGAACCAAAATGAGAAAAAGAAGGCTCAGGAAACCTTTGCAAATTGGATATTTTCCACAATGTTCAAATAGTTTGAGCTAGTGTACTTAAGACTTTTGCGAGCTGTAAGCTGTAATCATCAAAATTAAAACACAACTCTTTCACTCTGTACAATATGAATCTAGAATTTATAAAAGTTTAACTTTACATCTTATTCAATTTTTTTTAGATGCACCTGTACATTTGTATTTGAAGATGCTGTAGGTGAAGAGAGAGACAGCATGCAGCGATGGACGAGTGCTAGCAGCTAAAACAAAGCTGTGATACAGACAAATAAGGTGTTGTTTCCTGATTGTTTCTAAGTGATTAAACGCTAAATAACTTTGAGACAGGGCACGACTTCCACTCAGATGTGAAGGAAGATTATGGGTTTTGTCTGCTTGATGCTTAAGATGAGCCTCTTCGCTTCGCCCTCCATCACAACCTCTATCCTCGCTGACTTTTAAATTTGCTAATCGGCAAATAAGTTTTATTAAGTCTCTTTCTTATTTCATAAAGATGAACGTGTTAATGTTAGTGTCTGATACAGACAGATGGAGAGCAGAGAAGAGAGACAGAAATGTCTCCTGGTCCCTGACATTTTTTCACCACGTCCCAAACTGCAGATTTCTACACACCAAGATAGTTGAGGAGAAGGTGCACATCTAAACTCCCGAGCTATGACCTGCTCATCACTGACGTTTCTGAAGATCCATCAGTTCTGCCTGTAGTATTTAAGCACATATTCAATGAGCTACAGAAGCTTGTTTAATCCAAAAGGCTCAATGCTTCCTGTAGTTAGGTCAGATTGAAGTAAGTTCATACAGTTGAAACCAGAAGTTTACATACACTCTATAAGAAGGCACATAAACTTTTTTTTCTCACCATCTAACATTAAATCAGATTAAACTTTTCCTGTTTTTGGTCAATTAGGATAACCAAGATTATTTCTATTTGCTTGATTGCCAGAATAATGAGATGGATCATTTTTTAGACAATTTTTATTATTTTCTTGAGAGTCAGAAGTTTACATACATTTCATTAGTATTTGGTAGCATTGCCTTTAAACTGTATGACTTGGGTCAAACGCTTTGGATATGCTTCCACAAGCTTCTCACAATAATTTGCAGGAATTTTGGCCCATTCCTCCTGGCAGAACTGGTGTAACTGAGCCAAGTTTGTAGGCCGCCTTGCTCACATATGCCTTTTCAGCTCTGCCCATAAATTTTCAGTGGGGTTGAGATCAGGGCTTTGTGATGGCCACTCCAAAACATTGACTTTGTTATCCTTAAACCACTTTGTAACCAGTTTGGCAGTATGCTTAGGGTCATTGTCCATTTGGAAAACCCATTTGCGCCCAAGCTTTAACTTCCTGGCTGATGTCTTGAGATGTTGCTTCAGTATTTCCACATAATGTTCTTTCCTCATGATGCCATCTATTTTGTGAAGTGCACCAGTCCCTCCTGCAGCAAAACAACCCCACAACATGATGCTGCCAGTCCCATGTTTCACAGTTGGGATGGTGTTCTCAGGCTTGCAAGCTTCCCCCTTTTTTTCTCCAAATGTAACGATGGTCATTATGGCCAAAAAGTTCAATTTTAGTTTCGTCAGACCACAGAACATGTCTCCAAAAATTAAGGTCTTTGTCCCTGTGTGCATTTGCAAACTGTAATCTGGCTTTTTTATATTTCTTTTGGAGTAATGGCTTCTTCCTGGGAGAGTGGCCTTTCCGCCCATGTCGGTACAGGACTCGTTTGACTGTTGATAATGACACACTCTTACCAGCTTCAGCCACCATCTTCATAATGTCTTTTGCTTTTGTTCTTGGGTTGAGATGCACTTTTCGGACCAAAGCACGTTCATCTCTGGGACACAGAACCCGTCTCCTTCCTGAGCGGTATGATGGCTGGACATTCCCATTGTGTTTATACTTGCATATAATTGTTTGAACAGATGAACGTGGCACCTTCAGGCATCTGGAAATTGCACCCAAGGATGAACCAGACTTGTGCAAGTCCACAGTTCTTTTCCTGATATCTTGGCTGATTTCTTTTGATTTTCCCATGATGTTACACAAAGAAGCAGTGTGTTTCAGGTGTGCCTTAAAATACATCCACAGGTGTGCCTCTAATTAACTCAAATGTTGTCAATAAACCTATCAGAGGCTTCCAAAGACATGGAATCATCATCTGGGCTTTCCCAAATTGTTTAAAGGCATAGTAATCTTAGTGTATGTAAACTTCTGACTTTGAAGAAAGTAATAAAAATTGTCTAAAAAAATCCTTTTCTCATTATTCTGGCATTTAGCAAACAGAAATAATTTTGGTAATCCTAACTGACCAAAAACAGGAAAAGTTTCATCTGATTTAATGTTAGACGGTGAGAAAAAAAAGTTTATGTGCCTTTTTATATAGTGTATGTAAACTTCTGGTTTCAACTGTATTTATACTAGAATTAGACCCACCTTTTCATCAACTTTCTTCTTCGTCCATTAAAAGTAGCTGAAGACGGTTTATGATCATAGTTTCATTCAGGAAATTGACACTTATAAAAATAAAATGTCTCACCTCAGCTGTCAAGTGATGTTCCTCACGCTACAGCACTCTTCACATTGTTCTCCAGGAAAGACCTGCAGAAACAGACAACAGACTAAATCACTACAACGACAGCTTAACTGACACTTATTTCACTTTTATTTGCACTAATTTTTGAGCTGCAATACTCAATAAAAAATTACTTTGCTTGTTTTGTGATTTCATTACATTTCAAGTGAAAGCTGGTACCTTGATTTACTCTAACTCTTGCTGGGTGGTGCTGCAGACATTGAGAGAGTAATGCATGCATGTTATGCATTTTTTGGCTATTCTTTCATTTTTTAACTAATGAAATGAACTTCACTGAGATGGCTTCAGGAGATTTTGTTTAAATGAACAGCAAAGAGAAGGATAAAGAGATCAGAAAATATAAGTAATGACCACGTATTGGCCAACTAATTCATAACCTCTATTTTGGAGATGAAGTTGTAATGATGACACTAATGAGTGCTGTAATCTAACATTCTTTCTAAACCTATACATCAGTGGTTCCCACCCTTAGAGCCCCCCCAGTAATACCTAAGAAAAGTTAAGCCCCCCCCCATGACCCACTTGAAAAAATTAAACATCAATTTAAAATGTTTTTGCTGACAAAACCCTACATACGTAGTCCCTACATACGCTTGTTGTTGACAAAAGATCTATGCATAAGCTATCTATTATTATGCCAAGAAAAAAAATGTAATTCCCAAGTACAAAAAGTTGTTTATTTATGAGACACAAATATATTTTTTTCTCCTTTGAAAGTTGAAAATTTAACCACTGATTTCAGTTTACTTTCTTGTTTTTTCTTAACTTTACACTGTATTAAATTTAGAATTTCAAAAACTTGACATTTTTTTTAGTTTCGTATGTCAAAATGTAAGACTTTCAAGTTTTCCTTTAAATTTCTGACCTTTTAAAAGTGTGAAATTCTGAGTTTGATTTCCTGTTAAAATTGAACTTTATAACCTCAGAAGAAAAATGTTTACAGAAAAATGTTGACATTTTTTGCACAAAAATTAATGGATTCTCTTCATTTCAGAGTAGACAGCCCCCCGCCCAATCCAATAGTTGATCTCCAATATTCTGCTGGCAAAAGCATATCTTTAATTATGTCCGTTAAGCCTCCCTTGGAGTGATGGGAATTCTGTCTCCTTTGAGAGATCTGGATTTTTTTGGCTAGGGTCAGTTCAATTTAATTAGTTAACAAAAGATTTTACTCATGGTGTAAATATCACGGTGTCCTTAAAAGCATTTCTATGACGACATGAGGGAGAAATCTGCTAAAGAAGCCTCTCCGCTTGTTGCTTATTCTCCCCTATTCATTCTGATAACCAGCAGCTTCTCTGCAGCATGTAGTGATAGCGAGCCACAGAAATTTTGTATGGGCTCTTTGTATAAGAGTGGGGACACTGAGTTTTGATATCAGGTCGTCACTGAAGATGTATAGTTAATGCATAGTATGGATGCACGTATTTAAGTGCAGTCTCTTGGTGTCTGAATGCCCACAGACATTCTACATTCAGAATGTAAACAGGGTCTGATACTCACGTTTGGTCTCCTTCTAGTGACTTCTGGATCTCTTGAAGTACCTCTGCAAGAAAATAAACAAATGAGTAACTAAACAGTGTTTGTGTAGAGATGCATCAGACTAATTTCAGCTTCTTAGGATCAGAGGGGAGGTTTAAAATCATGCGATGAGCGGATGTTTGGTAAACAATGCTGATGACGGTGTGTCTGACGATGATTGGAGCCGAAAGCTGACAAACCGGTAAAATGAGGCGACACATGGTGCTCAAACAGTTGAAGCCAAACAATGATTTAAGTACAGTCACTGAGCATGGTTCTACTTCAGATTTCTAACACTTGTATCTCTTTACTGTTTCTTTCCTTAGGTACTCACGCTCATCATTCAGCAAAGCATGCTCCATAACACGTCTAGCTGCGCTCTCTGGAACACACAGGCAGCAGGCAGAGGACACATCAGTACAGTCAGCCACAAACATGATTCATGTGAGAGAGTGTATGAAAACAAACTGCAAAAGCACTGAATTCAACAAAAACATCTGCACATGTAGCGTTCTCTCAGCCAGCAGCACGTGCATGTTTAAAGATGAAGCTGATCATTTCTGAGAGACGTTTTACCTGCGTCTTCACTGTCGTGTCTGGTGTTACTACAAGGAAAAAGAAAAGAAAATCAATGAGGGAAAACAGAGGAAGAGTTTATGGACTCTATTGTCAGAGCTTTGAAGTCTAAGTACAGACCTGTGAGCTGATGAAGCTCCGTCAGAGTGAAGCCTACGTTTGATGGAGGAGCCCGACTGAAGAGGAAGCTCCACCAGACAGCGAGGCTCCACCAGGAAGCGTGTGGACAGAGAGAAGCGCTCAAACTCAGACGGAGAGATCAGGTAGAAGCCTGAAGGAAGTAAAGGTACAGGTTAGTATCAAAGGCTGGTAAACTTATACCCAGCCGAATCAACATGTCCAGCTGCAGCCAGAAATCTGACGACAAACATAAACAATTCCAGTTCTAAGGTTAAATCTGATTTTCTAATTGATTTTAACAGCTACACTCTATTGGTCATGTAAGTAGTTTAAAAATGCTAATCATTCTGCAGGAAAACATGAAATGCTATGTAAAACAATCAAATTACCTGCAATGATACTAACATTTTTATTTTCAGACATAACAAATTGGCATAAGGGAACCTTGCACATCAATTCAGCTTGGCCATAAAGTCACAAAAAAAACCTCACAGGCTGAGATGAATGCATATTTATTTGCTTTTTCACCCAAGGTTAAGCAGTAAATGTATCTCTGGCCTTGCTCTTACACTCCCTTTTATCTCAATGATGTCACAAAGTCGACGGTCTTCATGAGTACAGATGTGAAACATGCAGTTATGCGTTTACCCTGGCCGTGTTTGGTGAAGACGCAGGAAGCGATGCCGCTGACGTCCTCTTTGCGAATGCAGGGGTACTGAACCTGCATCTTGATCGACGGCAGCGACACCACATGGACATCGCCCTGATTGGTCAGGACCACCAAGCCGCTCTCGCCATATTCCTCCGACTTACTGCTGCCGAACCAGGACACGCCCACCCTCCGTACTCTGGAGCCGTCCACCGCCGTCAGCTTTAACTTCATCTTAGCGCTCACTTTGGGCAGCGTGAACACCTGAAGAATCACAAACAGGGTAAGTGGAAGAACTTTTACTGAGGGGATTTTTTTTAAACAAAAAGTGAGGACTTCTTTAATCTTCAGGCACATCTATCTAGGGAGGCAAATATCTCCTCCTTTTTTTGCAGAAAATTAAGATTTATAAAAACCAAAGGAAAATTAAAATAATGTTGGATAATGCCAAGTTATAAACTAACAAAGAGATTGGAGCTTGATGGTGTGGCTGCAAATGAATGAAGGCTGTAGCCGGTTATCGAGGATGTCACTGGAAAAGGATAAAAAGGACGAAATTGATCCACTATGACACAAGCGTACCACAGATATACCAAAAGGTGGAAAGACTTATACAATGTTTAATGCACAAATACTGGCTCCAGGTTAATCCATTAACAATATTGTCCCACGAGAGTTTGTTCACTAATGCCATAAAAAGTTATATTTGCTTTTGTTATACCTGTTTTCAGTCACTTCATTTATTTAAGTCTACTTATTTCTAATCTCTTTTATATTGTGATTACTATGATTACACTGTTAACTCTAGAAAGAATAGTTTCTAGCTAATGCTGATGGGGATTAAAAATAAACAGACAAAAAAAATCAAGGAATTAAAAAAATAATAATTTATTAAAAACAAAACAATAGTAACAATTAAAATTGGCACCATCATGTCAGAGGGTCTGTGGGTTCTCCATAAGAGACTTTTTTTCTGAAATCTAAAATAAATTCTTAGGAAAAATTTATGCCTTTGTTTACACTATTGCAAATCTATGTTTTAGCCTTGGATCCGCTTATCTTCTTACAAAGTTTGTAAGTATTCATCTTAAACCTTTACACAAAGAGGCCATGTTTATACCTAAATCTTGTGTTGAAAGTGTCCAAAACCTCAATTTTCAAGCGCTTCTTACCAGCATGTCCTGTTACTAGATTTGATGTAATTCTATATGTTAAGGCAGTGGTTCCCAAACTGGGGGCTCTTATGTAGATTTTTAATGTACTTTTTTCTTGTATATACTATCATCCTGCCGGGGACTACAGATGGAAATTAGCCTATGGCTAAAATCTGGCACATTTACATGTTTATGTCCATTAATGTGCATTGTCCCATGTCACGAATAAATAAAATAAAATAAATTAATTAATTAAAGTTTATGAAATGTTCACATTTTGTTCATAAAGATTATCTTCATTAACTGATAATATAAGCATCGTATTTGGTTTGTAAATATAACTGATGAAAGTTAAAAGCTAATGTCATGCTATATTCAACTACAACACTGTCGACTGAATTTAACGTCATCAGCCGCGTGTCTTGTGCAAGGATACAAGAGAGAGGCAGGCTCAGTTACTGCGCTCGTTGTGATTGAAGTATAATTGTCCCAACAAATGCTTTATTCCTAACAAGCTGTCCTTTAGCAACCACCTTTATTAAGACGCAAAAAGATATAAAATTCAAAAGTGAGGCACTTTTCAGATGTATTTTATGTCATAAAACAAGAAATTCAAATCTTTTGAGCTTGTGTTCACCACAGACTTTATTTCAGACATTTAACCAAAAACTCGTCTGGTAGTGGTAAAATGCTAACTGACTTCAGCGTTTAAGAACTCATCCCTGTACCGCTCGGTTGCGAGAGAAGTGACTGACTGAAATTGAAAGCTTTATCAAGCGCGTGCTGACCATGCAGCTGACACTAATAGCATTTTAATGGCTGGGACGCTCAGGACTGAAAGCTCTAGTTAATTTTGGTTCTGTAAGAAAAATGCCAGTGAAAAAAGCATTGATTTACGACACTTGTCTTAAATACTTGTACAGCCACGATTGTATTAGGTCTTGTGTTTCTGCACTGGTTTATCTCTGCGAAATCTTCAAATAATGGCTGAAAACATCTTAAGGTTTTAGAATGTGTCACTCATCAGTCTCTGTAATTAACCCTGTTGAACCTTGAGTAATTCAACATCAGGAGAAAAACAGTTGCACAAGCTATGAAAATGAAGGCATTAAAAAGCTTTCTATTCAATATGAGACAGAGCATTTGCATTCTTGGCCATGCAGGGGGAACATAATAGTGTATATCTCTCATCACCTGCAGAGTACACAGACATTAGAATCTGATTTACTGATGTTTTTTTTTTTTAATCTTTCCTGCTATTTCTCCCAGGAAATTTTGTCTTCCCTGTGCTGGTGTTTATATCATTCTGACCTTAAACTGTTCCTCAGATATGACCAGGAGGTGGTGGGAGCCCTGCATATCTGGTGAGCGAGCGAGGTCATGAGCGACCTCCAAAGGCTCAGGGAGAGGAGACCCATGACCGTCCAGCACCACGATACCGACGACAGGAGCCCGATGCATCAGCTGGATCTCCTTAGCTGAAATAAAGAAGAGGAAGTTATGGATAAAATGACAGAAAACAGAAACCAAAACACAATAAATCACTGTTTCCTCACCTGGCTGTGCGGTGACAGGCTCATCTGCTCTGTGCTCTACAGGAGGGAGGCGGAGCATATATGCATACACACAGCCACCATTAGTCCCTGCCCATAGGGAGGGTGTGTTGTGTGAACCTGAAAGAAGATGCGGAGGATGTCACACCTGAAGGTTACTTACTGGACACACACACTGCTTAATATGCAACTCACTGTCTGTGATGAAGGTGTCAGCGAAGTAGAGCGTCCGTACAAGACCGGTGAAGGAGTCATCAGAGGAGCGAGCCTCAATCTTTCTCTGGACGGGAGCAAGCTCCATCTCTGCAAGCTCCGCCTCCAGACGAGCGTTCGCCTCATGGAGCTTCTCAGAAATAAAAGAGAGATTACACATCAAATTTAAGAGCCGTTTTAAGCCCCTTATAGTTCACTAAGAGTCATTAATATTGCTTCACTTAGAAGCAAAGAGATTAACCTTTGCGGCGTTATTGACGTGATGTTTTCTTAGCGAGACTCTGCTGCGTCTGATTCTCCTGAACGACTGCCGGAGGGATTTCTTGATGCTCTTCACCCTGGACAGAGGACCCTCCATAGCCAGCTGGTCATTGGGGTTCAGTGTGCATCTACAAACAGTAAAATAAACATTATATATTACAAATTCATGCATGTATAGATACTGACCTATTAGGTACAAAATAACAGAAAGCTGATCTTCTGAAAGCTGATTCGATACTCAGAACAGAAAAGGAGAACCTGACATTTGAGGACTGTTGTGACAAAAAAAAAAAAAGTCTGCAAGTTTCAGACATATTATCCTAGTTTATAGTTTTGTGTTGAATCTACGCCATAGTGAGCACTGCATACTTATGCAATGATGCGCCCACATTGTTGTGCAATACTCCTCCCAAATACTACTCAGCAATCAAATTTTTATGCCACTTCCCAGTCCTTCTTCGTGTTTAGGGAACCAAAAAAAAATAGGTGCCTTGAATTATTTACAATTGTGAGCATACATCTGATTAAGTTCAACAGTCTGAGACTGTCACCAGCAAAAGAAGCAATTTAGAAGGACACTTAAAATTTCCATAGGGCCATTGCTGAAGGCAGTGCAGAATTTTTGTTTCAGCTGGTTTAGATATACCAGAATTGCCCAGTAATGTCTTTTCGCTGCATCTTCTTACTTGACGAGGACGTTGTTTTTCTGTTGATAATCGTAGAGGCCAAAACCGTGGCTCGTCCCAAAGGCGACCAGCTTCCACTCTGAGTGCAGGGTGAGGGCGGTGACCACAGCAGGAGGCTGACACTGAACCAGAGCGAAAGGCTGGAAACCTGGAGGAAAGTGCACCGGCTCCTCTCGCACGTCCAGTCTAGTGTGGCCCTGAGCAGCAAAGAATTACAATGATGAATGTGATACAATACGAATACAAATGAGACAGAGTTTTCACTTTAACTGGCAACTTCCGGCCCAGATCACAGGGTTTAAAAAAGGAAAATATGATACAAAGGACAGAAAAGTAGTCTATAGTAAAAGGAACTGTATGATGGTTTATGTATTTACCTTACATTGCTTGTAATTTATTTCAATTTTCTATCCATACTGTATTCATATTTTTATTTTACTTATTTTAGACAGATTCTGCAACTTTTGCACATGTTCACCCCTAAGTTTCATCTCTAAGTTATTTTATTGGCCTTAAAAGGTTACACATTGTTCTTGTACATATGTTTATATATTTTTTTTCTGCCTACTTTATTGCAAACCGTGAACCAAAGAGCTGTTGTCTCTGTTTTGTTGATTTCTATTGTTTTTTTACTGTCCTAGTTATTTGTATAATGAAACAGCTGAAACCTGGATTTCCTTTGGGATCAATAAAGTATCTATCTATCCATCCATTCACCTATCCACCCAAGGAGTGAAAAGCAAATCATATAAATTTTGTTTGTTTTCCAGTAGCCCCTGTTTGTTACCTTCCAGCGGAAACCCTCCTGGCCCTGCAGCAGATCCACAACTTTAGCCTCCACTACCTGATCCGCTGCCTCGTCATTCAGCTCGAGCACCAGGATCTGAAACAGGAGATGAAGAACAAGGGAGTAATCAGACAAACGTCTTTGGAAAATCAAATGAAGATCATCATAGTTAGGAGAGGTTATGTCTCATTCTAGCACTTTCACACTCTTTATTTCTTAGCCTTCATTTTTTTTGTACATTTATCTGTTCTGTATGAACCTGCTTCAAACCAGTTAGTGTGGAGTATATGTTACTAAAAATGCTCCTCAGAGTCGATTTAAACTGAGACATGAGCAGAAGCTAATGCAGGAGGAAATGTGTCAGAAAATATTAACTTCCCTCCTGATATTTTGGCCTATTTTTCATGGTGGCCTAAAATCATGTAGGACTATTTCTTATCTATAACAACCTTAGTCTGTTAAAGGAGCTGCTGTTTCAAAGATGAGGATATTATGAGTCGCCCCATTTAGCCTGCATTTTGTCAGCTAATCTGCTTCTGACTATTAAAAGAGCAAGGCAGGAGCAACAGCATGTTAGGCAATAAACTTAACTCAATACATGTGGCATTCCTGTAATTTTACAGGAAAACAAGCAAAGCAAAACAGGAAAATATATCACAAAGTTATTTTTATCAAGATGAACATTTAAAGATGCATCTATTTGTTTGTTTAGTTAGACTTCATTGAACTGCTGAAATAACTGCATAAAGACATTGCTATGTCATTGAAGATAAGAAATGTATAGATTACTCTGAATTTTAAAGTAAAGAAGGGAAAATGGCTTATTATCCATCATCTGTCTGCTCATTTAATTTAAAAGTATCTACTTCATAGGACAGACTCAAACCTGAGAGTAACATTCAGAAGTCAAAGCACATTTCTGTGATATTTGTAGTTGCCTTCAGAGTTCTGGATAAAACGTTTTAATTTTTTTCCACCTGCATCGTGGTATAACTGATAAACATTGATCTCACCTGTCCAGCTGTACCTGCCACAGTTAGATACCCGCTGTATTTACAAAGATGGATCTTCTGAATGCCGAGCCGGGGGTCGTCACTGTACGGGTCGAAACAGCCGACCTGGACGATCATAAAAAATCTGTTAACATCCATCACCAGGAATTAAAAAGAGGAGGCACTGCAATGGCCTTCTCCTTTATAAATGTTTTTGTATTGGCACAAACCTTCCTGAATGGCGGCCATTCTCCTTCAGATCCTTGGTTCATGTTATCGTTGGGGTCGGCGTCTGTGTGGAAAACTCCAGCTGTGCTTAACTTATACATGGGATAAAGACAGACTCCTGAGGCATCCCAGAACCGCACCGTCCCGTCCTCATGCCTGCACGCATAAACATGGTATTGTTAAGTCAGCTGGAGAATTAAAACAAGAAATGTAGAAACAGTTCATCTGTACTGACCCTGTGAGCAGCAGGTCTCTCTGTGGAGGGTCCGGGGCCAGATTCTGTCCTCCTGTTATCGGCCACGGCTGCATAGAGAGAGGGGAAATTACTTTTATAACATTAAATTACTGCCATCTGTTCGACCAGAAATGAAGGAATGTGTTTATATTCAAGAGGCAGCATACCACATGTGATAACAGAGAATTCTTTAAAGACCAGTGCAGGTTTTAGATCTTAAGTGCAGGAGTCTTTCATGCAGCAGAGAAACACTGTTAGTGTAGTTAGGTGCTCTGGTTTGTGGTGAGGTTCACCATTGATGATATAACACACCATTAGAGGGCTCCCCTCACTACATGAATGCTCTCCAATAGACTTCTTATAGACTTTAAAGAGACTTACAGCTCCACTCAGGAGTTTTAAGATTCTCTGTATGACTGAGTCATAGGTATTGTATTGTTAATGTGTTTATTATTGCCAGTATTAGAGTTGCTCTTTAATCTATAACAATTCTGTGATGTTTATCTCATGACTAATAATAATGTGCCACATTTTCAGAGAGTAAATATTTGGTTTGGATTCACGTTACTAAAACAGGCTACTGAGTTTCCTTCAACAGTATCTTATACATGTGTAAGAAAAGACATTAAAGCACTTGTGTAACCAAACCACTGACAGTGGGAAGAATTATGGAAAATCTATTTAAAGATTGGTTAAGGGTGTAAAATAAGGTTCATTTTTACTGGGCATAAGAAAGTTAAACAACATCCATAACAAGCATTTGTTTCTAAAAACTTCATATTATAGAAAGATGTGTAAAATGGTACTATAACACACAAAACTGGATTAGCAGGGTAAAAAAATACTCTCTAAATTAAAGAACTACCATTTTTTGATGAGGAAACACTCGACAGCTTCTGGCGTACCTTTTTGGAGTAATGCGTCTTCTGCAGGTCTCCAGCAGCAATAACCCTCTCCCACAGTTTGAGGGGAATGGCGGAGACGTGGTGGGAGCAGGTGATGGCTGAGCTGTGGAGGGGAACCAGGTATGGCGTCTGAATGACGGGCCAGCCCTCCGTCTGAAGGTCGATCACCACCAGCTCCTCCTCTACCAGCACCACCAGCGCACTGGGATCTCCTGCAGCAGAGACCGATGACAGAGGTTAGACATACTTTAAAACACACACAAAAAAAAGGTATGTGATATCAGTGAATGATGTCTGCCATCATAACATGGGCTTGATTGTCCAATTAGATGGAGACAGTCTGAATAGACAATCATATGCACCTACAGTTGAAACCAGAAGTTTACATACACTATATAAAAAGGCACATAAATTTTTTTTCTCACCGTCTAACATTAAATCAGATGAAACTTTTCCTGTTTTTGGTCAATTAGGATTACCAAAATTATTTCTATTTGCTTGATTGCCAGAATAATGAGATGGATCATTTTTTAGACATTTTTTTATTATTTTCTTGAGAGTCAGAAGTTTACATACATTTCATTAGTATTTGGTAGCATTGCCTTTAAACTGTATGACTTGGGTCAAACGCTTTGGATATGCTTCCACAAGCTTCTCACAATAATTTGCAGGAATTTTGGCCCATTCCTCCTGGCAGAACTGGTGTAACTGAACCAAGTTTGTAGGCCGCCTTGCTCGCACATGCCTTTTCAGCTCTGCCCATAAATTTTCATAAATTTTGTTATCCTTAGGCCACTTTGTAACCAGTTTGGCAGTATGCTTAGGGTCATTGTCCATTTGGAAAACCCATTTGTGCCCAAGCTTTAACTTCCTGGCTGATGTCTTGAGATGTTGCTTCAGTATTTCCACATAATGTTCTTTCCTCATGATGCCATCTATTTTGTGAAGTTCACCAGTCCCTCCTGCAGCAAAACAACCCCACAACATGATGCTGCCACCCCCATGTTTCACAGTTGGGATGGTGTTCTCAGGCTTGCAAGCTTCCCCCTTTTTGTAACGATGGTCATTATGGCCAAAATGTTCAATTTTAGTTTCATCAGACCACAGAACATGTCTCCAAAAATTAAGGTCTTTGTCCCTGTATGCATTTGCAAACTGTAATCTGGCTTTTTATGTTTCTTTTGGAGTAATGGCTTCTTCTTGGGAGAGTGGCCTTTCCGCCCATGTCGGTGCAGGACTCGTTTGACTGTTGATAATGACACACTCTTACCAGCTTCAGCCACCGTCTTTACAAGGTCTTTTGCTTTTGTTCTTGGGTTGAGATGCACTTTTCGGACCAAAGCACGTTCATCTCTGGGACACAGAACCCGTCTCCTTCCTGAGCAGTATGATGGCTGGACATTCCCATTGTGTTTATACTTGCATATAATTGTTTGAACAGATGAACGTGGCACCTTCAGGCATCTGGAAATTGCACCCAAGGATGAACCAGACTTTTGCAAGTCCACAGTTCTCTTCCTGATATCTTGGCTGATTTCTTTTGATTTTCCCATGATGTTACACAAAGAAGCAGTGTGTTTCAGGTGTGCCTTAAAATACATCCACATGTGTGCCTCTAATTAACTCAAATGTTGTCAATAAACCTATCAGAGGCTTCCAAAGACATGACATCATCATCTGGGCTTTTCCAGATCGTTTAAAGTCATAGTAATCTTAGTGTATGTAAACTTCTGACTCTCAAGAAAATAATAAAAAATTTTCTAAAAAATGATCTCTCTCATTATTCTGGCATTTAGCAAATAGAAATAATTTTGGTAATCCTAATTGACCAAAAACAGGAAAAGTTTCATCTGATTTAATGTTAGACGGTGAGAAAAAAAATTTATGTGCCTTTTTATATAGTGTATGTAAACTTCTGGTTTCAACTGTCTGTTTATTCATAATGCTATGATGACAATCCTTTGCAGAAAGGTCCACATTATTTTGTTTACCTTAATGACCACTGGTCTTGGGCTCCTGATATGTGCTAAAATTTCACAGTTTTAATATTCTAAGCTTATTTTTTAACAGGAGGCCCCTCTTTCCATTTACCACGGTTCATTTTGACTGAATGTTTTCACAAGGAAAGGGCCAGCACTGTTTCATCGAAGTACCCAGAGTGATTGCTCTGATCAAATCTTGCATGCTTTGCAATGCGAGTGGACCAATTTCAATCTTGAGCATGGTGGGTGATAGTGGTGGCTGGACTACTACACCCATCTGCTACGCTGTTTAGCCTAGCTTCTCCAAAAGCATCCTGTTTGAAGGAGCAAAGCTCACTGAAATCTCTAGAGGCTGACTGCACGACTATCGCCAAGTTTCTCATACAACCCAACTTCAAAAACACCAAAATAGCCCGTTAATGACAGCAGATATTGTTAGCACTGGTTAATAAGAAGCAACCTACTTATTAGATGAAAAATAAGTATTAAAAGTGCATCTCTAAAGCAGAATCTTACAGCAGCTGATCTGAGTAAACAGGGAAATCAAGAGCTGTGGATGTAGGGTTGATTTCTTTTTACAAAGCTTAGAAGGTAAAGAGATTTTTGGTTTGGCTGTCAGTTTGTTCTTTATTGCAATTATTGGCATTGTCCATAAGCCAGTAGATTTCTTCGAGAATAAGAGACTGGTAAAAAGAAAATTTACATTGAGTTTGGGTGCACTATCTGCTATGATCCTGTCATGTTTCAGCCAATCAGTTTCCCTTCTATCTCTGTGCATGGGTGTGTATTCGTCAGTTGTGTTTGTGCCTGCCTGTGTGCTGCGGTCCACTTCTGATGGCAAAGAAGTCGATGATCCTGGAGGTGAAGTCCAGAGCCACGTGTGTTTTGCCATGGATCACTGTGATACAGTGTCTGTCCCCATAGCTGGCCCTGGGCATACCACCGCTGAACAGCAAGAATGGAGGACTACACACACCACAAACACACAAAGACAGAGGTTCAAGTACAGTTCAGTTTGCTCAGAGATTAATGTGTAACAGTCATCTAACACAAAGGGGATATAAAGTTAAGTATTGGGACAGAGGGGATGCTGGGACCAGATTCATTGAGAGACAATGAGTAACATATAAACAAATCTTATATTTAAATCTAGACCTTTCTTTAAATATTAATCAGGATAAAAATGTGATGCAATTGATGTTTAAAATTATTGTGATTTTTAAAGTGAAGGAAAATGGACGGATGGATGGATAAAGCTTTATTTACACACTGATGCTTCGCTGCAACTCATGCTTTTTGTGATTAAAGTATTTGGACATGTTTTATTGCTGTCACCTCTGCCTGGAGGGTAAAAAAGCCCTGACCTAAGCAAACATTACCTGTATTGTAGTTGACAGTGATTGCTTGTTACTGTGTTGGAGCAGTTCTTAAACTTTAGAATCGTTTATTCAAATTGATCATAAATTATGCAAAAAAAAAAAAAAAAAGGCCTAGATCTAACAAAAGCTATTGGAATTTCCCGTAAGTTTAATTCTGAATAAAGACAACTCACCCTTCTTCTGTCGGCAGCTGAACTATTTTAGAAATGGCCTTGCAAGGGAAATGTCCTGCAGTGAAAAAATAAAATCAACATCAGCCTTCAGGAAACACATTTCATACTTGACACAGAAAAATGTGCAGTGGAAACTTCTTTCTCCTCACCGTAAGGAATGTCTGATTTCTCCTCCTCGTCGTTCAGGTCCTCTACTCCAACCATCCATCGACAGTAGCTGCCGTCACTGTGTGAGCTGAGGATGTAGCCAGCGTCTTCTGTCCACCACACGCTCTCCAGTTGCTACAAACACAAGGGGATTATTGTCAAAAATAAAGAAATATCTAAATTCAGGGTGATGTTTAACTACATTTTAGTATTTTAAACACAGAGTGATCAAGCTCTTACCTGTGTGGCTGGGATGTGTTGGATGGCGCATTGTTTCTCTAGATCCCAGATGACCATGAGACCTCGCCCGTAGCCGATAACAACCTGGTTAGGATTGAGCGGGTTCTCCTGCAGGGCTTCCACGTGTTCCAGGTTCCTCCGGCCGATGTAATCGTCTGGTACACTGCAGGAGAAGAGAGAAGAGAGAGTGAGGATAAATGATGAAGACAGACTGAGGATGAGACATGAAGCTTATTATTGATCTGTAGGGACTGAGAACAAGTGTGGACAAAGCCAAATTGGAACTCAAAGTTTTATGTTTCACCTCTGTTTTATCAAATTCTGTTTGCTGCTTATTTATTTAAAGTACAAGAAGCTTGTATTTTTTACATTTCATCAGGAAACACTACAGACTTTCTACAAAAGAACAGATATATATATATATATATATATATATTTGTTATAGTAAGTTCATGCATTTGTGTACAGTTAATAAGAATTTTAGAAGAGGTTTACCTGAAATTAAATAATTAGGAATAAAAACACACAAAACACCACTCAACATAAGGAAGCTATCTACAGACACCCCATTTAGACAATTCATAACAGGGATTTTATTCCCGTTCTGGGCATTCGGATGCCAAGTGGTAAATTATTCATGGGAAAAAGAATGCCCCGTCAACTAACATGGTCTGCAGTATTCTACTAGTAACCAAAAGCAATACTTTATGTCCATAAAAATCCCAGTCTTTCAGTTCCCAAATGGCGCTTCATTTGGTGCCACTTTGCCTTATTTATATCTTCACAACAACAAAAAAAGAAACCATCCTTAAAGAGGAGCCAATGCCCATAATTCATAAAAGGAGGAGCTTTGAAGGGGACATATTTTACCCTTTTAAGACAAGTTTATATTGGTCTCAGAGGTCCCAAAAACATGCCTGTGAAGTTTATTGTTGAAAAAAAACACCCCAGTATTGGATTTTTGCATGTCTAAAAAAAACTTTTAAATGGTAATTAGCTGTCTGACTCCACCCCTGACCACACCCCTCTCAGGAAATGGATGCAGCACTCCTGATGTTACAGACACTTTTATCCAAAGTTTCGGACCTTACTGGGATCCAAACCATCAATCTCCCAGACTGTAGTCAGCAGGGTAACCCACTGAGCTATCCATTCATTCCCTGCAGCTTCACTGCAGCCACAGAAATGATGTATGGGCTTTTGTTTGGATAAGAGGCTGGCAAGTGAATTCTGATGCCGGGTCATCCATGATGACATGTTGTTAATGTTAAGCGCCAAACGTTGCAGTCACTCGGTATTTGAATGCTGAAAATGCATTTCTTAATCCATACCTAAACCAGTGTTTCTTAAATGGTGTGACAAGGCACAAGGAGTGTGTTGGTGTGCTATGAGAATTTGTACACCCATAAATCATAACTAAAAACTACACAACAACTCAAGTTATTTTAACATGTTTTAGAAAGAGTCTTAGAAAGATTTGGATATGGTGTGCAATGAGATTTTTGGCCTGATCTTAGGTGTGTCTTGAGCAATAAACTGGACTTAACCCTTGGTACCCTTAGTAGGGGGGCATGGCATGGGTCTGTCTGCTTTGAGATTGTTCAAATTTGATTGGAATGGGCTTTTTTGTAAAGAATACTTGTGTGTAGTGCTTTTTTTGTTTGGATTTGAACAAAAAAAAAATTCAAGTCAACATTTTTGACAGAAATGTTTTTCATGTGGGTTCTGGACGGCCTTAGTTTTCTTAAGCATAAGTAGAGAGGACTCAAAGGAAAAAATGTATGAAACCACTAGTCTAAACAGCCACAGAGTTTTGTTTTCCTTGGTAGAAAGACAACTAGAGTTAATTTGTAAAAATCAAGGAACACAACCCTTAGTATGAAACAGTGCACTCATGGTCTGTACTGTTAATTTCTTTCTAAATCCTCTGATTTATTCAAGTAAAGATCAGGTAATTATTGAGGGTGACTTAATATTTGCATGGATGTGGGTAATTATAGCCTCAGCAACGGGTTTATCTTCTTTATATTGCCTTTCTTCAGAGTGTAAATATACAGAGTCACTGTTTTAACCACACCCATGTATGACCTTGTTTTTATATATTGCTTTGCAGTTTAGTATCCAACAGTCCTTCCACAGTACCCTCTTTTATCAGATCATTACTCCAAAAATTTAAAGTTTGCCAATACTGGATTATACATCTTTGAATCAACTCTTTAAAAAATACCATGTTGTTATAACAGAAAGCTTCATGCTAACTTAAAGCCTCACTAGCTTGACTGTTTTTCTTTGTATTGCTTGTTCATTAAGAATTACACTTGATTTTATAGTCCTTCCAAATAAATAGATACAGCCAAACAGGCCAGCATCATGGTATGACTTCCAAACCTCTATACCAAAAAATAGGGGGTGAACATAAAACATATCGTGTTCCATCATACGGGAAGTCTCAAAATAAAGATGAGCTGCCTTAAAGCTACCTTTATCTCTTTTTTTCTTCCTTTAGAATAGAAAACAAAAACAATCTTTGGTTTCTTTTCAGCACTGCAGCCATGCTAAGAGTCCTTGTTTCACTCCATGTGTTCAGTAGTCCCAAGTAGAAATGACTTTATGAGCTTATTCAACAGTACAATAAAACCCAAATCAGCCTTCCTCCACGTACGGATACATTTTTCCTCAACAACACAAACCCAAGTGAAATACAGCCCTTAAACTGACTTCAGTGATTTCTTCTTCCAGACTTCATCATTTCACCTTGACCAAATTTAAGCTGAAAGTCTTACCCTTACTGAGCTGTCTTTACTTAATGCGGTCAATTACCAAGCTGGACATCTCAGTAATGTCAAGTATCTGTAATTAGACCTCTTTTTAAAAAAAAAACAAAAAAAAACTTAACCTTGATTCAGGCACCTTAGGTACCTGAAGTCCTTTGTCTAACCTTTGCCTTATCATGAATATCCTCAAGAAAGCCGTGGCTAATCCATTAGCACTGGTGAGAGTTACTAAGCCTCTTTAGATAGTTTTAGGCCCAGGATTTTCCACTGTACCTGTCATTTAGATACTTGGACACTTGCAATTCCTTAGTACCAGGTGGCATGGATAAATCTCTCAAAACTCTCCAGTTTTCAAGCGGCCATTTCTATTTATTTTTGTTCTTCACTTTAAGAACAATGCTGGTTGAATTTCGAGTGATGAGTTTTAAATCTAACTCTTTACTAAGGCTGCAGCTAGTTTGAGTAAGATTGCCACACCACTGTAAGTTTCTGCTAGAAGTGTGTTTTGTGTTAAGATTCTGTTAACACCATTGGCTTTTAGCTCCATTTTGTATCATTCAAAGTGAGGTTATTTTTTTTATTGAAGAAGTACAAGTGCGCTGCGTGAATCAGTGGTGAAATCCCCAGTCTAATGTTAATTTCACATTTTTTTGTATGTTTCTATGGAACTGATAGTTATAGATACAGAGTATTTTAAGGGAGATGCTCCCTTCTTGTTAAGACTTTTTAATCTATCTGATGAGTGTTGACGTGCTGTAGTTGCCAACCTGCTTGCGACTTGATCCAGACTGATGTTTCTCTCCTCCAGCTCTCTGAACCCGGGCACTTCAACGATGAAAACATGTCCTGCTTCTGTCCCCAGCAGCAGCAGCTCCCCTGAGGAGTGAGCAAGCACCGCTGTCACTCTGGTGACATTTGGAGGAGCCCTGAGGTGAAAAAGAAGAAGAGGGAAGTGAGACCAGGAGAAGGGATGACAGATCAACTAAGGTTTGTATCAAGTAGGAATGCACTTGATGATTACACTTTTTACTTTTTTAATCTAAAGAAATCTTCTAGTTTGGTGAATAAAACATCATAAAACATCAGACATATAAATTTGAGAAAATTGTCAAAGCGTTTTTTTAAATTTTTTTCTTGCAGTCAAAGGAGTATGCAAGTAATTTATTTAGTTTGAACTAAATGCCCAAATCCAAAACAATCAAAATTGTTCCAATCATAAAGGGATGGTTATGCATAATAGCATAAATATTAGGCTACATTCAGTTCTGGTATACAGTATGCTTCACTTACAAACCCCAGTTAAAAAAATATGGAACATTGTGTAAAATGTGACCAAAACCAGAATACACTAATTTACCAATCATTTTAACCTAATTAGATGCCTGCAACATGTTCCAAAAAAGTTGAAACAGGTGCATATTTTCACCTTTTCTTCCAACAACAGCCTACATCTGGGGACTGCAGACACTAAAAGTTGAAAGGAATTTCTTCCCATTCTTGCTTGATGTACATCTTGAGTCCCTCAACAGTGCAGGGTTTTCTTCTCTTTCCTTTGCTAAAATTCAGAATGTGTGTATAATTCCAAAAACAATTAAGTTTGTGAGTTTTGACATTTTATATCTTGTCTTTGTGCTAAATTTAATTGAATATAGGTTAGAAAAGTTTTGCAAATCATTGGCTTTTATGCCCAAACTTTTATAAATTACAAACCCAAAGATACGTGCCTTGATGAAGCTGCATTTACATTTAAATGATTCCAATAACTAAGAAGCCACAGGAGCCTGAAAACTGACCAAAAAAAGACTGCAGTAGAGGGTCTATAAACCAAAATATGCAGCCAGCTGCCACAGTGTGAACTTCCATGTCAGCCTGCTTCACTTTGATAGCTTTTAAGTACTGTGAATTGTAAACCCAGAATCGCAGATTTTCGGGGGGAAACTTTAGTTGAATTGCTGATAAAATCGCTGTGTTTATTTAAAGGCTCCTGCTCAACAAAATGTCAAGCAAAAAGATAAAGTGTATGCGTGCGTCTGCATATTTTACCCAGGTGGTCCAGTGAGTGAGAAGCGTCCTATCTCCAGCAGCTCAGACAGTCCCTTGTGGGCTCTTAAAGTCCACATGTGCAGACTGTTATCATCCAGCAGAGTCACCAGTTCAACCTAAACAAAGGATACAATCAATCATTTCTGTCCGAAAGGCTTTTAAAGGCAGACAAAGACTTTTCTGCTGCATGAAGCCCTGCTAATTTAAAAAGCAGAACTGCTGAGTGTGTTCGCTGTACTGTACCTGGTGGGGGAGGAAGTGCACCTGCGTGACAGCTGCATTTTCATCATGTAGACCCATGAACTCCACACCTGGAGCCCCATATCTGACCACTGGTTAAGGACAACTCATTTGTGACAAACATTTCAAGCATAAAATTAATGGAGGTATTAAGACCTTTAGTGTAACACAGATTAAACAGAGTTACTCAGAGAGCCGGGTGTGTGTGTCAAGGTGAAAGTCTGAGCAATGAACCGCTGATTTCACAGGCTGATCAAAGTGAAAATGTGTCTGCTAACGGCCTTTCTGTGAGCTGACAGTGCTCACAACCTCAGCTTCAGAGCACTTCTCAAAAGCGCTTACTGTTGCTAGGCTAAGTTAACTTCTACTTCTCTGTGATGTCTGTTTTTAGATAGCTCCTTGAGCTTAAATCTCCTTTATTCAATGAAACACCAAGATTTAAATAATGAACAGAAAATCTTTCCACGCATTAGCAGCTGCTCTAGATGTTGATATTTAACCTTAAAAAGACAGATCAAACTGTTGTTGGCAAAAATGAAATCAGAAATCCATCTTTTCTTGATTTGGTCAGTGAGTTGAACCTTGTTTTTTAAACAGAGAACTCTGTAAGAGCAGGAACAAAAAAAAAAGCTGCTGTCACTGAGGTAATTTTGCTCTCAGTACATCAGGGCTACAAAGGCAGAAAATATTTACATTAAAAACAGGCACTTCCAATACAAAAATGCCATGAATAGACCAACTAGATGTCAAAATCAAGCCACAGCAGTTTCACATGTACTGGGGGGGCAAAAAATGTGGAGACAAGTGGAGAGAAACACAGATTAAACTCAGATGTCTGGCATAAAGGAAAAAATGTCTTAATGTACCACAAGATGTTAGAATAGAAATGAAAAAAAGCACAACTACAGAATGATTAAAAAGAAAACAAAGTTGACCAACAAGAATATTTTTCTGTCAGTCTGTAGTTGTTCATAATCGCTCATGTCTTGCAGAGCTGACTTATGTTCTTGCAGCTGGATGGGCAGTGCATTAAGCCTTAATACAAAAATGCACACCTGACAAACCCAAGTGTTCCGTGTCCTATGAATGTCCTAAACATGCACAAAGCACAAACCAGTATGTGTACAGAGATCTTTATGACTGGAGTAATCATTTAGTATACAGGTGCATCTCTAAACATTAGAATACCATGAAAAAGTTCATTTTTCCCTGTGATTTAATTCAAGAAGTTCAAACTTCCATATAATCAAGATTCATCTCATAAAAAGTGAAATATTCCAATACTTTTTTGTTTTAATGTTGATGATTACAGCTTACAGCTCACAAAAATCCACTGTCTGAAAATATAAGAATATATAAAAACAATACAAAAGGATTTATAATAAGGAAATATTGACCTTCTGGAAACTTATGCTCATTTATACACCCAGTAATTGGTCGGGGCTCCTTCTGCACAAATTACTGCATCAATGTGATGTGGATAGATTTAGCCGATCAGTCCGTGGCACTGCTGGGGGGTTATGAAGCCCAGGGCGCTCTGATAGCAGCCTTCAGCTCATCTGAGACATGAGAACTCACAGAAACTGACTTCAGAAGAAAAACAATATGGACAAACAACATCATCAACTGGCTGTCCTGGTGTGTGTTATGTTTTGTAGCAAATAAATGAGGAAAAATATGGGAAACATCCTACCTGAAAGAGGGCACAGTTGTGTTTATGTGCAGCCCTAGAAGTCCTTTTGCTCAGTATGAGCTTATGTAAGACTAATACTTGTCTTCTGGTGACAAACTATCAAAATAAGTGGAGAAGATGCAAGCTGCCGCTGGCTAACTTTGGGCTCGATCCTCATGCCACAAAATTTCATCACTGTGTACAAAAACGAACATAGACTATGGACAGAGGCTCTTAATTTTCCATCATCTACAAGTGTTAATGCGCAGACTGCTAAAGCAGCTGCAGGGCTGCTGCTGTATATCTGACCCTGACCTCACCATGGAGAAACAGTCTGTCCCTCAAAGACTGATTTAAGTGTCACATTATCAAATCTTTCAGAGACTGCTCTGTTCTCTGACCCTGCCTGAGGCATCTTGTACTCATGAGATTCATTCACAGATTTTCCTTTATGCGGGTGTTCTTGTGTCCTTTTTCCTGAACAATCTGCTGCTTTGTACAAATGGATAACAAGAATGAAAGAGGCCAGTGGAGTTATAAAAACCAGTGTGTGTGTCTCTGTGTCAATGGAGAAAGTGTACTGACTGGCTCCGCTGCACTGTCAATGAGAATAATGGAGCAAAAAGGCCGTGGCGTCACGGACTCCATTGTCTGAGAATGCCAGGCAGCGTTGAGCAACAGCGTGGGAAAATGAAATACCTGAAGCAGGTGCCCATGCGAACCGCAGACGAGGCTTTAGCAGCCTCACAGCAGCTCATTAGCACTGCGTGCCTCAAGTTCAAACATGATGCTGGGATTCCTGGCTGATCACTGTTTACACACCGGCTGAGTGAAGGATACAGTTTGATGGCTCCGGAGCGTGTGCCGATGGCGAGCAGCTGCAGGGAGGGACTGTAGCTCAGAGCGCTGGGCTGGTGGGGGAATCCATGCTCCACCGTCTGAGGAGGAGATAGAGGAGGAGATGAGGGAGGGTGAGACTGAGCTGTGACAGCAGAAACAATGACAGGATGGAGACGAGAGGCTGCAGACAAAAACACTGAAGATAACAGCAGGTGGACTAGAAATAGGAAGAAGTGCAGATAACATAGAAACATGAATCCTGTTGTCTCAAACTAAACCTCTGACACTTATTCTGGAGCTTATCAAGAGATACAGATGTGCTCTGCTGAGGGACTTGTTTAGTTCACTGACAAATAACAAATCAGGATAAAAATATATTTTGTCACTATAAAAAGCACAAGACGTTTTACCCCAGCAGGCTGAAATCTTCAGTACTTTATTCAGCAGTTTTTGCTTTTAAAGCTTGGTTAATGATGATTCTGAGCTAATTGTGCTAACACCACTTTGAACACTGTGCAATAAGACTGCTTGCCAACAACCTTAAACTACTAGCCCTTCCAAAAATTTAAAATTTCCCTTTGTGGGACTAATAAAGGAACATCTCATCTTTAATGTCAGCACTGTCCGGGTTCTTAGACAAACACAAGGCAAATAGTTTAATGCCTTGTCCAGGAACTGTGTCTTTACTAACTTTACTGCCACTCCCAGTTAATTTAGTCTAATGTGTGCAGTTTGCTAAGCTAATAGCAACAACAAGAACCAGGATTCATCACTGATCTGAAGACCAGGATTTAGAGTGAAACGGAATAAAATGGGTCAAAAGCAGCAGAATAGCCACATGTTGGTAAAGGATGTGTAGCCAGACTGAGAAATTGCTCACGTTTCCATCATCACTGTAATACAAAAACGTGCTATGAATTCATTGCAAATGATTTCTGAGAGGACTGAATTAAGAAAAAAATAAAACACTTAGAACTTTGGTAGATGAAAATATTTTAATCTCTGTGCACATGGTTTCTTGGAGCACTGGTTCTCAATTGATCTATCTTCAGGACTCCAAAAAGCTCCCATTTCAATCATTTATTAGAAACCAATTGTTGTTTCCAGCCAACATGCTCTTTTCAGACTCTTCATCTCCTTCAGACTTGCTTTCAGTTTGCAAAAAAAATCCACATGAAAGCCAAGCAGTCAGAGTGACTATCTGGTTGTTGGTCATCTCTCTTACTGAGGCCCTTCTCCCCCGATTGCTCACTTTGGCTCGATGACCAGCTCTTGGAAGAGGCCTGGTTGGGCCAAACTTCTTCCACTTAGATAATTATGGAGGCTACTGTACTCTTGGGAACCTTCAGTGCAGAAGACATCGTTTATAGCCTTCCCCAGATCTGTGCCTCGCATCAAGCCTGTGTCTGAGCTCTGCAGGCAGTTCCTTTGACCTCACAGCTTGGTTTCTGCTCTGACATGCACTGTCAGCTGTGAGGCCCTTTTATAGAGAGGTTTGTGCCTCTGCAGATGAAGTTCAATCAATTTAAAATACCATAGGTGAACTCCAATCAAGGTGTAGAAACATCTCAGCAAAAAATCAAGCGAAATGGGAGGAACCTGAACTAAATTTCAAGTATTGTTGCAAAGGGTCTGAAGACCTACGTCAATGTAATATTTCAGGTTTTTATTTCATATAAATTAAAAAAAATCTATAATTCTGTTTTCACTTTGTCATTATCGGGTACTGAATGTAGATTAATGCGAGGAAAAAAGAATTGAAATGACTGTAGCATAAGGCTGTAGAATAACAAAACTGAAAAAAGTGAAGGGGGTCTGAATAATTTCTGAATTCACTGTATGTCCACTTAGGGCTTCTGGATTTTATTGACTACAATCTGTCTCTGGGCACAAGTTCAAAGAGATCCAGCTCCTACTGATTACATGAATCAGACTTTGGGGTCAAGCATGCTTGGATCTGGACCTAGGATCCCAACGTGAAACCACTCTTAACCGAGCCAAACTGTAGGCATGGTTTTATTAACTGTGCACACAGATTGTAAATCAGCAGATTATAAACCAGTTAAAAGGCCTTGTACACACGGAGAAGAAAAAGGTTATATTTCCTTTTTTGTTCTGGAAAAGTTTTCCGTAAATATAAGGTTGTTTTAGGAAAAGTCTGCGTAAGCATGGAACCAATGAAAACGACTGAAAATGCTGTAGTATATATGTCAAGCCTGTACATGGCGCTGTATTGCTGCCACAGAAATGCACCAAAAGAGAGAAGATAACAGAAAACTGCCACAAACTTTCTTCTAGTTGCCCTTCTGGTTGTTCTTCACATTGGTTTTAAGAACATCTGGTTGATGCTGTTCTCAGTGGTTGTAAAAGAGCATCAGATTCTATTGTAAAAGCCATATAAAGCTCAGTAGCATCTGCAGCTAGAACACAACCTGTAATCAGCCATTGTTGTTTTGGTTCGACATGTGCATGCGGCGTTAGTGTGCTACGCTATGTGCGACGTTATCATTTCAAGATAGATGCGGTTGGCTGTCCACATGGAGACGAAACGGTACGCTAAGCGTTTACAGATTTATCACTCTGGTACCTGGTCACAAAAAGTAGCGTTTACAGCCTCCCAAAATGCCTTTTCCGTGTGGATTAAACTCTGATATGACAAAAAACTTTTGTGTATACTCCTGAATTCATCTCCGTGTGGACAGGACCTAAGCAGCACTGCAATGCAGAAAGACCAAGGAACTTCAGAGTGAATATGCACCTCACATATTTTCCAGATATTTTGCAGGTCTACTTTAAACTGTTGGTGAAAAAGGTGTCACTTTTCAGGTAAATAAACAAGGATGTAGTAAACAAACAAAAAAAATTCAATCGTGTGATTGCAAATGATCTATAGCCTTAAATCTTAGAGAATTTAAGACAGTTTAGTCTGTTTTTAGGATCTGCAGGTACCCTGTCTTTTGAACTAGTTTTTAAGACTTTTGTAATCATCATCAACAGTAACACAACTTTCAATGCGCTCTGGGTTACTTAAAAATGTCTAGACACTGAATCAGAGCTACTTGCCTTGTTGAACTGGAAGAGCTCCTGTTTGAGTCGATCTCGTTGGGACTCCTGGCCATGTCGCCTGAACCTCTTCATCCTGTCTCAGCACCAGCGTGGAGCCTGTGGGCCCGCTGACGCACACTGCAGGATGGAAACATAGAGCACAAGAGAAAAAAAGAGAGAAAAAACAAGGTTAAAATATCAATAATCATCTTCCACATCAAGCCATGATCATTTTTCATCCAGTTTTGGAAAGCATTTATCAAAAATCCTCATATGTGAACAAATCTGACGAGTGTATTGCTGTGATTTCATGTGGTTGTGTTGGTTAAGAAGCTGTGATGTATTAGCTCCTTCTTTGAGCCGACACAGAGATCAATTATTTTCTAAACAATCCAGATCAGATTAGTTCATCACTGATGCTGACTGTTCGAGAGCATTAATGACTCCACTACTGCCATTACTTTTAATCTCTTTGTTCAACTATTGCAGCCAGCTGAGACAGCAGAGGGAATGAATAAACAATAAAAGTGTGCATCATTATTGAAGATCAGGTTTTACTGCTGTGTTGGAGCTAAATGTGGGTCAGTGGAAAGTAGATGGAGAGCCCAAAGTGTATGGAGGCTCAGGTAGCTGCCTGTTTTCCCCAAAAAGACTGAAAAAGAAAAAAAAGGAATTCCACAGGTGGAATTTGGCACTTCGCCCAATGCTGTCAATGAGCCAACGTGCAGAAACACAGGGTCAGGAGTCCTAAGAAGCATGTGCCAGGTGATGAAAACACCTGTTGGACATACTGAGGATTTACAGAGAAGGACAGGGATGAAAAGAGGTGGGGAAATGCCTTAAAATGTCCCAATACTCACTCTCATGCAAATCCGTAAGAAAGGACAACATCACACTCATGATGTCATCTCAAACCACTGAACTACTCACACCTTTGTTTTTCATGAAGTTTTTCCTGGTAAACTGAAGGTATTCCAGTTTTCCTCATAAGCACAGGTATGTGCCCTGCCTACACTTGTCAAGAGACTGAGTCACAGTGACGTTTTCAAGCCATGATATGCACAACTCTGAGTAATTTCATCTTTACTATAATTGACCTAGAAAGGTAAAAAGAAGTGTTGACATCTGCTTAAGTCACTATGTTGTGAGAAATACGATAATCTATCAGGGCTCTGGACCCCTGAGCCCCCCTTGCTGATTGTGTTTTCCCCACTGGCTGATTACTATATGTGTGTATGTGTAATAGTCCTGTTCGAACAAACATCCTCAAAGAGAAAAGACGTTTTGATGATGAAAAGTTGCCAGTGCATTTGTTCCATTTACACAGTGTCACCTCCCCTTCTCTGTCTGTTTGTCAGAAACTTTTTTCATCTTTCTAAGAGGCCTACAAGGCTTTAGATACCAACATATGGATTTGAATTGACCACAGTTGCTCTCTCTGGTGTTTTCTCTGTAGGCATTGGTTACCTCTGTATTATAAGACAAGACTGTCTTGTGTCAGAACAAGAACAGAACTCAAAAAGTCTCCAAGATTTTGACATTTCTTTAGAGCTTGAGTAGAAAATATTTGTGAACATGGGTTTGATACACACGCCTTGCAATGCAAAATAGATAGGTTTTCTAAACTTGTTCTTTTAAATCCCTGAGGATATTATTCATCATTATATAAACAGTTTTAGAGGTAATCTGCTGTCTGAAGACTCCCCATTGTAGTGAGAGACTGACTCACTAAGCTCCATCATGTGAAGCAGCATGAAGGCCTCCAAGCCTGACTGTCTGTGCTGTGTCAGAGCAGACTCCGGCTCCTTGGCTCCTCCGCTCACCGACACTCAGCTATGTGAAAGAAAAGCAGCTCCAACCAGCAGATTGAGACAGGGCGACAGGAAAACTCATAATCACAGTCAGACACATGAGCCACAAGTATCACAAGTCCACGACAGAGGCATGCTCTGTGACTCACAGTTTTCCGTTGGAGGCAGCTCGTTATAGTCCACATTGAGGCGCTTCTGTTAATAGTTTAATATCAGCAAAGCTGCACTGACTCACATGTTTCCAACTGAAGCTTCCTTAAAGACAAACTCAGCACTTCTGAGCTAACGAAGACCCAATGGGATGCAAGCTATCCCTCTTGCTTACATTGAACCTAAAACTGACAGCCTCTGGTTGGTTGGTTGGTTGATTAGTTAGTCAATGAATTCTATTCTGGCCAAAATCTAATTGGTTGGACAATCATACAGAGAGTGACAGAGAGGTAGATAGATACAGAAAGAGAGGGTGAAGGGGGTGGAGAGGTATGGTGGGGGCTTGCAGTGGTGATTCTAGAGAAGCACTGATGCATGCATTGATGTAATATTGGCAGATACCAAACCTGTTTAAAAACAGAGGCCATTGGTCTAATTATGTGGTATAAACAGATATCAGTTACCAGTATTTATCCGTTATGTCCAATCAGTTTAATTCAGGCATTTGTAGCTAGCTGCTGCAGTGTGAACTTCTGCAGCTACTTTGAATTTTATTTTTAGCCTTAAGATTAAAATGCCTTTAAGTTTAAGTCACATTTCAGTAATTTTCACTCGTGAAAATTTAAGGCTAGTTTTAGTCAATTAAAGGTCCTTACATTTTATTTTTATTTTTAGTCAAAACGATTTTACTCATTTAATCAGCCATATTGTAAAAATAGTGTAGCTGTAAAACTTATAAAGATGCTTTATAAATACTTAAATAATTTTAAAATAAACTGAGAAAAATACTAACATACCTTGAATGCTCTTTACCTTAAATCTCTGCCTGTCTTTTAAAGACAGAAAAACTAGCTTGGATTTTTAATGTCTTAAAGTCCAAAATTCCAGCAGTGGTACTTAGGTCTTCTTTTAGTCTTTGTGATGAAAACTACACTTACTTTTTGTCCAGTGTTAATTTTGACAGCTTTCCAAAAGTCCTTACATTTAAGTCAAACTTGTTGTCCAAAAATTCATTCTCTTTGCCTGAATCTGATTCCAAATCATACTTGTGTTCTCTGCACCCTGCAAAACCTGGGATCTTCGCTTTCTACAGCTGAAAGGCAGAAGAGCTACAGGTGTCATGTGTTTTAAGGGAGTTACCCACAGTGGAGAAATATTATGGATTCTGAATGTCTGATGAAAACTCTGTTACATTTTTGTCCTGTTTTAGTCTCATTTTTGTCATCAAAGATCTAAGTTTTTCTAGTCTTAGTCGTATCTTTCTCATGGAAAAAAGGTATTCAATGACCATGTTTAGTCCAGTGTTAATTTTGGCAGCTATTTTTAAGTTTAGTCTTAGTCTTTAGATGAAATGTCTTTTAGTTTTAGACACATTTCAGTCATTTCTACCCTTTTTAGTTTTAGTCCAAAAAAACTCATTTTCGTCTTTACTTTTAGTCCAAGTATTTTAGCATTATGTTAGTGTGCTCTATACACCCTGCCAAACCTGGGGTCCCTGCTTTCTACAACTGAGAGAAAGAATAGCTATAGATGCATCGTTTTTTGACAGATTTACCCAGAGTGGAGAAATATCAGATTTTGAATGTCCGACAAAACTGCTTTACATTTTAGTCAAGTTTTAGTCATCTTGACGAAAACTAAACTTTTTTTTCCCCAGTTTTAGTCATCACACACAACTGTTTTTGTTAGTCTTAGTCTAGTTTTGGATATGGAAAAAAAGGCTGCTGACAAACATTTTCAGTCACTGTTTTTAGACAATGAAATTAACACTGGTTTGGTCATAGATCTAGTCAACAAAATGAACATTGTTTTTGTCAGAATATTTATCATCTAAGGTCTATTTTCAGCTAGTATTTGTCTCGTCTTCCTCAGTCTCATCCAACATTTTTGGCCAAAGTTATATTTGAGGAAATTAACACCGAGCTGCTGAATCAAATTATTTTTTACGTTGCATATGAAGCCATTTGTTAGACAAACCCTAATCAGTTTTTATGGTCAAACAAGAGAGAAAATGCTGGCATAGTAAGAGCCTTACACCAAAAGAATTCATGAAAAAACATTGGTATCTGCACTGGCTAGACTGTCTGTAAGTAATTCAGAGAAAATGAAGTTTTTTTTGTACATGTTTCACAACTGTTATGCTTTACAGAACTTATAAACATGCTGAGACCTCAGTTTAGTTGTGCAGGAAAGCGCAGGAGTTTGTTTCATTAATGCTGTAGTTACACTTGGACTGCCTCCTCTTCCCACTGCCACAGCCTCAACCTTCCTGCCAGTTTTATTCACAGCACAGCAAATACAAACATTTTGAGTCTGTTTATTATCTCAGAAATAAAAATGCATAAGTAAATTTTAGTGTCTGTTAAAGATATAGAGCAGAGAACGCAGACAGCAATGTCTTCTGATCCCGAAGTCTTTCTTTATGTTATCTTATGTTCACCTCAGTAAGAAAACCGGCATTTCATGCTGTCATGACACTATTTGTTTAAACAATTAATTGTAGTTATTTTCTATGCAATTCTAGATTGTTATTCTGCAGGATCATGACAAGTATATGAACAAAGACCGTTGCATGTTGGCTGGCTGTGTTCGGAATTATGACATTACAACATAATGAGGTTGAAATACTTATTATACTGCCAAAAACTTATTTTTGTTTATTCTTAATTTAATTTAGACAACCAGGAGGCTGCAATGGGGATGGTGTCAATGACTGGGTTGATCTAGCTTGCAATAAGATCATTTTTTCTTTTTTTTTAAACAACCAATCGGTTGGTCGTTGTGCGGGTGAAATTTCGGTTGATCAAGTTTTTCTTTGGTTGACTACAGCCTGAGTGATATCCAAAGGATAGTACAATAATCCATTTTTCTCTATCTGCATGTAAACAAGCTGAGTCACTCTTGTCAGTTCAAGCACTGAGCTTGTCACCAATCAGCCAATTACAGCTCTCCCTAGTTTAATAGGAGCAATCAAGTTTATCTACAAGTATCAGGCCTGTTGTTATAGTAGCTCATAAGCCTGTAGTCCTTGTAGAGACTCAGAGTGAGACGGTCACAGGAGGAGCAGTGGAGCAGAAAGAGGGAGCTCAAAGCTGTAAGCTCTGCTGACAAAGGCAGGGTGGGAGGTCTGCTTCACAAACACAACGGCTTCTAAGGACTACGGGAGGAATCTGCTGATGGAAAAGGAGAGAAGGACTACAACCCTCACATATGCACACATGTAAACGGCGAAAGACACAACCAGCATGGAAAGCTTCAGGTTCATCCTTGAAGATCTTCCACATTCTACATGTTCAGTGAGAGCCTTTCTCTGCTGACTTCAGACAGCCTAATCCCACTGTTGTTTTTCTCCCACCAGATTAATTGTGGCCTTTCAAGTAACCTGACAGACATTAGAGCACAAATTACCCATTCATTAAAGGCACTCGAGTATTATTTCTACCCCAGCTACTTATCAGGGGCCAGTTCTGGGAATGAACATCACAATTACATGAACTGAGGTGATGTTTAAGGCTGTTCGTTCAGACAGCTAGATTAACCTCCTCCTCTGCTCCCTCTGCAACATTTTACAGCTGACTGTGGCTAAAAAGAAAAAATGGACAATCAACCAGCATTCTGTCTGACATAAAAGGTATCTGAGGATGCTTCTGATTTGTGTTGGCCTAACTGTGGCCATCATTGTTCATTATTTCTGTGTTTTGGGAAAACCCAGCTGTCAGGTACCATAGACACTACGCTTCCCCCTCCTTCCACTGCATTTTAGGCAGTAAGCTTGAGAATAAAAGTAGCCCTGCTGTCTTACACCTTTGGGTGTTAAGCTACCTTCACCTATGTTAAAGTCTGATACTTCTTAACTTCACCTATGTTAAAGTCTGATACTTCTTAACTGGAAGGAGAGAAAATCAAAATGTTTAACTTAAATAATGTAAATAACTTGGAAACAACATCTCTTTAACGCGACAAGAAGATGCAGGATGTTTGCCCTGAAGCGGCGCTGAGAGTCTCTGTGCCCTCTGTCACAGCATCAACTGCCTTGGTCTGTTTAATTTACTAATCAGCAAATACAAGTATGAAGTCCCTTTATCATCTCATTAGAATGCACACATAAGCGTTAGTGTCCGTTACTGACAGATGTATCTTTAAGTCCTGACTAGCAGACTTTTTTTCCACTTCCCCTCAGGAAATAAACACTGCATCCTTTCTGATATATGCTCGTAAATAACACAGGGCAGGCTAGAAGAAGCAAGTATTGGTATGGTTAGTGTTAGGAATTAATCCAAATATCTGAGAATATTCTGTAGGCTATATGATGTTTAATAGTTGTCATGCTGTGATCGGGGAAATTATGATTAAAGAATAAGTTCAACTTTTTAACTCAAACTCTACTCAGCTAATACCCCTTCTGTCAAAAATGTTTGGCTCTTTTGTCCTTCCACCAGACAACAGAAAAGTACTGATAGTATTGATAAGGGCTCCGACTGATCAGGAGCTTTTTTGGTTGAAAATATGACTTGTATTTCTGTTCTTTTCTCTGGTAACTTTTTCTTTCCTTTGAAACATAAAAAATAACAGGTACTGTGTGGTTTAAATCCCGTGGTATCAGAATAGTATCGAAGTATTTTGATGGACCATATTAAAAGAGTACCTTTGTGTGTGCATATTTAGTGAGGTTTTTATGCTTATTTGTAACATGTAAATATTTTAATCTTCATACAAACAAAATTTGATTTATAGTGTATTCTTTATATCTTAAATTTTGATTTCTTCTCATCCTTAGTATAAATAAGGACTCAGGTTGTAAAGGAGTCTTGGTAAGGCTATCGATATCAATAAAAATTATCGATCCCCACCCATATTCATGGCGCTCAGCTGTTGTTTGGATATGAAATAAAACATGAATTATGTTGTTTGTAACTTTATATGACACATAGCTGATAACATTGAACAGAAACAGACCCACAAAGGTAGATATATCAGATTTGAGACTGACCAAATTTAATTTAAAGCACTCTCACCCCTGACTGTTTACCTTCCCAAAATTCTGCACACTCACAAGAGCATGGGTTCATTTATAGTGCCAAGACAGAAGACTACGTTGTTATTCTAACAGGGAAGTGGCTGTTAGTTTTAGGCTCATCAGGAGAACAATGGCGGGTCAGAAGTGAACGTCACAAAAACCAGTTTCAGGGCTGCAGTGAAACGGTGTCATGCCCTACTTTACCATCACATATGGATTTTTTTTAACAGGAATTTCACTTGGCCGAAGAGCAAAGAGCACATGCAGAGAAAAAAAAAGAGTAAATAACATGAAGCAAATGTTAGATCAATTGCCACGTTGTTTGCTTTACAGTGAGCTCATCTCTTGGCGAGTTAAGGTCGCATGTAGTATTTACATATGATAACAAATTAAACTGCCTTATTGACTGTTCTCACAAAGTCACATTCATCTAAACAGAGTGCCTTACATGTGCCGTCTCTCCAATAAATGTGTTCACTCTCACCTAATGAGATGCCATTTGTTATCTTTCATCCCTCGGTTCAGTGAGGTCATCAAATTCCCAGCATATCAAGCAAGCCATCTGAGTTGAGAAGGGAGTCAGTGGAGGGAAAAAAGTGCACAAACATGCCTGAACTCGACGATAACAAGCTCCAGAGAAGTGGCTGGACCAGCAGAGCTGCTACATGGACCATGTCTCTCAGCGACATAGCTAGCATAGCGCCTCTGAGTAAGAATGAACGGCCAGGAAATGCCTGGCATCCAAAACATTCTACTTATGGACTTATGCAATCAACAGCTATGCCAGAACTTGCTGCGAGACAGGAAAAAAGGTGTGCAGAAAACAAGCCCCTCCCCGAATTTATCTGATCAACACATCAAGTTTAAGTATAAGCAGTCAGGTGCAGTAATGGTGTCAAATATGCAGCAATAAGAGAAAGCACATTTACAGAGGTGGAGCACAACCTGTCTGACAGCTGTTAATGGACTCTGTGAACAGACCATGTGTGAGAGACAGCTCTTTTACACACTTCTGCTTCAGGCTGTCTCTCACCTTTGATTCAGTCTTTTAATATAGACTGACTGGGATTTGTTGGAATTAAATAATGCGCTTATATCCCAGAGGAATTTTATTGAAAATGCTGGTAAAGGGGTTTTCAAAATTGTGGACAAATCTAAGCTTTTTAATGCTGCACATTTTAAAACAAAATAGATATAATTTAATTAGCAAGGGTATTGAAACAAATGCACACAGTTTAGACTGTGTGAACTAGGTAGACTGGGTGTCTAGAACTTCTATTTTTGTTGCCTTTGTACTGAAACATCTATCCTTAGTGTTTGATTTTTTACAAGACCATATCAAAGAGAAAAATTCTGAATCATGAGCACTCCCATACCAATAACCAATGAGCTGTAAATAACTGAAACACAATGTAATCTTTTCCGAGATCAGATATTGTACATGCAGTTTTGGTTTTCATCAAGCATGAGGCATGTCACAGTGCTAAAATCCACATCATGGTTTGTTCTTAAATTTTACATCAATCTATTTTTCATTTATCTACTTATTTTGTAGTCTGATAGTGATGCCAGTGAACCCATCCACATGCTCACCACAGCTGTTTACAAAAACACAGCCTTTTTCCCCCATGCAGCACATGCGACCCTCATTCACAGTGTCTTTAAAAGGAATGATATTTACGCCTCTGTGACGTTTTGCTTTCACTATGAATGTCATGGAGGCGTAACAGGGAGACAAAGGGATTCCTCCTTCATGTCAGCTTTGGAGGTAGAAACAGAGGCCTTACAGAGGCAAGCACCGGATGCGCCGTGCTTTCTTATACTTCGGCAATGCCGTAAGCTGTCTGTGAGTTTGACAGAGTCAAATGAGATATTAAGAAGCAGTTGGGTAATTATTTCACATCAGCATGGCTGTAGGGAGATGCTGCAGTAGCTTTAGCACAGGGTGCTGACAGAGATAACGAAGAACATAAGTTTAAAAAGTGAATGCACTACTTATGAACCTTAATGATTAAAACAGCATTTGAGCATGAGTCTACTAATAGCCTTTTTTGTCCTGGCAGGTTTTATTGTCCTTACAAATCTCCTGCTATTTACTTTTAGTCATCAGCTTCCCTTATCTATAGCTTGAGTATAGCAACTATGATTTGGGAAAATAATATCTTTTTTCACCCCAATACTGTGATTGATTTAATATGTGATTATTCTACAATCCTCATCTTGAACATCTTTCAACAGACATAAGCAATAAATCATTCTATATTATAACAAAGAATAAGATAGATTAAACTATGGCTCTAATTGTAATTATTGAATTCATTTTGCAAATTCAATGTGAATTGTTACTTTGAAGGGAGAGATTATTTCGTGTCATTCCCATTTTGATCAAGAAAAAAAAATAAAGGATTTTTGTGAACCGTTCTAAAAGAATGACATTTGAACATATTTATGTGTAGCGCACAAAATCTCCTGAAAAAAAAAAAAAAATCAAACTGGTACTTTGACTTACATTTCAGTTTAAAGGAATAGCGCACCATCTTTGATTTAAAAATTGCAGTAAAACATATTGAAGTTTATTCAAAACCTTGGCAAATTTCCCAGCCCAAACAGCAACTGTTAACTATCCAACCTCATTTAACATACAAGCTAACAAGTGCAAGGGCATTTTATAATTGAATGTTTTTCTGTGAACGATCAGCACAACACCTTTCCGCTCAATCATTTATTTAGCAGATTTTTTTATGAAATGGAAGGCAGGTTTAAGTTAGTTAATAATAATGCTGAGGATTCAGGAATTCGGTTTCTTATATGCAGCCCCTCCAGGTAATGCATGTGTAGAGAGACTAAGTTTCAAATCCTATGATGTGGAATCATTTTGAAGGGACAGAGCATGTGATATAAATATCACTGCACTCAAACTAAATTTATCCAGTATGCTGGTTAACATCTGCAGTGCCTTGCCAGCTGTGAAGTTGGCAGCCTTGAAGTGAATCTCCAATCACTAAAGGAATTACAAACTGGGATGTAAAGAATGCAAATTACAGTGCACCAAGCACGGGCAATTATAAAGCAGAGCAAGTTGATATTACTATGTCTGAAAACTGGCCCAGGTGTGACAGAACCTCTGCAGAAATCTAAATTCTCTTTCTCTCTCTTTCTCTCTCTCTCTGCAGCCTGACACTTTTCTGTGATCAGGAGCTCTACATCATTGAGCTATTCTTGGTTGTGGTCGGGGCAATGACTCCTCCAAGTCAGCATCAGATGTGTGCTGTGGGTTATGGTGTCATTTGTGTCAGGTCTGAGCAGTGAGTGAGGAAGAAAGGGGGGCGTTTTGATGGTGTGACATTCAGGCCTAATATTTACAACTGAGAATGTGGCTCAAACGACAGCACAAAGGAAGAAGAAAGAGGAGTCAGTCATAGTCTCAACAGCAGACATTAAGGAGATGCTTCCTTCCACAAACAAAACAGGAACGAGATCTTGTCAGTTTTGGGTGTGTCTGGCAGGATAGCATATCCCCACCAACTCGTTCTGTCTTTCCTGTAATCAAAACCACAGAGAGGCAGAGAGGAGGGGGCTGATCAGGAGCACAGCATTTATGAGTCAAGCTCATATTGCTGAAAGAACCTCATTAATCCATATTATCATAATAGAATGACTCTATGTAATATATGTAAACAACACAAGAGAGAAGTGTTTAACAAAAAAGCACAATTCATTACATTGGCCAGAGGTGTAACATGACTTCTGATCAAGTTATTAACGCTTTGTAATGGCTTCAGATGCACTGATTTATCTTGTTAAGACCAAGAACAAGTACTTCTGGGAATTTACCGGTACCAAGTACTAATATAAATACAATTAAGTGAGTACAGTCAGTGGTTTATTTTCATCAGACGTTCCTCATCCTTCCTCTTGCCAGGTGTAGCCGTGCACAGTTTGTAGTCTGCATTACTTCTCTCTTCCTCATTACTGTTACAACTCCACCTACATGCTAAAAGAATGAGGAGCTATCATTATGCAGTAAATTTAAACAGGGAAGAGTACTGGCAATTTTTGAACAGACTGAGTGAGTACCCAGGCTTTGTGTCTGCACTGGTACCAATACTGTTATTAGTATCCGTGCATCCCTTGTCATGACACCTTTGGGCGCACTCACATTAGGCAATCTGTAGTTGTATCCTGCTAAAGCCATTTGACTCCCTCCCCATGCAAAACAAAACTGTCAAGCCAGAGTTAGCTATAAAGCTAATTTTCATCTGTGTATTCATTGAAAACTGTCGTTTAAGGCAGTAAAATAGCAACGCATTGCTATGATATCTGATCTGACAGCGGGTTTATTTCAGCGGACCTTGGATCAGTGTGTTTACTTCACAGAGTCCAGTGAGAGAGCGAGCAAGCAAGCAAATGAGAGGGAGAGGTTCCTTAGGGAGATTTATCCCTCACCAGAACTCCTAGTCTGGAGCCTCATCATCATGAAATCATTTGATAGTTTGGCATAACAATTTAGTAATAATGAGGGGTTAAATCAGTCGGGAGACAGTCTGGGAGATCCAGTTAGTGCAACTGCAGAATCATACATCTTGTCCTGAGTGCATGCAACATGATTGTGTCTCAGCAACAAAATCAGATTAATTACATTGATCCCCATTTTGGTGTCCTGACTGTGCAAAAGCGATGTAACGCTTTTAGCGAGATGTCTTTCCCCTGTCATTCAGTGCCTATTTTCCTCTCTATCACTTGTGTTGCAGTAGGGAAGGAGCAAAGAAAGGTGGAGATGACAAGGTACCAGGAGTGTCGGACATGAATATTTCCATGATTCCGTTCACTCTCATTCAACCGAGCTTGTTAGTTTGATTTAAAAAGTTGGAATAGGTGTGCATTTATAATATCTGCATCTGTGTATGAAATGTATGTTTGAAACCTGTGTGTGTATGCAGAGGCAAAACTATGCAGCTCAAAGTTGTCAATGGCTCATCAATATTAAGTGCTGCATTTTTATTTGTCTTAATTCAAAATAAAAGCGGTAGGTTTTGTTTTGTTTTTTTTACAAGGGAAGTCTGAAATTTACCAGGCAGATACTTTAATTTTTAATGGCTGCAGTGTGGACAGTGTGTCTGACACTCAGACTGCTGCTAGGACACGGTTATAGACTGTATGCATGTTACCAGTGCCGATTATGTTTACATCATTTCCTACCTCAGGAGATGCTCCCCGACTCCAATCCAACAAAGATGGTCTCCAACTGTGAGGTGTATGTGTGAACAACCAGATCCGGAGGATTTGGGAGGTAGTGCGCGTGTATTTATCTTGAAATTTTCCTTGTGTGTATGTGAATATGGTAGTGTAGAAGCACAAGGTAGTGTCTATGAGCATCTATTTCCAGTCACCCTCTCGCTGCCTTTCCAGGGTTTCTTCCTCCATTGGTTGTACCCTGAAAGTCTCTCCTCCCGCAGCTGTAAGGAGACCTTTCAGCTGCTGTTCAGGCATTTGTTTCAGGGTAATCTAAGCATCAGTTTCAAGGGATCCTTCAGCAATTGTTTTAGTACTCTCCCCACTTTTCATTGCTGTTTTAAGGTCTTCCTTTCTGGGTGTGTCCATTTTAGGGTACACTTGAGTGCCTGTTTCATTCAACTTTAATGTGTGGTTGAAATGGATTTGGGTGAAAACTCAGGGCACAAAAACTGCTTGGGTAAGTTCAAGGAAACATTTTTTGGATAACATCAAGACACATCATGTTGTAGGTTTAAAAATTACCATATTAAGTCTATTTTCATTATTCTTAAAGCCTCAGCCCCTAAGTGAAAATCTACTGTTGTTTGACTCGTTTATCGCTTCATGATACCATCCCAGTTAGAATTATTGATCTTTCCTCTAAGTCACCTGACTATCCAAATGTTGGACCGTTGCTCTTGGCCACTAATTTTTCCACAGATTGAATCACTTGGTGTTGACTGTAAGTATCTTTTGAAGATGCCAGAGAAATAGGCTCGAGAATGAGAGGGTAGAAGTTAAAATCAGACGAGTCAGGGCATAAATTTTTGGATCAGTTAGCATTTCAAATTACTGCTTTCTTTGGACTTTATTTGTTCGTGTTTTCTTGTGGAGGAGGGAGTGTTTAAACGAACATTAATGCATTTGTTTTCCCCAGAAAACACTTATTCAAACATACAAGAAAACGTGAGGACAACTACTTCAAGTTTTGTAATTGGATGAAAAAAATGGCACAAAAGATAAGAAAAACGATTTTTTGGGAAGCAAAATACTCTTCAAGGCATCCGCAGCCTTATCTGGCTGCTCTGCAGTGTCAGAGCGAAACATGTTGACTAGTGGACTCAGATTGAGCTGCTGTCTGTCACAAAGCACTTTGTTACACCAGCCTTGCATGTGTACCACAACTTAATATGCATGTTTAAACATGCGATGACAGTGATGCAAAGAGCCATAATATCGCAGATATTTTACAGGTGATACCAGCTTACTGCCACACACTAATAGATACTTGTTAAATTAATTTTCAAAACTCATTTTGGGCACTCAACCAATCTGGTTTGCGTTTCTGACAGAAGCCCCTTTTTCCCCTTAATTTGATGTTGTTGGGGGTTCCTCCACAGGTAACAAACATCTTTCAGATCAACAAAAATCTCTGCCTGGTAACAGGACTTCCAGGGCACCACAGACTTAACTTCAGATGGAGATGCACTTCAAAACAATCATGCTGATTTTTTGCCTGATTCCCCATTCTAAAAAAAAAGAAAAAAAAGTCATCAAAGGCCCAATTATCTGATAGTTCTAAAGACTATCTAGTTGATTTTTTCTTAGTTATCTGTGTTCTTCTGTTATGTCCACTCAAATTATAATTTTTTTTTTTTCACAGGGGAGAAAAAGTGACCTGTTGAACAAACTGATCCATTTATGGTTGAATGTGAGAAAGTATTGCCATACTATGAGTGTCATCTATGATTAGCTAATCGCTTGCCTTTGTTGAAAAAACACATTTGACAAGGAACTAAAAACATAATCTCAAATTAAAATGCAATCCTAATATTGGGAAAGAAAATCGCAATTAGATAATTTTCCCAAATTGTCAGCCTTAACTGTCCATCTGTTCAGAAGACCATTGGTTATTCAATATCTACAATCAGAAATTCTGTAGTGTAGTGGGCACACTGGGGACACCCACACAGGAACTCTATGGATGCCACGCGTAACAAAATAATCAGAAAGCAAGCTGACCAAAGGAGGAAGCACAACAAACTCAACCATGGCAATGATATTAAATGTGAAGCATAAAGTTCGATAGACATCAGAAATGGTGGAGCAACTTGATGTGTGGCAACAAGACCCATATTTATACAACATATCCTGAAAAAAAATACCACGATCCAACTGACAAGAAGAGGAACTGGACTACCATCACTACCTCAACAGATGTAGCAGGTACTCTAAAGGCATGTTTGACTAGTGAGATTTCAAGTTATGAGAGTTGAGGCTCTGGTTGTCAGTGAATAAATCTGTTAGTGTGTGGTAAACAGAGACAAAACTGATAAATCTGTCATTATTGGAGGTCATATGGCCTTTATTTTCTAATACATCCTTTTTAAAAAATGATTCTGTATTTGTCATTTAAAGAATCAAAAAGTGCTGACAATTTTAAAAATTACAATCAACTTCGAAAGAGAAGTGCATAAGAGGGGACTAATTCAATCAAAACTTAGAAGCAACCCCCTGCAAACTCACTGAAAAACCCTGAATAAATGATAAAGACAAAATTAAGGCACCTTTTTCTTTCGTCTCATGTTGATCATGGGGACGACCTAAAATTGTAAACACTTGTTGCTTAGATTTGACTTCATCATGACAAAATTTATGGTCCAATTCAGCAGACTGTGGCATGTTTCTTTCTGATATCCCTTAAGATAATCATTAATTCCTTGAGTACTTCCATGGAAAAGCAAGTTCAGAGTATTGCTGTGTAAATGCAATCTCGCTGTGAGCTCTGTCCCATATAAACACTGTAAAGTCTGATGAGTAAGAGAGCATTAATTAGATTTCTTTTTCCTATACCATTCCATTAAAAAAACCACAAGAAGAAAAAGCCTTCTTCTCCTGCCCTGTAATGTCTAGCACATTGAGAGAGGTGAAACAGGAATTGGGTTAACAGTTAACATGCTAAACACAGCGTGACAGTCTGAGCCGAGCGCTCTGTTTGAAGTTTACAGGCCAGGGTTGCCTCTTGGACATCACCTCAACCAGCGCAGGGTTACATAAATTACTCCTCCTGTTCAAAGTTCAAAACGAGGCAGCCTTTTAAGCAAGGCTGGCCAATATATCCAGTTTGTATGATATATCACCATACTTACAAATACAATATAGGGTACGACAATATAGTTTATATCTATGTAGTTTATGTTATCTCAGAAAATAGATGGCAGACCTAAGGCCCAGTAAAATGACCATTTACAGAAGGAACCTTTAACAGTAATATGCTTTATCACCACAGGTTAACCCATATGAAATGTTTAGTCTTAATGGAAAATAAGAGATTATCATTATATTAATCTAATATGAGGAGGATTTATATTATTAGATAAAAATCAAACAATGCTGATACCTGTTTGAACCACAGCAATTAAATATGTCCTAAACACCCCATTTTAGGCAATTTCTTGTTTTTAACCTGTTAAAAAGTCTAGCCAAACTCCTGCACACAGTCTTAACTGTACAGATGTGTTTGCAACATTCATAAAATGGGTAGAATACCACCCCACTTCCACTGTCTTTTCCCAAATGTTACCAATTTACTGGTAGTTGTTGAAATAATGGAGCATGTATCATTAGAAATGTTGACAACCTAAAAATACTAAATAAAAAGACCGTGATGTAGTGGTTAGCACTGCCGCCTCTACTTCCTCCCACAGTCTGAAGACATGCTCCATAGGCTGATTGGTGACTCAAAGGCCTGGTTCACACATAGACAGGTCTTGGCATTTCATACACCAACAGTGTTAAGGTCACTAAAAGGGTCCCGCTCTGGTTGATAAGAACACTGAAAATAAAATAGCCATTGCAAAAAACATTTGCATGTCAAGGACACTGTTGCTGTTGGTGAGTGAGCCGTTTCACCTGCACTGTGAAAGACACACTACTGTTGATATGGCGTGCTCTTTATGACATGAGGCAGTGTGTTTTAGTGCTTTTATGTGGACAAAGATGTTTTTGAGAGTGAAGAATGTCTGAAGGAGTTACTTTTGAAAGCAGAGGAGGAAAACCTGTTTCCAGAAATGCTTGCATACATGTGGACTAGGCCTAAAATACCCATAGGTATGAAAATTGTCATTCAGCCCTGTGACTGGCTGGTAACCAGGGTGTAACCTACTGATTGCCAATGGCAGCTGAAATTGGCTCTGTCCCTCTGCAACCCATAACCTTGTATGTTAACAGTTCATGGATGGATGGATAGATGGAACATATGGAAATGCTGACATGTTTTTATGTAAAATTAAGACAACGTGTAGGCATTTTTCAGCAATTTTTGATCGTTGGGAACAAAAAGCTGCCCAATATTGGGTGTACAGGACTTATTTTTTGTTGCTGTGGAATCAAACCGGTCTCTGTTTTGTAGGGATACACAATATCATCTGTATGATATCAGTATTAGTGGATATAAAATCATTGCAGATATTCACAACTGATATTTTGTCCAAAAAAATCTGCTTGTATCAGCTGTAAATTTTGGCCATAGGAACAAATGAGTTAGTGGACCTACATCAGCAAAGGTCTTTTTCTTTTTTCATCATCATTCCTTTCACTTCAAAGCGTTTTAAGGACAGAAATTTGTTAATTTGTTCATCTTCAAACTTTAAATTGTGTGTTTTAAAGCCTGAAATTTTAGGTTTTAACTTTATTTAAAGATCGATATCAGCTAAAATTTATTAGTAAATATCAGGATATACAATATCGGCAAAAATCCAATACTCTGCATCTCTACTTTTTGGTTTGATTTTTAAATAGAAACCTAATTAAAACAAGTGTATAATTCTTGTAATGTGTCAACCATTAGTTGTTTCTTAAAAAAAGTAGAGGTATAACTTGTGCTGTCATTGAGGTAAAACATATCAAGCCATGATTTTTGGTTCATATGAGTGCTGCAAAAATTGGTAATGTGCCATTGAGAGTATACGGGACAACACTGTGATCAGTGATTGCAATTACTATAAAATCCATAAATGGTATCATGAGTCTACTGGTTTCATTATCAAGGAAATGCAAAGAATAACAAAAGTTTTTAAGTATGTATTTCTCAACTCACAGCATTCAAATATAAGCATCATTACAAAAACAAAAAACCTGATTTTTCTACAGTCCTGCTTTCAAAATGAGTTTTTTTCAAAACATTTTTCCCTTTTTGAAAATAAAGCTCATTCTAAAAAGTGCAAAAGTCACACTATTGTAAACTTAAAGGCCTTTCTGCAGGCATTTACGTAAACATTTCAAACACCACTGAATACAAAAACAACTGCTGCCTTTAATGCTTTTATGTCATTGCACAGTCTAACTTTGCAAATTTAACTGCGATGAGATAGAATGTGCAGCACTAGTCCATATTCCCCAGCTCTACTTTGCTCTCACAGTCAAAATCGCTCCCTGTACTTTAAAACTAAGACAGAGGAAGAACAAACCCTGCTTCTTTTCAAACATCTCAAATGCACAGAAAACTCAGCAGGTGAGAGTTTCTCTTTGTGGTGGCCTACATTTGGGAGGGGCCGTTTGTTTTGCCTCCATAGTAGTTTCAGGTGGACTTTGCCATGCAGGTGGAATAGTACTGTGTTCACTGAGGACAAAGGCTTTTTGTTTGGCTGCTGCAGCAGGTGGAGTTACAAGGACACGGCCTTTGTGTCCTCCAGCGTTATCCTGTCCAAATTTATGTGACTTTTAGGCTGTTTGGGGTTTACTGACCGAGAAACATCTGTCCATCAGTTAAGCAAACTGTGAATCAAAAGGGCAGAATACTTATTTGTGATTGGAATAAACAAATCTAACAACTTCATCAAGGTCTCAAGACACCACAAAGTTTGTCACATCACCAGATTTTGAAAGTTTTAAAAAATTCAAACAGTACTGATATCTGTTTTAGTACTAAGATTGTCAAGTTTCAATACTTTGATTGCATGTACATTCAATGATTCAGTTATTGTTCCAATAAACAACAGTAATCAAAGGTGGACAGGCTGCAAACAACTACATCTATTTCAGAAGATAGACAAGTAGGAGAGGAATTTACCCATTAAAATAGGGACGCAAAGTTTGCATGCAATGTTTGACGCTTGAAAACAAGAATTATTCTAATATCTGGTGCCTTGGTATAACAACCCCAACCAACACCACAGCAATGTTTTTTTCCCTGTGAGAATTATTTCTGTAGTATTTTCCTGTAAAGCACTTAAGTATTTAACTTTTTTACATCTTTTCAAACTACAGAGTTACAACTTTGTCAAAGGGACAAAATGCTAGTTAGTCCTTGTAATTTTATGCCTTGTTTAGAATGTGTTGACATTGTGTAGTGACTGTGGCCGAAACAAGCCAAACCGGTGAAACAATCCTTCCTCATCCACCCCAAACACACCAGTTACTCATGCACAAACCAGACCGTTGACTCAAAGGGCTTACTAACATACCTGCTGGGGAGACACACCTTTCTCCTGCTATACATTTCCGTCATTATGCAACACGGCCCACAACTACTTCCACCTGGCTCAGCAACAAACCTCATGCTTACTATGATTCACTACCATTTGCAGTTTTGATCTTGACTCATGACCGGCGCTATTAAAGTTGGTATCATGACACTAAGATGTGTCCTCAAGTCTTGAATATTTTTGTCAGGATCTAAAGTTGACTGTAGAATTGCAACTAATTAGAAAGCCAGCGGTATTTAAGACTTTTAAAATATATTCTGGCCACATTTCCATACAAATGAGACAATAAGATGTTGGCAATGTTGTAGACTTACTAAAAAAAATATGTCTACTGTTTTTAAGGGTCCTTAGGGTATTTTGGTTATTAATATGACCCCCATTCAAGCTGCTTGAGCGCAATACAAACCTAAAAGCATTCATTAGGCAGCCTTATGACCAAATGGTCATATCAAGGGGCTTTGCTAAGTACTGAGGATGGGAAATATGATGAGTTTTTAGGATATATCAATACATTAGGGTAGCAAAATAATGCTATCATCAACAAGATAAAGGAAAACCCTCTCTTATCGCCAGTTGAGGCATATTTTATGATTTGCTACCCAGCTTAAGTGTATCTTTACGTGATTTCTGGTACATATCGCCAAGTTGAATTGAAACTAAATAATTTAAAGTATTAGTTTACCAAACATACGATTAGGTTTCTGTTAAAGACGTCTTTCATAGCTTAGGTGAAAACGGGTGTTACGCTATAAAGAGTGACCGTGTTAACTGGCGACTTCACGCCGAATGCGTCTGTGGTTGTCGTAGTTACAACAGATGTTGAAGACCGAAAGTGTCCCAACGAATGCCTCTCATTTAGTTTCTGGTTATAGCTATAGCTTGTTCGTTTTTCTTTAATGTACTTTCAGGATGTTAATATATGTTACAATGATAACCACAGGCGCCAAAAGACACCGGTCAACACGGGTACCCTTTAAACCGTAACACTTTAGTTAATACTAGCCACCTAGCAAGTGAGCAATTAGTGGAATGATGTCTGGCTAAACAGACAACTTAAGCTAGCTTGAGTTGTAGCCTGTGTTCAGGTGTTAAGAAGTAAAACAGGTGGCTGTGATGAATACGGTTGGTTCTCTTTTGATAACCGGCTGCCCGACAGACACCTTTAGGGAACAGCTCTCTATAAACACGAAGTGCCTTATTACCCACCTGATTCAAACGGCCGTTGCTCCGCCGATATCCACAGTTATAAACGTTACAGCCGTCGGTTGCGATAGTGTATGGTGTTTTAGTTAGCGAGGAGCCCTCTCCCCATACAACCAGGAAATGTGACCAGTCCGACTAAGAGTACTCCAAGGGTTCCGTAAATACAGTAAAGCCGAGGAAAAATCACGTCTGAGAAACAGCAAAAACTAAAAACTGCTCCTTGTTCCTCCACCTCTGCTGCGGTAGCTTCGGTGTTTCCTGCTAGGCTAAACTTCACTGCTCTGCTAAGTCCGCCCTTATGATGCATTCATGGGCAACTCGTAAATCCCAATTACTGCAGCAAGTCCCGCCCAACTTCCGCGTTAGTTGTGGCTCACAAAGCTTTTATGACTCACTGAAATTTTGTCGGAATCAACTTTGGATACCAAGAGGACTACACGGGACCACATTTATTTTTGTTGCTATCGGACTGAACAGTTAAAAACATAGGAAACTATCAAATAGATTATTATAACTACGATTCAATAAAAGTTGCAAATGCATCAGAATTTATTTGCAACTTTTAAACTTAAGGCAATTTAAGACACAATTTCAATTCAGTCAACGTTTAAATGTATCATACTTACATTTCAGTTCTTTTAAAAAATGAATTTAGCAGCAGGAAAGCCCACAGATTTGACTGGGCCCCTGACAAACACAGAGAATGGGCTGACCACAGTTGTGATTTATTGATGATATCAATGCATGTGTGTTGGATCAGTAGCATTGGTGCTAGCGCCCTGGCTGATAGTTACCTCATTTGGAGCTATTATTGGATTCTAGAGTTCAAATTATTTATCTGTGCTACTTTTTAACATATCCTGACTTTTTCCACCTATTTTGGCACTTTTTAAAACCACCTTTCACCTCTTTTCTGACAGTTTTTAAACCACTTTTAACTCATTTTTGTCGTTTCTTAATTCTATTTTACCACATTTTCTTCCCATTGTTACCTTTTGTAAGATATTTTGCCACATTTTAAAGCCTTTCCAACACTTTTTCTGCAAGTTATTTCTACTTTGAGCATATTTTTGCTGCTTTTTGTGTACTGTTGTCTCTGTTAACCCATTTTTGCTGTAATTAACCCATTTTCAACCCTTTTCACCACCCTTTCAGATAATCTTTGCCACTTTAAACCCATTATTGCCACCTTCAACCTATTTGAATTCTGTTCTTAGAAAGTCATTTATATTTTTTAAGAGGACTATATACTACAGCATCAACAAATTTGAAAATATTGGTTGCTTTGATACACATGGTTATTTTTTGGGTGAAAAAAAATAAAATATGGTTACCACAGCTTAAATTTACAATGGAACATTACTTTGATGACCTCCATGGGCCTCAGAAATTTTTCATTAAAAATTTTAACAAAAACAAAATTTCACATTGACATAAGTATCATTCAGATCCTTTGCAAAAACTCTTGAAATTTAGCTCAGGTTCCTCCCATTTCTCTTAATCTCTGCTGAGATGTTTCTACACCTTGACTGGACTTGATTTTGAAATGCACACGCCTCTTTATAGAAGGCCTTACAGTTAACAACGCATATCAGAGGAAAAACCAAGCCATGAGGTCAATGAAACTGCCTGCAGAGCTCAGAGACAGGATTGCTGCAAGGCACAGATCTGGAGAAGGCTACAAAAACAATTCTTATGCCTGAAAGGTTCCCAAGAGCACAGTAACCTCGATAATTCTCAAATGGAAGAACTTCGGTACAACCAGGACTCTTCCAAGAGCTAGTTGCCCACCCAACCTGAGCAATGCGGGGAAAAGGACCTTAGTAGGAGAGGTGACCAAGAACCCGATGGGACAAAGTTCCAGAAGGACAGTCATCACTGCAGCCCTCCACCAATCTGGGCGTTATGGCAGAGTGGCTAGATGGAAGCCTCTCCTCAGTGCAAAACACATGAAAACCCACATGTAGAGTGCAAAAAAATCCACATGAAAAGCCAAGTGGCCAAGCGGGCTTTAATGTATTCAGTGCTGCAGAGATTTTTGTAGCCTTCCTCAGATCTGTGCATTGCAGTTCCTTCGACCTCATGGCTTGGTTTTTGCTCTGATATTCATTGTCAGCTGTGAGGCCTTCTATAGAGAGGTGTGTGCCTTTCCAAATGGACTCCAATCAAGGTGTAGAAACATCTCGGCAACAACTAAGAGAAATGGGATGCAACTCAGCTAAACTTCAAGAGTTGTAAAGGGTCTGATTATCAAAATACTTAAAAAAATTTTTTTTTTTATTGTAGCATCAGGCTGCAACGTAGCAACATTTAGAAAAGTGAAGAGGGTCTGAATACTTTCTGAATGCACTTTCAGTATTTCTATCTTTATTTTTATAATGCATATAATTACTGATGATGCATTAACCTGGGGGTTTCACATTCATCTACGTCTTACAATTTGGTTGAATAAATTAGTTCATAGACTAAAGACTAAAACTAGAATAAATTCAAAATAGCTACCAAAATAAAATATGGAACCATATCATTAAAATTGTACTGTTTACATGCACTTTATAAATAGTCATACTTTTCTACATACACCTTTATGTGACCGTCCTTTTAAGTCAAAGAGATCATCAAAGAAAAATTTAACAGTCCTCTAATATTAGAATTAAGACAGATATACTTTCTGTAATAATTTTCCTTTTGAGGTCTGACAGTAAAGATAGTAAGAAAAAAGTAAAACCAGACATCCTGTGTAGACGTAAACAACCGACATGGTATTTCTTTATTTGATCATAAACAGGAGCATGCTGACAAGGAAAAATTAAAATTTACAGTTACAATTACAATTTTTAAGACTTACAGTAAAATAGGACATCTAGTATATTCATTTTGTAAAAAAAAAAAAAAAAAAAAAGTGTGTTGGATTAAACCAGTTTTAAACCTTCATAAAAATGACTCACTGAGGAGATAATTTCCATGATTGTTCATGTTGTCAGACCCCTTGAAAATCAAACTCACAGATTAGCACTTAGATATTTCATCAATTCAATGGAAGTCATAAGGATATAATAATGATTGTAGAGTTTATAACCCAGGACTATAACATCATCATATTACAAACAATTGCAACAAGTTGTTTTGATGCTACAGAAAGGCAAATTTTACAGTGTGTATGTTCACATGGACTTGAGTATTTTGGTTATGTGCTTTATCCTGGTTTTGATCATATTGGGGAGCTGGGACTTACTAGTATAAGAAAAAACCTGGTTATTAATATAAATTTATATATGATTAATACTCGTATCCTGGTTTCTAGTCAGTAGTATATGCACAGGCGCCTCTGATGTTTATTTTCTTACAAAACAAACCACAGGAATTTTGATATTTGAGGAAAATAAGACCACTGTGTTGGTAAAATTTGAACATTTCTGGATCACAGCCCCTACTTTGGTTGTAATTCATTCAGGGATTCACAGTTTTATCAGCTTGATGGCAGTATCGGCAGGTATTAGCTTAGAAAGTTAAATGTTGGTATTAGCAGATATAAAAATTTCAGTTTCAGTTCAATCAGTGACCATGCAAACTGGCTTCATGTGTCAGTGGCTGAGGACATCTACAAAAATAGTAGGTTGAAAGCCACCATTTAACACAGTCACTAATTATACTGATACACCTGGGGACATTATATCCATGCATGGAGGAAAATACAGCAGAAATTAAAAGAAGACTGTGTGTTATGACCACCAGCTGATCGATTATGTTATTGATTATTAATGTTAATATTATGTTAGTCCTGATCTCTGAATTAACATATAGTAACCTCTTCAGGTGTCTCCATTTTTTTAGTTTACATCCAATGCACATCAGGTCATTATGCATGGCCTGAGACTTCCTATGCTGGTGTTCTACAGTGACATGAGTCCCATTTAGGCAAGTACAGTGCAATCAGAAAGTATTCAGACCCCCTTCACTTTTTTCAAATTTGTCATGTTGCAGCCGGATGCTACAGTTGTTAATAGTTGCTTTTTTTTTCCTCATGAATGTGCAATCAGTGCCCCTAAATGGCAAATTGAAAACAGAGTGGTTAACATTTTTTGCAAATAAAATATTTAAAACACTGTGATATCTTGTTGACTTTAGTATTCAGACCCTTTACTCATTACTTGGTCGAAACACCTCTGGCAGCAATTTCAGCTTCGAGACTTATTGAAAATGACTCGACAAGAATTTCTGCCATTCTTCTTTGCACATTCTCTCAAGCTCAGTCAGACAGGATGGAGACCGTTGGTAGACAGCCATTTCAGGTCTCTCCAGACATGTTGGATAGGGTTCAAGTCAAAGTTCTGGCTGGACCACTCCTGTGGTGTCTTGGTTTTATGTGCTTTGGGTCATGGTCATGTTGGAAGGTGATCCTTTGGCCCAGACTGAGGTCCTGAGTGCTGCTGAACAGGTTTTCATTGAGGATTTCTCTGTACTTTGCTCTGTTCAGCTTTACCTCAACCCCGACCAGTCTCCTAGTCCCTGCTGAAAAACAGCCCCACAGCATGATGCTGCCACCACCCTAATTCACTGATGGGATGCCTGGTTCCTTCCAGACACTGCTTTTAGAACTGAAGCCAAACAGTTCAATCTTGGTTTCATCAGACCAGAGAATCTTGTTTCTCACTTTGAGATCATTCAGGTGTTGTTTTTGCTGACTCCAAACAGGCTGTCATATGTTTCGCACTAAATAGAGGCTTCCATGTAGCCACTCTGCCATAAAGCCCAGATCGGTGGAGGGCTGCAGTGATGGCTGTCCTTCTGGAACTTTGTCCCATCTCCACACAGGATCTCTGGAGCTCAGTCAGAGTGACCATGTGGTTCTTGGTCACCTCTCTTAGTAAGGCCCTTCTCCCTGATTGCTCAGTTTGGGCAACCGGATCTTGGAAGAGTCCTGGATGTGCCAAACTTTTTACATTTGAGATGAAGAGCCTGGGAGCCTTCAGTGCAACAGAACTTTTTTTGTAGTCTTCCCCAGATCTGTCTAGCAACAATCCTGTCTCCGAGGTCTGCAGGCAGTTCCTTTGAACTCATGGCTTGGTTTTTCTTCTGATATGCATTGTCAGCTAGCAGGCCTTCAGTAGAGAGGCGTGTGCCTTTCCAAGTCATGTCCGATCAATTGATTTTACCACAGGTGGACTCCAGTCAGAGATCAAGAGAAATGGAAGGAACCTGATCAAAATTTCAAGTGTTTTTGCAAAGGGTCTGAATACTTACATCAATGTGATATTTCAATTTTATCTTCTTCATAGCCATATACATGAAGACAAGGTCAAACAGCAAGAATACCTGGGGCCTTTGGTGTATACAGGCCTTCAGGTTCTGCAGGCAGTGAAATCTTTTTAATTCTCAAATTTGAATCAGGCTTTGTATCAGTTTCTGGGATCTTTCCCAAACACAAAAACCTCAGTCAAACTAGCATACTCAAGTCCGTGTAACAGCACTCAGCGAAGGCACTTTTCTTACATTAAAAATGCTTTTTAATCAGCTCCAGTATGTGCAACGTTATTTTGGTAGTGGAAATTGGCATATTACAGAGAGGAATGAACTTGTTGTGCTCATATACCAGAATCGCATAGACAACAATCAGGACAGGCTGAGGACTCGAGCTCCCTCTGAAGGAGTTGTCACATAGAAAGTTGGGGTTCCTCGATATGTCTTCTGTTGAGGAAAAAATAAGCAAAATTATACCAAGAACAGTCCACAAGTAATAATCTATGCAAAATCCTAGTATTGTGTGAGAAAATTTGTCTTTAAAATGATAAGAAGATCTGGATATCCTGTTAAAAGGGCTGAAGATTAGAAAGGAAGGTCAAAGAGGGAGCAAAAGGAACGTACCGCTGGGATTGTTTCTGAAACAAGAAACCTTTCCTCTTCAGCTGAGACTCTTCTTTTCCTCCACTAAACTTCCTCTACTACGGCTTCCTCCAGACTAAAATTACTCACTGCATCTTTATCTCATCTCAGCCCCCCTGAAAGTCAGTCAAAAGGCCAACGGATGCAGCCCTCCGACCAGGAAATGTGGTGAGTTTGATATATCGTGGACCAATGTGTCAAATAATGTAAATGTGAGGATGCAGATAGTATTTAAAGTGTATAAAAAGAACAAAGACAGCATAAATGGCTACAGAGAACATCCCAAACCTCAATATGCCATGGAAGTGTTTAAAACCTTTGAGTTTCATTTCAAGGTTCAAAACCTCAACACCTTCACACAATCATAACACTAGACCTGAAACATTAACCTCTATATTTTAATTCCCAAGACAGTGAATTTCAATGTGCCCACTAAATTTTCAGAGACAGCTACCTCTCCAGGAAAGCATTTGAGGAGTTACAAAGAACAATGAAAGAGAAACCCCTTTTTGTATTGTTTTGATCAGGCATCTTAAAGTTGCCTACAAAAGTAATTTACCCCTTGGTTGTTTTAGTCTTTCATTAATTTTATAGCTCAATCATGGTCAATATAATTTGGCTTTTTGGATGAAAAAACCTCTTTAAAGTCAAATTGAAAAGCAGATTTCTACAAAGTAATGCCAATTTAACAAAAACATGGAATGTAAAATAAGTAACTCCAAATATATCCACCCCCTTCAAGTCGGTTTTAAGTCGATGCAGCTTTGGCTGCAATCACAGCACCGAGTCTATGTGGATAGGTCTCAATCAGGCTTGCACATCTGGACACTGAAATTAAACTCCATTCTTCTTTGCAAAACTACTCAAGCTATGTCAGGTTGCACAGGGATTGGGTGTGAACAGCCCCTTCCAAGTCCAGCAACAAATTCTCTACAGGATTGAGGTCTGGGCTTGATTTGACCACTCCAGAACATTCTCCTTGTTGTCTTTAAACCATTCTGTTAATCGTTCGCTGTATGCTTCATGCCATTGTCTTACTGGAAAATAAACTTTCTTCCAAGCTGTAGTTCTCTTGCAGACTAAATAAGACTCCAGGATTTCTTATATTTAACCTCATTTATTTTACTTTCCACCTTTAGAAGCCTTCCAGGGCTGAGAAGCATCCCCACAGCACGATGTTACCACCACCTTGTTTCATAATGGGGGTGGCGTGTTTGTGGTGATGTGTTGTGTTTGGTGTCCTCCAAATATAGCGTCTTGTCTGATGGCCAAAAAGCACCATTTTGGTCTCAGACTAAAAGAAAACTCTAGTCTAGATTTAATCTGAGTTTTCTTCAACAGTGGCTTTTTCTTTGCCACTCCCATAAAGCTTTGATTGGTTAAGAACCCATGCAATGGTTCTTGTATGCAGAGTCTCTCCCATCTCAGCTGCTGAAGCTGTAGAAATCTGTTATCACTTTAATATCAAAGAGGTTTTTTGTGTATTCTTTTTCATTTGTTAAAAAATTAAATATATGTCTCATCCTCGCACCATTGTGCTGTGGTGATGCTTCTGGGCAGCCAGCCGTGGGGGTAAAATAAATGCCACAAAATGTAGGAAACTCCTGGAGGACAATCTTGTTCAAGCTTGAAGAGAAGTACGGCTAAGACGAAGATTTATTTTCACTTCGATAAAAAAAAGGTTTTGTTTGTTTGTTTTTTGTCAAAAAAGCCAAATCATAATGACCATGATTGATTTATAAAACCAGTAGATGGATAAAACATCAAAGGGGGTGAAAACATTTTATAGCCACTGCAATTAAGTGCTCTATACTGGATTTAAGTGTAGTACATAAAAGTATGGTAACAGAGGTATTATGCAATTTGAGACAAACTGCCAGTCTAAGGCTAAGGATGCTTTATCTGCTGTGCAGATAGAAACCTACCTTTATTTAAAGAAAATAAGGAACTTATGGGAGATCTAAATGTATGACAATAGTTTAACTACAGATGGAAAAGTACATTTAAAATAGCTAGAGGCTCATTTCAAAGTGAAATATGAAATATCATGTGGGAAAATGACTTCTGATCTCTCCACTGAGCTGTGAGGGTTTTTTTTAAAGAGAAATGAGACATCAAGGGGCTGTGGTGGACTTATTTTACATCACTGTAAGAGCAGGATGATGCTGCGGTGAGTAGTATAGTGCTGCCTCCAAGCTACGGAGTCCCATAAGGAAAAAGTAGCACAAGATTTAATGCAATTTTAAAATTTAATCTGTTAGTTTCAAACCTTAATCTCATCGCCAAGAACTGACATCCCTAGTTTTATGTAATAAAAGTCTACAATTGTCTGTGCTACAGCATACAGTAGCTACTGAACCCATGCAAATGTCAATTATACTTAGAGTTACACCTCAAAATGGAACAGCAGAAGTTTGCTTGTAATTTTTGTTAATAAAAAACTTGAAATTACCCATATTGGGTGCTTAGAATGACTATTTTGTTACTGTGAAAAAAACAGCATTAACATTTTTACTAGAATTGTATGAAAGTGTAAATTCAGCAACCCTGCATCTACAGAGAACCGTCCAGAGTCCATCAGTTTGTCACTTCCTCTTGTTTTTGTCGTTTCAGTCCAGATATTTAACACTTGACCAGCCGCAGTGAGGTGCAGTAAAGAACTTCAGCTGGATCAGGAGTCACCAGGTCGATCTTGAATCCCTCAGCCAGAGACACCTTCAGCAGCTCCTCCACAAAGCCCTGCATGTCTGCGATCTCACACGGGCTCCACTGCCTGTTCATGATGTCATCTGATTGGTTAATTTCAGCCATGTTAGACACAACAAGTCCCCGGTAACGCTGCTTGTCATACTGGTCCTGTGGGAGGTCGTCTGGTCTCGGCACCCACTCCAGTTTGAGCCTGTTCTGCCTCGGGCTGCACGGACGGGGGCTCGTGAGACCCTGAGATGTCCTGTAGGAGAAGTGCTCACACAGCAGAGTCAGAAAGGCTGTCCAGGTACAAAAGAGGTCGACTGTGAAGGCTCGTACTGAGCATGTGCGGAGCTCATAGTTTTCTGGTCCATGTCTTAAGTTAAAGTGGAGAACTCGGACCTGCAAGAGGAGGGCAGAAAATGATGACTACACATTTTAAGAGAGTAAGCAAACACAGAACCAGTTTCTCTGTGTCTCTGTAAACAGATGCTTCTACAATCATAATAGGTTTTTACTGTAAATATTAGCCTAAAGCAGTGCTTCTCAACTGGTGGGTTGGGACCCAAAAGTGGGTCACAGTGCCCTTTTCAGTGGGTCATGATGCAAATAAGAGTATCCTTTAAAGTATTTTGTTATCATTATGGATTATTTTGAATGTTAAGGAAAATAGATCATTAAGAATTAACAGCAGCTTACACACAATAGACTGTTGGTGCCCAACCTGGGATCCGGGACCCTGGGGGGTGCCAAAGAACCTGGGGGTGGGGGTGGGTGGGTGGGGGGGGGGGGGGTGGGTGGCTACAAATATTAAATTTCAAAATATTGACCTGAACCATGATAAAGCAATTATTAAGTAGTTTGTACAAAGTTTTTTTTATTGGAAAAGCATGCATAGGCCTTTTTAGGGTTTTATCAGTGAAACAATTAAAATCTATGTTGATTTTTGGCATCAGTGTGTCACTTTTTCTTTTCTCTTGGGTCCTAGAGGGGGCTCTGCTTTTCTTAGATCCATGTAGGGGGGCTCCGAGAAAAAATGGCTGGAAAACACTGCAATAGACAACTAAACTCAGCACAAAAAGTAAGGACATTTGTGTTTGTTGGAGTATTTCTTGTTGTAACACTGCTTCTTGGAAATAAATCCTATGCCATTGGGAAGCCTGTTTATTTCCTTTTAAATGGTGCCACATTTGTAAGGAACATGCATTTGTGGGATGAGCAGCAGAGCTGAGTATGTGGGTTGCACCCATAAAAAATTTACCAAATCTTCTCTGCCAATGCCAAACAGCCAAACAAGAAAATATTAGCAATTTAACAAACAGGAGCCTCATCAGTGCGTGGAAGAACCATACACAGCCACAGCAGCCTGGCACCTCCTCCTCATGCTGGTCACCAGCCTGGTTACACACTGCTTTGGGATGCATCGGATTCTTCAACCAGCATTTATCACAAGTCAACTAGTGTGGTTGTGTTGGTCACTCTGGCACGAACAGCACGCCCAAGCTGATCCCACTAGTGATCAATGGGATAGAGGTCAGGACCGCTGACCATCCTCTACACTCCAAAATTCTGGAGGTAGTCTCTGATAAACCCCACTCTGTGGGGCGAGCATTGTCATCTTGGAGGATAGAGTTCGGTCCCAGACTGTGGGGATACGGGATTACCAGTAGATACAGAATTTTATCTCAGTATCTCTCTGCATTGAGATTGCGTCCAATGATGACAAACCTTGTTTCTCCAGTGAGGGAGATGCCACCCCTCATCATCACACTGCCTCCACCAAAAGATGTTACTCTATCGGTGCAGCAATCAGCATAGTGTCCTCTGTGTCTCCCCCACGCTTTCACCTCACAATCCAACTACTGTGGACAGAATCTGGACAATAAGTCATCAGAACTACCTATTGCCCCCAGGTACTGACTGGGGGCACCAGAAACTTGAAAAAAGAGTCGATAGTAACAGCAAAATAAACTGTAATAAGCTGTTTGGCACTGGCAGAGAAGATCTGGCAATGTTTCATGGGCACAACCCACATGTTTAACTCTGTTGCTCATCTCACAAATGCATGATCCTTACAAATGTGGCACCATTTAAAAGGGAAATAAACAGGCTTTCCAATGGTATAGGATATATTGCCAAGAAGTTACAATGAAATAATCTACCAAAAACAAATTTCCTCCATTTTTGTGCTAAGTTTAATCCAAAGTCAATGTTCCCATAGAAGTGGTCCTGACAAATTTAGAGTTTAAAATGAAGAGGGCAGATGATTTATTCAGCTGACCAGCATATCCATGCACATGTTTAATAGCTTTTATATGAGATAGCATCAATCTGTTAAAACACTGAAGTCTGCACTGCTGTTTGCACTTGTAAACCAAGATGTAGTGTGAGAACAGATGATCAACAGGGTTTTTTTTTCTCTTATCCCTCATGTTCTGAAGAAGAGGAGCCAACTTATCATACGTTTTAGAAATGAAGAAACAGAATTTAAATAGAAGACAAAGATTATTATGGGCACAGCTACACTCAGGAACTTAACTGTTAGCTGTAGAGAAAGGTAGATTTGTGCAGGCAAGCTCTGCTTAGTAAGGAAAGTGAAAGGAAATCAAGGAGATAATTCTGTCAGACACTCCTGGTGCCTTGTTATCCCCTCTTTCCTTTCACCTCGCCTATCTCAATACGAGTAACAGAGAGGAAAACACAATGTGGTTTTTTGCCATCTCTAGGTGAGCTTTTATGTGTTTTGCACTGAGGAGAGGCTTCCATCTAGCCACATACCCAAATCAGCACCTGTACTAACCTTAGTAGTTTGGAACAGTCATTTGTGACACTACAGACCAAAGCAGTTCCTATGACTAGATCATGTATGATTCATGGTTTGACAGACACAATGCTTCAACTTCTAAAACATACCTTGGAGTCAACCTTCACCATGATCATGGCTCCCAGTGGCCCTCCTCTGAGGCTGAGAGGAACTTTAGCCTCGTGCTGGTGAATCTCCTCCAACAGGGGGCGGATCTGGAAGAAGTCAGCCTCTCTCCTCAACAGCGCCAGCTCCGAGAACCCATCCGGCAGGTCTAGGGAGCTGGAGCGCAGGTAATTCAGGACGTACCTGAACACTTTCCCATCACGGTCGATGAAAACATTCCCTCTGCTGTCTCTCAGCACAGGGATCTGTCCGGTGAACATCGCGCCGAGCATCGAGTCTCGACAGCGAGTCAGAGTGCCAAGAGTTGTAGTGTAAATTTCTCCACCGACGTTAAGCGACACCGGGTCCTGCAGAGAGTTCCTGTTGCTGTTGTCATCCTGTGAGTTGAGATTCAGCATCTTTAAGATGATCTGCTGATCCTCTGGTGTTGTTTTTATGAGGCAAGGATCCTTCTGCTCCGGTCAGGAATGCTGAGGACTGAGAGACGCGGAAGGTTCAAGTGTTTCTTTTGTCCTGTGAAGACTTTTTCCCTTTGACAGTTAGAAAGCTGCTGTAGTAACCAGGATACCGTCAAGGAGGGAAAGATGCGAGGAAGCGTGCCAAGTCTGTTTCCAAAGCTGGAGATTTATAAAACCAGAGTTTAAGAAGGAAGATGATCCTTTCTCTCTAGCTTAGTGCAAGCATTTCCTCCCTGTGAATGCAGGCAGACTTTCTGTGAATATGTTTTTGTTGATGTATCTCCAGCAGGGTTCAGCTCAGTGCCAGCCAACAGCAGGCCCAAAGTCTGACTGTGTTAAAGCAGAAAGGCAGCGGAGCCACAGTGACCAGACCAGCATGCTAATATCAGGACACTTCTGTCTCAGTCGCCACGAAGCTCGCTATTATTCTCCGCTCATACCCCCGATCGCTCTCACACACACACATTGGAGCCGTCTGAGCAAGACACCAGGGACGGGGTAATTTGTCTGAAATGCCCCCCTTAAAGTGACAGCCAGAACACTGAGAAGTGCTTTTTATCTCCTGTGAATGAATCAACAATGTATAAAGTTGCTTTTCATCTCAAACTCCTTTCATTAAGTACAGTTTTCACACAAAACTGAATCAGACACTAAGAAAAAGTTTGTCAACTTAACAACAGAAAAACTGACTTGTGGCAAGTGAAAGGATGAGAAATGACCCTTTGTTGGCTCTCTGATTGGTCCCCTGACCCCCCTCTCATAGCAACTGTTGCTGGGCTACTTCTGGTTAGACAAACTCTCGCCTCGGCCAAGTCTTTTCAGTGTGTTGTGGTGAAATTAGGAGCTTAATTTGGTTACCTCATCATGGTTTAAAGGTGTGTTTGAGATGTCTGTAAAAGTGACTCCAGATATCCACAAGGAAAACATATTAAAAGTAGTAAAATTAAAAAGATTAATTGCACGATTTATTGCCCCTTTCAGCACATTTTGATCAAGCTGCGTCAGCATCTTTCTGCAGCCACAGTGATATACAGTAAGTCCACCATTGCTCTTTAATGTCTCATTTCATTTTAAGAAACTCACAGCAAGCTCAGTGGACATGTCAGAAGTCATCCAAACCTTTTGATATCAAACATTCACTTTATTTCTTTTTTTTAATCCAAGATCAGTTCTCTTTTCCACAATAAAGTTCACATTAAACTACCTAAAAAAGCAGGTCTGTATCCAAACAAGAAATCAGTTGCGCTTGGAGACCACAGAAAAATCCAAAATGACTCAAAAACTTTTTAAATGCAAAATAGTGGAATTTTAAAATGCTTAAAAGGGTGTGATTGATCTTGATTGATTACAGAAATCCTGAGGTTAATTGTTTTTAAAATTTAAATTTGTTGACAGACCAAAATAGAGTATCCTTTCTAGGCCCCGTCTACATGGAGACAAATTCAGGAGTATACGCAAAAGTTTTTTGTTGTATCGGCATTTCATCCACACGGAAACAGCATTTTGGGAGGCCAGGAGGACGTTCTGAACAAATCTGTAAACACTTATCATTTTGTCTCAGTGTGGACAGCCAACCGCATCTTTCTTGAAACGATTACATCATACATAGCATAGCCCACGTAAGCCGTATGCGCTTGTCAAACCAAAACAACAATGGCGGAATACAGGGTTGTGTTCTTGCTGCATAGGCTACTGAGCTTATTATGGCTTTTACAGCCAAATCTTATGCTCCTTTACCACCACCACCAACAACAAATGGGCATGGAGAACAGATGTTCTAAGATCCACCCCAGAGAACAACAAGAAGGGCAACCAGGAGAAAGTTTTGGGAAGTTTTCTGTAATCTTCTCTCTTTTGGTGCATTTCTGTGGCAGCGTTACTTCGCACTTACAGGCTTGGCATATATACTACAGCGTCTTCAGTAGTTTTCAGTGGTTTTGAGCTGATGTGGACATTTCCTGAAACAATCCGGTTAAAATGTACAGAAAACACCCTATAAACAACTAAGTGTCAAAATTTGGCATTTTTGGAGGATTTAAAAGTTTCATATTTTAACAAACTAATCCGAGGGATTTTAGCTGATTGGCTCCAGAATTTTTTTGCTCATACTAGACAACCTCAAGATTTAAAAGTGTGCAAATAGTGAGTTTTCACCATAGGGTGCAGCTGTGATCGAGGCCCAAACCTAAACTACATTTTGTACATTTTTTACAGTGAAAATACACCACTAATGTCATGTAGCTTTTTAGTGCTTAAGTCAATCATCACCAAACTACACAGGGATGATCACACATTGCTTTGGAGAAAGATCACATGTCTGAAAGAGCTAATATTAGGAGGATAGACTGAGGGGTAGATTATGCCCATTAGTATGACAGCTAACATATTCAGTAGCCTAACAAAAAACATATTTGTGGTGCATTTCGTTCGTGCAAAATATACTTGTAGGCAGACAAAACTGAGCCTGTGCAACTCAGTCAAAAGACCATAGCAAAACCTCCCTCTGCCAGTTGAAAAAACAAGAAAGAAGTGAGAAGAGGTGCAGAAGAGGTGGGAGTGTGCTGTGCGCATGCATCCTTGAAGTTGAGGGTGGCTCATGTTCGTGTGTAAACAAAGAAAATATACGATCAGAAGAGAAAGGCCATAGCAAGAAGAAAAACTGGAGGGTGAAAAACAGCAAACAACTTGACTGTTTAACGAATGATGATGAGACATGGTTAAGAAAAAATGGTGCAATCCAACTTGAAATAAAAAAATAAGTCATATAGGTATGGGTGTTTGTGGAAATGCAAAATATTCTAGGTTTTACTGTACTGAACCGTACCAAACTGTACTAAATCAAACTGAACCATCTGGTGTAAATGCAGCTTTAGTGAATCCTTTTTTTTTTTTTTTTTTTTTAATAATGAAGTGTTCGTGCTTTAACCTGTATATGGAGTATCGTCTTGTCAATGGCGTCACCCTGCAGGAGCGTCACAGTGCATCCACCAAATCCTCCACCGGTCATCCGGCTGCCGAATACACCCTCCACCTCCATGGCTGCAGACACCAGCTCATCCAGCTCTGTGCAGCTCACCTCATAGAGATCTCTGTCACAAAGACATCAGGTTAAAACAGCAACTCCACGTAAATCAAAAAGGTGTGGTGCAGGTGCTGTAACTCTACCTCAGGGAGTTGTGGCTCTCCACCATCAGCTTCCCAAACTCTTTGTAGGCTCCTTTCTTCAGAGCTTCAGCAGCCTGGACAGTTCTCTCAATCTCTTCAATCACATGACGAGCTCTGCGATAAGTCACATCGTCCAGTCTGTCCTTCGCACCTGAAAGGAAAGAGGAAAAATCGTGCTGAAGATTTGAACTGCACACCAAAATTGTGATGTTATCTAATTAAAAATATAATGCATTAAACTGCAATAACTTAAAATGTGTCAAGGTAACAGGATAGGGCTGTCATGATATCAGACTTCTATAACTTATACCCTCCAGGCTTTTCATGGTAGCATCTCTGAGACTGTCTTTCCCCAGGATGGAGGCAGCGTCCTCACACTGTCTGCGTCTCACAGGGTACTCACTGCCAGCCAGAGAGTGTTTGACATTAGAGTTGGTGATGAGAATGGCCAGGCCAGGGTGCATCAGAGGGACGGGGGTGGCCTCCAGTGACCTGAGCAAAATCAGAAGGAAAGCATGATTTGTCATGTAAGGCTGTTTACACTCATAAAATGTCGATACTTGTTTCAAAACTATAGCAATAAGCAATGGCTGGAAATACTGGGTAAATAATATTTTCCTAATTATCACAAATAGTAGGCAAATTCCTGGACATGGTTACAAAGCTATTTCCAAGGTTTTGGGACTCCAGCAAACCATGGTGAGAGCCATTATCCACAAATGGAGAAAACTTAAACAGCAGTGAACATTCCCAGGAGTGGCTGGCCTACTCCATGAGCGCATCAGCATCTAACACAGGAGGTCCAAAAAGAACCCAGAACAACATCTAAAGACCTGCAGGCCTCACTTGACCCAGTTAAGGTCAGAGGCCATGAATCAACAATAAGACAGAGACTGGGCAAAAACGGCATCCATGGGAGAGATACAGCCAAAACCACTGCTGATAAAAAAGAACTAAACACATTCCACTAAAAACATTTTGGTGATCCCCAAGACTTTAGGGAAAATTTCTGTGGACTGATGAGACAAAAGTTGAACTTTTTGGAAGGTGTGCTGTGTGTCCTGTTACACCTGGAGTAAAACTAACACAGCATTTCAAAAAAGGACATCAGACGAACAGTCAAACATGGTGGTGGTAGTGTGATGGTCGGGGGCTGCTTTGCTGCTTCAGGACCTGGATGACTTGCTGTGGTTGGTGAAACAAGGAATTCTGCTCTTGATAGGAAAATCCTGAAGGAGAACATCCGATCATCAGATCATGACTTCAAGCTCAAGTACACTTGGGTTATGCAGCTGGATAATGATCTAAAACACACCAGCAAGTCCACCTCTGAATGGATTAAAAAACAAAATAAAAGTTTTGGAGTGGTCTAGTCAATGTCTGGACTGTAATCCAATTGAGATGCTGTGGTGGGACTTTAAAAAAGCAGTTCATGTACAAAGCCCTCCAACTGCTAAACTAAAACAATTCTGGAAAGAAGAGTGGGCCAAAATTCCTCCACAGTGATGTGAAAGACTCACTGCCAGTTATCACAAATGCTTGCTTTAAGGTGTTGCCACCAAGGTTGGCCAAACAGTTATTAGGTTCAGGGGGCATTCACTTTTTCACAGCTCTGTATGTATTTTCTTAATTAAGAAGTCGCACTATGGACTTGAAAAATTCTTACCAATGACAACTTTGATTAAGAGTCTGGTTAAAATTGATAGTTTCTTACATGAATGTACTAAAAGTCTAACCATCTTTCTCATAGTAGTAAAAAGCTGAGACTCACTGATTGATATTCTTTCTTTGATTGTTTTCGTTACCTGCAGTCAATCAGCAGAGCATGCTCCTTCCTTCCCAGAACAGACACAAACTGGTCCATGATGCCACAGGGAACACCAGCATGAGTATGTTCAGCCTTCTGACAAGCCAGAGCCTTAGAAACCTTGTCTCCATCATCTGTGGAGATGAGACAAATCAGAGACAGAAATACTTTGTTAATCTACAGCAGTGTGAAGTAAAGGAATATGAACAGAAGTGTGACTAAAATAAGAAATATAAGTACAACAGACGCAGTAGGCAGTTTTAAGAAATAAATGATAAGAGTGTTAAACTGTGTAAAAAGAGGTATTACACAGAAGGCTTAGTATTTCTGTTGTTATAAAAAAAGAATCATTGACTGGTTTAGATTCAGAGTTACAATTTATAAAACGTACAAATGAGATAAAATACAGTGCATCCTGAGCATTACCTGTGGCAGATTTTGTAAATGAAGAGATTATTCTTTTTACCTGGGGGCTGTTCAAAATTGTTGTTGTTTTTTTTTTTTTTTTTTTCACAATGTCTTTGAAGATTTGTTTTGGCTCTATGTCTTTATTTTAGCTGGACAGTGAATACCAAAGAAAATTAGGGAGAGAGTGGGGAATGACATGCTGAAAAGGAGCCTCAGGTCAAGTAAAGAAACAGGTTGCCTGCTTGGAGGAGTCTCGCCTCTGTACATCAGGCAGGACCTAACCATTAAGCCACCTAAGCCCTGGTATAGTCAGATATGTCTGACTGTAGCCTCTCTGGCTGTAGAACGAGTCAATAATTATTAACTCTGCATCAAACAATTACCCTGTCGACAATTCAATATAATATCATGATGCATCCCGATGGGTTGCATCTTTAATTTTCTATACTGCTTAATAAAGTTACTGCGGGCAGGCATTCAGATAACTATGAACTCCCTATTAAGCGTATAGCAAGTTCTTTAGAAATCAATGTCAACATTAATGTTTTTACATTGTAAACCAACATAAACTCATCATACAGGTCCAGTTGCTGCCACAGAATCTACAGACAATGTCAATATGCACAATTGATTTTGTTCTGTCCTGCATCAGCAGAGACTCGTCCATGCTCATGATGATTAACTTTACAATCCCCTGTAAACCCAGAGGTGTGAATCCCCCCTCAGTTTCTCACCTGGCTTGAGTTGCTGCAGGAATGTGTAGAAGGCCACCTCCAGGGAAGCAGAGCTGGACAGACCTCCTCCCAGGGGGACACTGCTGGCTATAACCGCCCTGAAACCTGGGAGAGGAGAAGCTGCAGAAACCCAGACACAGAGAAAGGACTCATTATATCCAGAAGTACCCTGTGGTGTGCAAACAAGACCGCAAAGCATTCACTGCAGCAGGCCATGATCAACTTCTTCAAATGAACAAATAGCACGATAATCTCTGGTTATGCCGTTAAAGCAGCAATAATTTAACTTTTCAGTAACATCTTGTATTAAATACCTATGCAGAAAACTTTGTTATGTAACATTAGCTAAAATTGCAAATCATCCCTAATATTGTGGCCAACTTCCACTCTCTAAGTTAGCTATTCATATAATCTTTTCAATTTAATATTTTTTGTTTGACAGTCAGACATCAGTCCTAATACAGTGAAATCCCTAATCATATCTGTTTGTAAATACAAAGATTAGTTTTCTGTACCTCTAAAATTTTGTATAACCCCCTTCACATAGTTTGCCCAGCTGGGTAACCCTGGAGACAGTGGTGATCCATCACTCGGCAGGCTGAAGTTCACCCTGTGTGGCTCGTCAGCATCCCCTGTCGCTGTTACTATGGTAACATCCTGGCCAGATGTTTGACTCCCTACCACCACAGTCACCAAGGGAAGCGCCTGGATCATCAAACATAAAGACACATGATCTATTCCTCATGGTCCTCATGGACTTGAAGGGTTTGTCAGTGGCTCTGCAATTAAAGTGGAGATGCCCACAAAACAGCTGAGGAAACGTTTTTTTCCCTTACTTCACACAAAATAAAGCAAATACCTGAGGTCATTAGTTCCATCAGCTGTTGGGTTTTTAAATAAGCTGTAGGCACTACTGCCAATACACATACAGAATATTTTAAAGTGATGGAATAGTGTATTAAATCTAACTGCCTATTTATGAAAAATCAATGGGATTATTGTATAATGTGTATGTACTTAAGTTTTTTCAATGATGTGTATAGCTGCTGCAAACACCCATCTTGGACAAAAAAAGACTTTCTTATTTAGTCTAAAAAAGGCAGTGTAATGTGTGGTGTTCACCATGGCTCTGTTCTCGGACCACTTCTATTTATCTTAACACTCTCTGCTCCTGATGCAGTGTTAATTTTGACAGCTATTTCTCATTTTTTTCTTAGTTTTAAAATTCAAATGTTATAGTTTTAGTCACATCTAAGTCATTTCTACCCTTTCTAGTCTAGTTTTAATCAACAAGAACTTAAAAACATTTTCGTCCAATTTCATCCACAAAAAACGAAACAGCATTTTAATATTTACCTTTAGTCAGAATATTTGTCCTCCTTGTCTTAATCCGGTGCCAAATCAAACTTGTGAATTCTAATGCACTGAGCCAAACCTGCAAACCTTGTTTTCTATGGCTGAGAGGCAGATGAGCTAAAGAATTGCTGTGTTTTGATGGATTTATCCACAGTAGAAAAGTATCAAGGGTTTTGAACATCTGATGAAAACTGAATTACATTTCAGTCTCCTTGATGAAAACTTTATGCCCTCCAAACCAAACAGCAGAGGAAATGTTTTTTTCTTCCATTGGAGACTCTGCATCAAATAAATTCAGTGTAATATGTGGCTTTTCTAGGGTCCTATTCTCAGATCACTGTTATTTATTAAGTTTCCATCTGTCTTCCCCTATCTTATTCAAAAGCAAAAGAATAGACCATAAGAATCCGACTCATTCACAATTTTACATTTTATTTTCTCCAGATTACTTTAATTTCCTACATAAACTGTTCACTCTTTGTGAGCAGTTCATGTAGGAGTGACTCCTGAAAATAATCAATAGTCCAGCTGTCATGGTCACGATCCAGGACAACATGCAAACCAACTTTAAACTGACATATTTTTTAATGACATTTCATTTGATTACATACTCATTCACCTTTTACCTACGTATCCTCCTAAGAACCATGAGATTTTTATGAAGTTTCAGGAAGATTAAAGGGGATTTGTTTGGATATTTTGGAGAATTTGCCTTGAAATTTTCAAGTATTTTCATAGAAATCTTGGGACATGTTTGTATGTTTTGGAGTTTCATTGGAAGCATTGGGGGAAAGTTGCTCTGAATTTTTTGGCACTGTCATCCGAATTTGGGAAACTTGTTTGGGGGTATTGTATTGGAAAGTTTCAGGCATTTTTTTTCTACTAAAATCTACTGACATCTACTGGTAAATTTCCCAAATCTATCAGCGCAGTGGCCCACAGGTCATTGAAAGCATCATAACAGAGAGAGATTGTGCCAGAAAACAGTAAATTGAATACCCAACTTCTGTCTATATGCTCTGTCCCTATCAGAAGTTGTATTTCTTGTGAGTGGGTGTGGCTTCAGCTCATTCAACCGATACGCATCATCATCCTAGAGCAGATTTTACTGTCTGATTTTTCATGATTTTGACCCTTAATTTTGTAAGCCTAAAGACGTTTTTCATGACCGAAATTTGGCCTGGTGGTTCACAACACAGAGGCCTGTCAAATGACAAACCTGAAACAAATATATTTTCTTATCACTTTACAGAGACTTTAAACTTATCAGGTCTTACTGAGCCACCATAAGTGGGAGAAATTAAAAATGCATCCTTAACAATAGCTCCGGTCTCAGGAGGTTAAAGCTTAAGCAGTAGTGGTTTTACCATTGGAAGAACAAATCCTTGGTTGTAGTCTGTGTGCTCCCCTATCAGGTTGACTCTTCCAGGAGCACACACCGCCACCTGTGGAGCCTCTCCCTCGAACATTTGCGCATACACACGGCGAGCCTCCACTACGAGCTCCGGTGCACTGGGAAACGAGCTGGCCATTGTGCAACGGGAAACGTCTACCGTCAGGTTGAATACAAATGAAGTTAACGACTGCCGACTAGATGCATGAAAAGCGATACCGAAATTAACGAGCTGCCATAAAATTACAGCTAGGTACACTGAGAAAAGTCAGGTGATTGTTTACTTCCTGGTAGTGTGGCAACAGTGTGTGGAGAGGCTGTGATTGGATAGAAAAAGTCACATGACATTTTAGTTTCCCCATTCAGTTTGCTCGAATCAGAACCGGGTCGTTCAAATTGGTGATTTTTCTCAAAGTTCTGGGAGCACTGTGATGGCTGTGCTGTGTTTCTTTATTTTTTCAGGTTTGTCTTTTAGTTGTGCCTCTGCAGTTTCTTTTTTGTAATTGTGTCATGGAAGTGGGGCGGCAGAGGCAGAAGCATCTGTCACCGCTTTTAGAAAGAAAAGTAACGCAATAGCGTCACCTATTGGCCATGATCTGTTGTCCATGACCAACACCCTTTTACTCTGCTTGTGTTTCTTTTCTGCAATGTAGTCCAAACAAAGGAAGTTTACAAAAAGATTACAAGAATAGACATATTGACTATTACTGTAAAACTGTTCTGCAAGGTTACTAAAATAACCATTAAATACTATGTTCATCGCAATAAGCAATAACTTTAGTTATATGTTCAGTTCATTTAAATATCTTATTTTATCTGAGAAGCATTTTATTCATAGAATATAATGAAAATGATATCTGACTGAGACCATGATAACAGAAATTGCAGGCACACTCCTGCTCACCGTCTAATTTCCCAAACACATCGGCAATTATTGGAAAAGTGAGTAAAAGTGGTGAGGGTTTCCCTCACTCCACACCAGTTGCAATTGATCGCCAGCTATTTGTGAAATTTAGACAGTACTCTCTCTTTTGGTTAAAATATGACTTAAGATCCCTAAGTTTCTGCACTTTCTGATAGCCCACACTCAAATGAAGGAAAATTGATCATTTAACAACCTCAGTATTAAAAAACAAAAGTGGCATTAAAAAAAACATTAAGAGAGAGTGTTGGAGTTTGTTTGCAGTTATTGGTAATAGTTTATCTTTGTCTTGTAAATTTAAAAAAATCTGAATTTTTGATGTTGTCAAATTGTGAACTTAAATAAAAATGATTTTTTTTAAGTTATTGATTTTGCAAATATTAAAAATTCTTAATAATGGAGGTTCTTAAGACAAATTTCACAAGAAAATGTTGGTGATTATAAAGTCTTGAAAATAAATAGGACTAAAACTCATTTCTTTCAAGAAAATCACAATTAAAAGAAGTCAATTTTTAAGACTGTGATGTTATAAAACTATTAGGCTGTCAAACAAAGCTGATTTCTAGTCACAATTAATCTCAAAATTTCTGTACTCAATCACTTTCAATCTCACCATTTTGCCACATTTTGAAATCTTTGGGAGATAAGAAACTTACTTTTATTAATTTGCGTTATAGCATGGCAGAAAATCAGAAAATAATATTTATGCAATGAGCAGTAAAAGAACATGTAAAAAAAACAGGCTGTCTCTTTAGTAGGCTAAATGTTTAAAAATGTTTCCAGCATTTTCTTCTTAAAACTTTGACATTTTTGTCTAAATGAATGGTAAACACTTTAAATTTTGACATTAACAGGCCCAGCCAAACTTAGGCTACATTGGTACATCTGAAATTGTAATTGAGACGGTGAAAAAATTACATCATTTTTACGTAAAAGTAGTAAAAGTGTTACATTAGGGTGTTTTTAATTCCAGAAATACTTTGACAAGGCTGACCCTGACCCTGAGCCCATTGAGCTTGATAGGATCAATCAGATTCAGAGTTGCACCGGTATGGGCGTGGCCTTGGAGATGACCCTAATCCTGCTTCTGCTCATCTTGCTCCTGTTTTTTGGTGTAGCTGGACCTCTTTTCCCTCCTTCTGAGTCTGCTTTACCTCTCCCTGAGCATTCTTATTCTCGTCCTACCCCTGCTTCTGGCAGTGCTGGACCTCTTTTCCCTCATCTTGAGCCTGCTTTTCTTCCTCCTGAGCCTGCTGTTCCTAATGCTGGCCCTGAACCTGACCTTGAGTTTGCTGCAATCAACCCCCTGATTGGGCACCTCTAAGATACCCCTGCCCTTGCTGAGGCAGACGACTCCAACTCAGGGTACCCAGAAGCTCCTTCAACTTTTGGGCTCAGGTGGCCCCGGGAGTGGGAGGACAGCAAGGAGGACTACGAGGAGGACTGCTGCCAAGAAACTTCAGACTGATTCTCTATGTCTGATCATCAAACTACCTCAGCTGGATTGGAGCAGTTATAGCTATCTTTCATCTGGCAACCCCAAGAAGACCTTTGCATCTGGCAGGGTTGTTGACACCTTGTGCATTTAGCAGTTTAGGGACCTCAGGGTGACAGCATGGAGAGAGGAAAGAAGACGGAGAATATTCCAGCCACAAGCTAAATCAACAGAGGACATCTTGGGTTGGCTCTTCCTGGTAAAGCTACATGACCAAGAAAGGTAAATATGAGCTTCTGAATCTGATATGAAATTGTATTTTTTAATACTTGATTTATTTAAACATTTCAGAATTCTGCCATACTAACCATTCTATGTTGTCATATTTTTTCCTGAGGATGAAGAAGGTACATGCAAGCTTCTTTTCCCTTTGTGCATGTGAATTGATAGCTATTACTGATAAATTGCCTGGCTCAACAGGCAGTCTTTTGAACAGCAGCCTAACCCTAGCCAAAACATTTCATAATTCTGTAAAAAAAAGGAAAATAGTCTAATTTTAGGTTAGGTGAACTTATACCATTCTGTCTTTCACTGCCGTCTGAGCTGCTGTGAAAAAGGTAAGTAAAAGTTTTTGACATTTAAACTAAGGCTGTATTCATGCTGCAGGCCAAAGTAACCTGAATCTGTTTTTCTCTCAGTCAGTTCTGATTTTCTCATGGCAGTTTGAGCAGCACAATGCACGTGAAATCCGACCTTTTTGAATCCAATATGGGCCACTTTAGCATGTGAATACACTGAAATGAAGGAGTCTGATACAGGTCTCTGATACAGGACCTATCCATATGGTAACACTGCCAATAAAAGGCATTTCCATTTTTAGAAAAAATACTTTACATTTTGAAAAAGGCTATATTGTACTACAGAATAAATACATTTAAAAAAAAATCACTTTTTGTTGTCTTTAGAAAAGTCATTATTCAGGCCAAAAATAAAATATGGTTATCACAGCTTAACTTTTCAATGGACCATGATTTGCTGACCATCATGGGCCCCCACTTTGGATTGGCCCCAGAACTTTCTCCTCTTCATATCTCAATATGGGCGTCCTTGTGCCTAGTTTTTTTGTTTTTGTTAAATAAATCAGTACCTTAGTCAAAAACAATTGCACAAAATGCTTTTCGAGCAGTAAACCTAAGCCTCACAAACTAAGAAGGGAAATATCCTTAAACATAGTCAGTGATGTGCAGGTTCACAATTAAATTGAACTAGTTCAAAGCTCAGTTCACGACTTAAATTGATCTAGTTCAAGTTCATTTCCCATTTTCTTTTGTTTTCTGGCTGCAATATGCTAGTCTTATACAGTAGTCTATATCTACTATCTTCTCTATATCTACTTGATTAATCAACAGAAGAACTGATAGAGTATTCAGTCACAGAAGAATTGATTACTGCAGCCCTACATGTTAAACTTGAAAGATGAAAAACCCTAAAACACTTGCAACTTGATGTACAATCATAAAGCAGACCAACTCAAAACAGATTAAAGAAAACAGGATATTTATTGTAAATATTTATTATAAAATATTTACTGTAAAATATACCATATGAAAAGACTGCATAATTTAACAGCTTCATTGAAAACAAACATATAATCCTCAGTAAATATCTCACTAAGTTTGCCTCTGCATTGCTGACTTTTATTGCCCAAAGGCAAAGAAGTATCTTGAATACTCAAATAATAAAGCAATCCCCTTTATAGCAGACATAATGCCTTAGAAATATCAAACTTTCTTTTTATATTAAAAAAAATGCAGTCTGAAGCTTTAGCAAAACCTCTCTGAAATTCTATACTTAACATTCAAGTGCACATTACATAATGCAAATTATTACCATTAAGTTCAACTTTGTCTTCTCCTGACAGAAAAACCCACAACACTTAAAACTAAGTGGTAGTCTTTTCAAATTACTCATGATAAACTTAAGCTGCCATCTGTCAAGATTTTTAGAACATAGAATTTAATTTACAGTGTTCTAAAAAAAACATTAGTCGAGTTTAGTCAATTTTTAATTGTGCAGTACAATCGCAAAGTACCGCTATTAGTTGTGTGCGTGTCACTTTAAATGCCAAATTGAACGTGGTCAAAAGCGTATGACGTCACCTGACACGGAAGTCATCTGAGTGTCCGGAGAAGACAGGGCAGTCCGAGCCCAGGTAGGTTCAGCAGTTTAATAAACTTTACTGTTCGAGTTTATGCTGAAACCGGAGTTTTCAGTCGGGGAAGCGAGACTTTAATTTTGTAGATGTGTCGCTTATAAATGTTTTGTTTACGTCGCTGTGGAGATGTGAAGCTTCAGGACTCTCAGTGAGGTGAGAAATGCTAAGCTAACTGCTGCTAAGCTAACTCATACCGAGGTTCATAACTTGGTTAGCTGAGTTGGCTAACGAGCAGAGCTACCTGAAGGTGTCAAAATAAGCTACTGAGAAACGCTGTTGAAACCGTGTGCTTTAAAACGACACCACAGCTGTTACTGTAATGATAGTTGGCATCGAAAGCTGCTGAAGCTTTAACACTTCACCTGTGTCATCAGACAGGTGTGCAGGAGAAGAATAAACCACTTCAATCTACAGGCAGACTTCAGCACACTGTCTTAATGTGCTAAATACACTGGCAGTGTTTTTATTCTCAGGCAATGTCAATGTATTTGTGCTATTTAGACACTGGGTTGAAATTTGTTTGCAGTTGTATTGAATTTTCAAGCATGAAGGAAATCACCTTTGGATTTAAAGGACTCCTGTTTCATTACCAGGGCAGGTGCTCACTTTCTCCAGAGGTTTCACTGTGTGTGATAAATAAAGTGCACATTGTGCCCTACCCCTCCTACCAAAGCACTACTGCAATCTTCAAAATCACAGGAGGTTCAATCTTTATTTACCCTGAAATGTGTGTCAACATAAGAGTATAATACTTTACACATCATGCAAACATTCAAGTGTTATTTTTTTTTTAGAAATATCCTACTTAGCTTTTTCTTGTGTAAATGTTAATTAATCAAAATGAGAATGATATAGAAATTATCATTGCCTTTGATACAAAAGTTTATCAAAGTTTGTTAAATAATTGCAATTAGATATGTTTTCAAGATCATTTGGCTTTATTTGTTACTGACTTTATTCTTTCTGTTTGTATTAGGGATGCAAGATATTATCAGTTTGGTATCGGTATCAACATTGACTGTAAATTTTGTCTATATATACTGATAAATGAGAGGAGTTTTAGGCTGAACCAACAGACCCATGCTAGTTAAGGTCTTTTTCTTTCTTTATCATCATTCTTTAAACTTTAAAGTGTTTTTAAGGATTAAAGTTTGTTTCCTTGGTCATCCTCAAACCTTAAAAATGTGTAAAAAGGACTGAAATTTCTTGTCTTAAAGCATACTTAAATATCTGTATTGGCTAAAATGAATCTAAATATCGGGATATCGGATATCAGCAAAAAATCCAATATCATGCATCCCTAATTTGTATATGTTTTTATTTTGTTTGTTTGTTTACAAAGACTGCCTAGTAAATTTTAGTGTTTACAAAGGGAATTCCACATGTTTAATCCTCTGGTATCCCTACAAATTGCTGCCTCATTTCCCTCCTAGTGTGCAAAAAATGCACAGGGGTTATTACTGTCAATAAAAAGTTATATTAGTTTATTTTTAATAGTTGAATTTTTTTGCTTGTTTTCATCAACTTGTGCCATTAATCTTTATCTTTTTGTAAAGCACTTTGTGACCTTGCTGTTCTTGAAAGGTGCTGTATAAATAAACTTATTATTATTATTAACAAAAAAAAGAAATACTCAATATTTGTCACATCTTTTAACCCTTTAATTGCCATGTTTGTAATGTAAACAAACACAATTTTTTGATGAAAAAAAACACAAGTTGATTTTTTTCTGCAAGTGAATAACTTATTTATGGATGATTGACTGCATATATCATTGATTAGTAGCAACACTGGTTAAAATGCATTATTATTATTATTATTATTATTATTTTTTTGTGAAGTCAATTATTCTAAAATACTCACATTTTTCACCCTTCTGCACAAAAAATGCACACCTTTAAGTCATTTTATTAATATCATACATTTCAAAATTGTTTTACTGTTATTGAATTATATTTTTCTCATTTAAGGTCAGCCCTAATCATAAATGTCAAATAGTACTCATTCATTTTGATTTTTTTAACCCTTTAAAAGCCATGTTTCATTGATGATGTCAATACATATTTAGATGCAAAATATGATTTTTTTTGCAAGTTACTACATGCGAATTAGATAACTTATTTTTTGATTATTGCACAGACTCACACACTGATCTGCACTTCAACAAAACCTCAGAGAGTTAGTGAGAAATCTGGTGGAAAAAACACAGAATTTGGAAAAATTGCGCAAAAATGAACAAAAAATACAGTACATGATAATATTAATTGTGAAAGAGGACAAAGTTTGTTTGTTTTTTTTTTTTTAATATCAACGAAGTGTGCATTTTTGGCACAAGGGGTACCAGAGGGATAAGTTTCATGTTTCTAACAATGATGTAAATTTAATAATGTGGTAAATCCAAAGACTTGTATTGATTGTTTCTACAATCAAGTTTGTGTGATTTGTCACTGCCTTTCCTCTGGATCTTAACACCACACTTGTTTGACTGAGCTTTGTCATGTTGTCATGATTATTGCTTAAAAGGCTGTAAGTTAAACAAATTGGTCAATTTATTGCTGTGATGGAAGAAGACTATTAGAAATGTAATTCATATATATTCATGTATTATCAAATGTCATCCTAACATATAGACTAGGCCAACAGTAAAGACCAGTTTAAGCTTAATCCATTATATTTTTTGTTAGTTTAGAAGCAGAATGCTTAATTAGTTGGGTTAGTTGAAAAATGCTCAGATGAGGAATCTGAAAAAAAAAATAGTTTTTATAACTGTGATTACAGTATTTATGAAAATCATTGTGATAGTGATTTTTGCCTCATTTAATGTGGGGGAGAGGTAGGAAGAGAGAAGAGGAGGATGCAGAAAGAGTGACAAGAAACACAAAAAACAACCTCAGAAACCACCTATACCTGACAATACAGTTGTACATTTTACTGATATTTAATGCTGATAAAGCAGTTGTAATTATCAGTAGAAATGTGCTGATCTACTGTTACTGTTATTCAAGTCTTTAAGCTAACACCTGTGGATACTGATATTATATTGATAATATTTTACGTCCCTGTGTGTGTGTATGAATGCTGTTTTACAGTGTTACCACTGTTAATTTTCCTCTGGAGGTAGAGCAGACCCAGACGTTGAGCAGTGTGATATAAATAAAATTGATGGTCTTGGTTGTTGATTCCACTCCCCTTTCTGATTATCTGTTCTTTTTCTTCTGTGCTTTGGGATGTCAGCGCCTCCTGCACTCGTCCTCTAAACTGGGTTCAACAAGTCCGAGTGTCATGCCGGTCCCTGCAATGGCTGAGCCTATGGTTGATCACCAAAAACGCTTTCAGGCTGCTGTGGACGTCATCCATAACCTCCCAAAAAATGGTATCTGCCCTTTGACTCCTGACACATTTGCTGTTTCTTTAAATCCAGGTCCTTCCTTTGAGTAGGTGTCCTATGGAGGCGAGGACAGAGTGCGTGATTATGTCACTGGAATGGTTGCCCATATACCTGACGGTGGCAGAAATCAAAGTGGAGACAGTACTGACAGCAGTGTTGTTCATCTTTTACCCAGCACTAGCTAATATGCTATGGTCATATAATCATATTACCTACAATGTATAATAATAAGATCATATAACACAGTCATTTTCTATGGTGCTGCTTTTACACGTCCAGCTTTAACGGGTAGAAACAGGACAGTACTTTTCTTTGACAATTTATTGAGCAGTGGAGGACCCTGGCTTCCTCCTGATATTGCGCATTGGATTATGGGTATTTCTTGCAAGCGGAGGATCCTTATGCATCCCTGAAAATTCTCTGTTTGGCTCGGTTCTTTGGAGGAATTTTGAGGATCCTCAACATTAAAAAGTCCTCTCATAGCAGTCGATGACATAGTATGTTTGGCTTTGAGAAACAACTACTATCTCGTACGCTCTTTGACACGCAGTCATTTTATTTATTGACGTTATGCTATTACATCTAGTGCAGATGCAGTCTTCATGTAGAGACACTCTAATTTCTGTTAAGTGATTTGATATTTAAAAGAAGGGGCAGGACTAGACAAGCTTTCTGCTTTACTCTGCCACTTTTCAAATACATGATTTATGTTTTCTACATGTCGACCATGGACTATGAAAAGTCTTTCAGACATTTTTTTTGTCAGTTGTGATCCATTCTTTTGGTCATGTTTGAGATAAATAACAATCAGTAGAGACAAAATCAACAAATTCAACTCCAGCTCGTCTTGGAAATGTATAAAATGCAACACTCAGAGTAACTCCATCATACATGCCTTTTGGTATTGTGTCAAAATAAGGGAAACTTGGGATATTGAAAATGGATCTCAAAAAATTGTAATTATAAGGTACAGCTCACCCCGGCGATTTGCCTCTTTCAAAATTGTGGTGAAATAAAATATCCAACCAGATGGCGAATCTTATTTTCATCATTAGTTTAGAAAAAGCTTGTGTTGCAACACTGGAAAAACAAGGAAGCACCAACACTTCAAAAATGGAAAGCATTCATGAAATATTACTCAAATATTGAAAGGACATTGTCAGAAGATAGCAACAAAAAAGAAAATTAGCAGTATATGGAGCACAATTTACAAAGCTCTGTAGACTAAATGGAGCTGTAAAACCCCCCAACCAACTTTCATAAACTTTTAAGGAACCCCTAAATTGTCCCAAGGCTGTATGGTTGTGTGAGTGTGTATGTCTGCGTAATTGTCAGCCAATTGCATAATGGATCACTTGTGTTTATGTGGGTTAAGGATAAAAAGCTATCTGTGAGATTAATTTAATTTAACAGTGTTAATTTTGGATGGACTACTTAAATTGGGTCTGTTATATGAAATCTTTTCTTTCCTTATGGAACGAATTTTACTTTTCACTCATTGAATGATGTTTGTTTGTTGAATGTATCCTATTTTTGTCCTGACTCACAATAAAATAAATTTAAAAAGAGAGATAAATAACGATCAGATCAAGTTTGTTACTGGTCTGAGGCTGTACGTTTACAATGACTCAGGTTGAGCAGTGATAGTCAGAAGCAATATGGCAGTTTAGCTGTTAGCACATGTGTGATTAATACATTTATCTTTTTCCATACAGCCTTCATTTTAAACCATAGGATCGAATACCTTTTTTTTCAATCTTTATCCAGTTTGGTCACATTTTTGTATTTTATGGGTTCTACATAACGGGGGAAAATTGGCTTTAAATGCTGCAAGAAATAGAAAGTGTGTCTGATGAAAATAAATCCACTAAAAATACTTGTGTTTGTAATTGACAGGCCTATTGTTATTCCAAATATTTGACATTAAAGAAATAATTCCTGAAGATAAGGAGCTTTTTAATAGAGTTACACTTTTCCAGAGTTTTCACAGTTCTTCTTAAGCCACCTTTTTCTGTTGAAGTCTGTTGCAGCCTCACAGCACACCTATTTCCCATGTTTCTTCATTTAATTAGATTTTTTGAACCATTTTCCAGTGAATATAGGGTTTCATTGTGTTTTAAATCATTGCAATCTAGTTTTATTTACATTTTAACAATGTCCAAACGTTTAAGGAAATGGTGTTATAAATTAGCTACTCATGTTTTGGTGTCTGTAGGAATAACGGTCTTAACAGTCAGTTCTTTTATGTTTCTTCTGTATTGATAGAAATGTAAATGAGCAGTCTAACAACTCTGATAATGCTTTGGGTCATCCTGCAGGATCCTACCGGCCGTCCTACGAGGTGATGCTGCGTTTCTACAGTCTGTACAAGCAGGCAGTGTGTGGACCCTGTACAGTGGCACGACCCGGCTTCTGGGACCCTGTGGGCCGCTACAAATGGTCTGTCTGTGTTAGTCTGATATTGTACATGCAGCATATGCAGTACTACCTATTATTTTTTATTAAAACATGTAATTTGCTGGTTTGCATTACAGCACAACAGTGCTTCATTTCTGCACCATGCTCAGTATGGTATTTCTGCAGTCTGAAGGCTCTTCCTCACACATTTTAAAGGGCTACTACTGTTGTGTAAGCAGGAATTATGTCTCAGGCCTTTCAGGCAAACATTGGCACATTGCTACCTGAGGCAGCAGAAAGCTTCATTGACATACAAAGCCTCATTATAAAGTCACCGAGGCAGCACTTTGCTGCTAAACAGTCGTTCAAATACACAAGGATTTGCTGCCTGGCTTAAACTCCACAGTGTGATGTCTGACTTTTATTTATTTACAGCAAAGTAGCAAAAACAACATTATGCATCACAGTGCTTTAAAAGGGAAGTTGCCCTCCCTAGTCCTGAAATGAGAAAAACTCAATGTAAGTCAAAATAGTCAAACTTATTTATGAGGAAAAAAATCAAAACAAGATGTATCAGTTTCAATCAAGATAGTACAAAAGAAAAAAGCTATGGATGCTCTCAAAAAAGCAAAACAATAAAATGAATAACAACACAGTTGCTAGATAAAAAAAAAAAAACAAAAAAACAAATGCCTAGAAGTTTAAGAGATGGTCTAAACAGTCTTTTACAAGAACTCAAGTTTGGAGGCCAAGGATGGACTGCAGTGTTGCTACTTTACCCCCACCAGAGTGTTTGTGCAGGCTGTTGGATATGAAATTTTATGATCACCCTGGGATCCCATCTGTAGCTCGTTCATTCGTCCTGCTAGACTCTCCACCAGCCAATCATTCTCTCTCTACCTTGGGACCACCACAGATCCCAGTACATGACAGACAGCTGTCTAATTTACAAACATATGAAACAAAGCTGCCGCAAGATAATCACAATAATAACAGTAAGTTCAGGGCCTTAATGGTGTGTTTGTGTATGTATTTATTCATGATTTAGCTTTAAAAGAAATTCAGAGAGAACAGCCCTGACCTGAACACTCAGGCATCAAATTATATTGATGTAACTGATGGTGTGATGAAGATGGTGATGATGAATAGGCCTGAATGAGTTTTGAAAAAAAAAAATCATGTTTTTTACTGATACTGCAATTTTGATATGATTTGATTGAAATAAAAAATTATTGCTCTCCTTTTAAATGAAAAAACACATCAAATAAGTATTAAAAGAATATAAAAATGATTTAAAGTAAGATTTTTGCAATTTCTGAACAAAACATGATAATTTATTCTTACATCTGTTTATGAAGTGTGCACCAGAACATCTCTGCTGCAAAATATTTGAATCAAAATGGTACTTGAAATTGATTTTTGGTGCACATTTCACCACAAAGAGACATTTCAGCTGTGATTTAAAAAAAATTATAGAAGGCAGCATTATGATTCTTTAAAATTTCGATAAATTGTTGAGCCCTAATGATGAAATCGAGAACAGAATATTCATGATGACTATGGTATGATTGTGGTAGCTTAAGTTTTTGCTTATTATTATTTGTTGATGTGTTAGGGACGCCTGGAGCAGCCTTGGAGAGATGAGCAGTGAGAGCGCCATGGCGGCTTACGTGGACGAGATGAAGAAAGTAGCTCAGGAGGTACATACAGATTTTTGAGGCTATGATTGACTTTTTGCTGTAGTTTATCATTTTTGCTACTCAGTCCCTTTATCTTCTGATGAAAATGAGGTGATATTTAAGTTCCTTGTTTCTGTAAATAAATAAATGTTATGTAACAGCATTAATCTGCACAATGTGCAATCATCAAATAATATTGTGACACTATATTGACACTAATTGGCAGTTTTACCGTTAAGCAGAGGTAGGAAATTACCTAGGGCCATGTGCACCAAGGTGCTTCAAGTCACAGGCAAGGAATCAGAATGAAAATCGAGTCTTTGTGCCATGTATATTTTCTAATACAAGGTATGTGATGTGGTGTTCGGTGCGAGACAACATAGAAGAAGAATAAAAATATTAAGAGGCTATTGAAAAGTAACCTAAAATATTAAGAGCTTAGACTTAAAGAGATTTTTATAGAGCAGAAAATGTATATATTAGCAAAATGAAAACGTAAAATACAATATAAACATCACACAAGTATGTACAAAGGTGCAAAAAGGAGAAACTGTATGGATATGCAGGTTTTGAAAATGGGTGCACTGATATAAACAGAAAAAATAAAGTCCGGCAAATGTTAGCGTAACCCAGAAAGTCTCTATAAATGTGTTTATAGAGACATGAGTCTATGGGGGGAGGGCTGAAGTACTGTTCATGAGGCTGACGGCAAAGGGGAAGAAGCTGTTCTTGTGGTGGGAGGTTTTAGTCCTGATGGACCTCAGCTTCTTGCCAGAGGGGAGGGCCTTATAAAGTCCATGTCTGGATGGAGAGGGTTTGGCCACAATTTTACCTGCATACCGCCGAGTCCTGGAGGTGTACAGGTTAGGGTTAGGGTTAGGGTAGTTTGCAGCCAATCACCCCACTCCAGAGTGGATGATATGCTGTAGCCTGTTCCTGTCGCTCCTTGTGTCTGCAGCGCACCAGACTCTGATGGATGATGTGAGAATGGCGGTGTTGTAGTGCGCCATCATCGTCTTTGGGCAGGTTGGATTTCTTCAGCTGCCTCAGGAAGTACATCCTCTGTTGGGCTTTTTTGATGAGGGAGCTGATGTTCAGCTCCCACTTGAGGTCCCAGATGATGAGGTGTTGTTTAAATGTGAAGTATACATCAAAGATGATTTTAATAACTAAGATGAGAATGAACAAAGGTAACCAGACTGCATAAAACAACATAAAAATAGAATGTGATTGCTCATTAAAACTCCCTAGAAAGGACCCAAGATCCCCCTACACTGAGGTTCAAGCCCCAGGAAACGCCTGACCATGTCTTTATAACAATTAATGATCTACAGAGGTGTCACATCAATAGTGGGTTAATGTGTGGTACAAATGCATGAAATTAATAACAAAACATAATTTATGACAAAAGAACTCATACTTCAACTGTAGTGTGCATGTGTTATTTATATTTAAAAGATATGCCCTGTCTCGAGACATGTTAGACTACCTGGATGCTGACACTCTTTGTCATGTTACTCAAATAAGAGCGAGCTCTCGATGCTCATGTTTGGTTAAATCCTGAAGTTATGTGACTTTATCAGTTGAAAAAAGCTACAAAATATAAATTTCTTTTCTATCTATAATTTATATGAAGGATTGACTTAGATGCTCTTTGCCTGGGCCGCCAAATGACTAAAAGCACCCCTGTTGATACTGAGGCCAACTAATGTTTACTCTTAGCTTTAGCTGTCAGTGCCAAAAGACACAGAAGCTATGGTGTACCAGTTCAACTGGTGTTAGATTAACCAGTGACAGTCCAGGCAGATGCTCCTAGGGTTAGGGTTAGGGGGTGTGGCTTCTGAGGACGAATGTTTACCTTCCAAATAAGGTTAAACATGGGATTAGGCGGCTCGCTTCCCTATTAGAAGAATTAATTAGTGCATGCAGAGACATGTACGTCACAAGGAACGTGTTGGTAGAGTGACAAAGTTTAAGGCTAAAATATTTGGAAAGAAAATATAGGTGAGTCTGCAGATGCCTGTTCAGATTTATGCAGGGAGAAACACATGTTAACCAGTTTTATTGTCATTATGAATCTGATGAATTTGGGATTGTTTGCACTTAGATGCTGTCTAAAAAAGACACATTCAGTCAGAGGGATGTGGTCAAACGTGGACAGGAACTGGAGAGGAGGGTCATCTTTGCTCCTGATAGAATCTGTGTTATACATGTTCAGTCTACGAGTGTGGACATTATTAGTATTACTAAATGACTTGTCTTGTCATGGCAGATACACGGGGTGGACATATTTTGATTTCTCAGACAGTAGAACAATTATTACTCTTTTTACATATCAGTTATTTGGATATGAGTATATAAAGGGAGATCCAGGCTAAAGAAAATCTTTTCTTGTTTGATGTAGCTTTAGAGAAAAACTTGGTGAGCAGCGAGGCATAACTTGAAATCCACAGATCAATAAAAGTTTCTGTTGACTCTGCAGGTCATCGACACCATGCCCATGAATGAGAAGACGGCGTCACTTTTCCACCACTTTGAGCCTCTCTACCTGGTGATTGATGACATGCCGAGGCCTCCGGAGTCTCTGCTCACACTCAGAGAAGGTACGTGACGAGGGCTGCAGCAGTTTACCAGTCCTATTATTAACACTGGCTGTTTCTGCTTTCAATCACAATAAATGGCGTTTCAGTGAGTTTGCCTTTCAGTGTAGTGTAAACAAACTGCAGCAATGCTGCATGTTGTCCATGAAAGAAATAATAGTCCCCCAAAGGCCCTCAACCGCTGACTGATTCTTCTCTCTTAACACGCTCTACAGGCTTTTTTGACAAGAAAATCACAGTGAAACTTCTGGAGTGTCAAAGTGGAAACATATTTCACAAAGTAATGTCAAATAAATAAATATATCAAATGTAAAATAAATGACTGCATAAATATTTCCCCCCTTCATGTCATTATTTAGTAGGGTCACCTTTGGCTGCAATCACAGCACTGAATCTGTGTGGATCGGTCTCATCAGGCTTGCATATCTGGACAATTTTACTCCATTCTTCTATGCTGAACTGCTCAAACTCTGCCAGGTTGCACGGGTATCAGGCATGAACAGCCCTTTTCAAGTCCAGCCACAAATTCTCTATTGGATTGAGGTCTGGGCTTTGACCCAGCCTCTCCAGAACATTCACCTTGTTGTCTTTAAACCATTTCTGTGTTGCCTTCGCTGTATGCTTCGGGTCATCGTCTTGCTGGAAGATAAACATTCTCCCAAGCCTCAGTTCTCTTGCAGACTGAATAAAATTGTCCCCAAGGATTTTATCATATTTTTCCATATTCATTTTACCCTCTACCTTTACAAGCCTTTTGGGGCCGGCTGCCAAGAAGTATCCCAACTGCATGATGCTGCCACCACCATGCCATATTCCTTCCATTTATTGATGACGGATTTAACTGATTTCCAGGGGATGTTCAGAGCCTTGGGGTGTTTTGCATCCATCCCTTGACTTTTATTTTTCAGTAACCTTTTTTCTAAGCTGCTTGGAGTGTTCTTTTGTCTTCATGGTGTAATTGTAGCCAGGAATACTTATTAACAAGTGACTGGACCTTCCAGACACAGGTGTCTTTATACTCTTTCCCTGCACCCACTAACTGTGAGACTACTAGCACCGATTGGCTGGACCTCTGTTGAGTTAGATCTGTCACTTTAAAGTGGGTGAATATATATGCAGTCACTTATTTAACATCACATATTTTTTTTAAATTGACATTACTTTGTAGAAATCTGTTTTCACTTTGACATTAAAGAGGTTTTATTGTGGTTTTTTTTTCCAAAAAGCAAAATGATATTGACCAAGACTGATTTATGAAATCAGTAAAAGGGTAAAACATCCAAGGGGGTGAATACTTTTTATATATATCCTGTAAAAGAGACTAAACAAAGCAGTAGGGTCTCTCACATTTGTACTGAATAGAAATTAAATTACAGATTAAATTACGTGTTGGGTTAAGGCTTGATTATTCTTCAGACTTAAATCATACCTTAAAAAACTCTTAAGTGTTTAATCCTTTTATTTCATCAGAGACTCAGCTGTCAACCAGCACTGACTGATGAAATGTCTGCTGTGGATCTCTGCTGTTTTAATGTTTTTGTCCATGTTTTCAGGTCTTAAAGGCAGTGAGGAGGCTGACAGTCCTGCAGAGATGAAGGAGGAGGATGAGGAGCAGGCTAAAGAGGATTCTTCTCCTGCAGAGGTTACAGATCCAGATCAAGAGTTCAACCTGTCTGAGGTTATTGACCTCACTGCTAACACCATTCCTAATGGTAAGTGTTTGTGATGCATGGAGTCATGCTGATGTTAGAAATAATACACACATTAACCACTTAATTTTCTCTAAAATAGAGATCTGCCTGCACCAACTTCTTTAATTCTGTTCTGATGTGCCAATTTTCAACTTCCACAAGTGTAGACAAGCACTGGTTGTTGATATTATTTTGTATAGTTTCACTATATACACGTCTGCATATGCTGTTTTAAGCCTGGCTCCTGCTACACCATTAAATCTTCACTGTACCTATGCTTTTGTGAGAACTACGTACTTGTGCACTGGTTTGTTCACAAAGCTCTGCAATACTCCGCCTGCCCTGTGTGTGTTTGTGCACAGGACTATGGTGACTGAAATCAAGTGTATAATGTTGGAATTGAAAAATAGTGATCATTGAGTGATTAAATTATCATTTTGCAAAAAGAAAAGAATAGAAAAGAGAGGAGACATCAAAGAAGATGGACAGTGCAGCCTCTGAAGTAGACAGGAATTTTGCACCACTGACAGAAAGATTCTGCACACTGGAAGCATTTCCTTAGGTCAGATGAGAGACTAAACTAGAGCTCTTTAGCCAAGCTTTTCCAAACCAGGATGTTTGGAAAAGCTGTGTAAAACAGTCCTTGCTCTGTTTAATTGCACCTGGGAAATATTTTTAAAACATGCCACACGGGCGCTAATGATTTTTTCCCTCATCTGTACACATACAACTTAAACCTAATAGGGAATAATTACAACATAGTAGAGTACCTTGAAGCTTGTTTCTTTCTTGTAAGTATTGATAAGTGGGTGATTTCTTTGTCAGTCCATTTAAATTTAGAGGCCCTTTTTCCAATTATTTTGTACTAAATTGTAGACACAGTAACAAATATCAGGATCAATGCTAATAAATAGTGCTGAAACAGTTAATTGATCAGTTGAACCATAAAAACTTTTGAACCTTAGAATTTATATAAAATTACTGGGATCTTATCATGTTATATGTAATTGTGTTGATGATGTTGACCACAATTGTGCAGCCATTTGATCTAGTATATAATAAGGGGCTCTTTTTTATTACAATAAACTTTCAGGTGCTAATAAAAACATAAAATTGTCACTGTGCCCCTGCAGACTCGGGTATGTCGGAGGGTCTGGTGCTGACCAGCGACTCAGAAAGCGAGATCTTCTGTGACTCTGTGGATTCAGTCGAGCAACTTGGGGACGTCAAGGTGCAAATCATTTACAGCCTTTAAAACTTTGTTCCATGCACGCATGGTACCAGACAGAGGAAAACTAACTACTCTAATTTGCATTTTATTTTAATATGAGATTTCAATTTTTAGTTTTATTGTGTTTGACTAACCAAATTCTGTGCACAGGCTCCACTCATCAAGTCAAACGGTTTCCATAACGGCCACATGTCTTCAGAGTCGTCTCTGGTCCAGAGTGATCAGCTTGAGGGTCGTCTGGAGGTCAGGCAGGTTGGAGCGGGTCAGGGGGGAGAGGGGGCCAATAATGGGAAGGGTCTGGGTCAGAACAGGAGGAGTCGAGACAGCGGACGGGATGCTTCTTACCACAACTGGAGAGAACGTAAGAATTTAGAGTGTTCAGAGAAATATTTAGATGTTTTTTGTGTTTTCATAACTCAGTGTGATCTACCCCAACCAAATCAGTCAGCAAGGTTTCCATTAAGATCAATAATCTTTGTCAGACATCCCTTTGAAAGAATGCTGTTCTGGAAAACTCCTGATATAATAACTCAATCCACCCCTGTAGAAATGTAAAAGCCCTTAAAGTGAGTATTAACATAAAAATTCTCTACATATGTTCCTCCTTCTCAGTATGCATGTCTGATGTCTGTTTTAGTGGAGACTGGACTCTTCTACAATGTGCTGTTATGTTATGAATTAAAAACAAAACATTAGATATCACTTCATGAACTCTTTACAAACAAAACATTTACCTGTCATTTAATAATTCTTGCATAAAAGGTTGAAGGCAATGATATCCTCTGTAGGTGGTGTTCCTCAGGGCAGTCCCAGACGAGGGGCTCCAGGCGGCGGTGGAGGTGGAGCAGGACGAGGAGGCGGTGACGGCTCAGAAGCAGCAGCAGAGAGGCTGCATGACGTCCAGCTGCAGCAGCAGATCATCCTGGCTCTACGGAGGCTCAGAGAGGACATGAGGAGCGTGATGGAGCGGCTGGAGGTGGTGGAGAGACTTGCTGCCACACATGTGAGCTCAAATATGACAAGGATTCTTTGCTTATGGGTTCTTTTGACTGAAATTACTGTGATTCTGAAAGTGAAGGAATGGTGGCTTAAAGAAGCAATTCAGCTAAGAACTCATGAACTCTTCATAATGCATTTTACTCAACATGGCCAGACTTGGTCTTAAAGATGCCCTCAGTGCTCTGATTCTGTTTCCTGTTTGACAGACGCAGAGTTCAGAGTGGAGACCGTGTCTGCAGTGTGCAGCTGCAGCTTCACAAGAACAGGTAAGATCTACTGCTACTATCCCCAAATGGCAGCCTGTGAGCCAAGTCAGGCCTACCAGAGCCAATTATCTGTCCCACAGAGTTATGTGAGAACATTCAGTTAGGGGGGGATTTATACACACCACCATGTTCTGCAAAATCCAAAATGTTTAAATGAAATAGCCCCAGTTTGTAGGTACTTTATAGGGTAAAGTGAATCAATCAAACTGATGAGCAAACTGAAGCAGTAATAACTACACAGTCTTACTTTATAATTAACGGCTTAATGTGGTCTTGTGTTGTTCAAAAGTGCATCATTTTCTTGTCAAACCCTAAACAGATTTGAAAATCCCTCGCTTTAACCATTGTCATTTACCCCCAATAAGGGTAAATATACAGTGGATATAAAAACTCTACTCACCTGTTCCAATGGCATATTTTTGTGATGTAACAAATGAGGCAAAGTCAAATAATTTCTCAACTTTTTCAGCCTTGAATCTAACTTATAAATATACACACCGATAAAGACCCTATAAAGTAAAAATAAATCTGTATTTTAGGTTTGTTGTGTGACAGGTCAGTCCATGTCAAATTTCAGTCGAATTAAACATCTCTAAGTTTATAAAATTAAGCTTCAAAATCATGAAAAATGGGGCAGTAAAATCTGCTCCAGGATGGTGTGGGTGTGTATTGAACTTTTTCATGATATTCTAATTTTTTGAGATGTACTCGTACAGTGTGCGCACCGCTCACTGAAGCGCCACGGGTTTGCTCCAACCGAAAGGCGAGCAGCCTCGCCCATTGGAAGCGAGTCTAGAGCGCTGCACCGCAGCGTGCAAGCCCTGATCAGCAGGAAGAGATCACGGGAGAACTGCGAGTTCACGCAGGAATAGCATGTCAACAGCGGACTATTTTACCTTTGGGGTTAATTTATCATCCTTTCCAGTTTAAGTCCATAATGTTATTGCTTCCTCCATTGAGTGAGTACATTAGGAAGTTAAAAGGTTCATGTTTGCTTTAAGGATCTGTGGTTTTATGCAAAATTCTTTGGCAAAATATCCCCAAAAGTTAAGTTTTCCTCGTAAATGTCGCTATTATAGCTCTGTGACCCACTGACCTCTCAGTGACCTTTGCTCTCGCTGCAGGATGAGACGTAATATTGATATAGTGATGATTTACGATCGTGAGTCCATGCATTGTGTTATATTTTGAAAGAACCGGATGTTCTACGCTTGTGACTTCCATAGTTGGTGCTTTCTGAACAACAGTGAATTTACGAGGTTTGGCAGCGGCCAGCGCTGAAATAGACCTGCAGCATATCTGAAACGAAGCAGAGCAAAGTGCCGCTCCAGCCACGCGCCGCTGCCAGTCTAGAGCGTCGGCCTTGGAAATGCTCTGATAGACTAGAGCGGTGCGCACGCTGTATATGGAAATTGGGGGTAAAAATGTAAAATTCCACTATTGTTACATCCTACTTGTTGTTTGGTGGCCTTACTGTTCAATAAACCGTGCTATTTTGGTGTCTATAACTGAATAATGAAATGTTTGATTATCTCTTTTAGGAGGAGAAATGGTGGCCGTTTGACGTGTCGGGTTCGACCGTCCTCCTCTTCCTGTTATGGCCGTTTGTGGCTCAGGGTCTGGTCCACCTGCTGAGGAGAGCCCAGAGGAGGAGCCGCATCACCTCATGAAGAGAGCTCACAAAGACTTTCACCCATTCACCCACAGAGATGAGTTTAATTTCTACAGAAGGAGGATTGAATCAAAATAAGATGAATGGGAAGCCGTCATCCTCCCTTACCGTGTGCACTGGAAGGAGGGAGAGAAGACACAAACCCGATCCACGTCTGGATTCAGATCCCTACACCCACTACAGAGAGAGGGTCTTTATTTAAATCATTCAGGTGGATTAATCAGCTGGTGTCAGACGGCAGCAGGAGATTGTCTTATTAAACCTGGACTGTGTTTACACTGATCATCAGAGCCTCAATACTCGGATTAATAATAGTCTTTATTGAAGAATGAGACCCAGTGAGCCTGATTTACTAAATAGATTTACAGCCTTTCATAGCTCCAAAATGTAGCATCATTCACTCCCTCTATCTGCTCCACTGTGAGCTCTTAGTTAGAAAGCATGCAGCTTTGATGATTTTGATTTGTGCCTGAAAGAGGAGAGAAGTTCTCTTCACCTTTACCCTGCACAGAGCTGAGCTTTCACACTGACGGAGCTCAGCTCCATCCACGTAAAGCTGATGACTGAAGATGGGAGGGGAAGCTTTTTATAATTAAAGTAGAACTTTCTGGAGCCCAGCCAAACCGGGGCAACCAAACTAAACCATTTTAAAAAAAGAATGTCAGACCTCATAGATTAGCCATAATGTGCACAAACGTCAGAAAATAAAGAAGAAACTGAGACAACTTTGAGGAAGAAAAAGGATAATTGTAAAACCTGCAAAAATGGGTTAAACTTGGCAAAAATGGGGAGAAAAGGGGGTTAAAAAGAGGTGAAAATGTGTGGATGTTGGTAAAAATGGGGGAAACTTTGCTAAAAGGTCAAAAGAGAGCAAGAAGGACAAAAAGATGGGAAGGATAAAGGGGTTAAAAAAGTGGCAGGAAAAGAGAAAAAGATGCAAAAAAGGGTTAGATAGGCACAAAAATGGATTGAATTAGTTTAAAGTGGAAAAAATGGGCAGAAAAAGTGTTGGAAAGGGATTAAAAGTGGCCAAAATTGAATAAAGGAGTTAAAAAGTGATGACATTTGGATATAAAGTGGCAAAAATGGGGTTAAAAGAGGCAACAAGGATGAAAAGATGCAAACATGGACAGGGAAAAGGGGTTAAAAAGTGGCAAATATGGGCAGAAAGTGGCAAAATGGGTTGAAAAAAGTTTTTTTTTTAATTAAATTGGTTTGAAGTGGTAAAGAAATGGTTTAACTGGTTTTAAGTGGCAAAAAATAGGTATGTAGTGGCAAAATAGCCAATAAAGTGGTGAAAATGGGCCATAAAGGGGAAAAAATGGGGTTTAGAAGTGGAAAAAAAAGGTTTAAATGAGCAAGAAGGACAAAAAGATGCAAAAATATGAAAAAGGGGTTAAGAAGTAGCAAAAAGAAAGAGAAAAAATTGCACAAAAAAGGATAAGTTAGGCAAATAATGGATGGAATTGGTTTAAAGATGCAAAAATGGGCAGAAAAAGCAACAAGGACAGAGAAATGCAAACATGGCCACAGAAAATGGGTGTAAATGGGTTTAAAAGTGGAAAATAAGGGCAGAAAAAATGACAAAATGGGTTAATATAGGCAAGGAAATGATTAAATTGGTTTTAAGTGGTAAAAAATTGTTTTATAGAGCCAAAAGTAGGCTGAAAAGGGGTTAAAAGTGATGAAAACTGGCCATAATGGGGCAAAAGTGGGGTCAGAAGTAGCAAAAATGGTGAAAAGGAGCAAGAAGGACAGAAAGTTGCAAAGTTGAGGATATAGGGATATGAAGGGGTTAAAAAGTGGCAAGAAAAAGGTTAAAATAGGCAAATATGGGCAGGAAAGTAGTGACAAGGGCTCCTAAGAGGCAAAAGGGCAATAAAGAGGTAAAAACATGACTGAAAAGTGGCAAAATGGACCAGAAAAAGTAGTGAAAAGGGTTAAAATTAGCACAAATAAATAATTTTAACATTAAAATCAAGTTTTTCAGCTCCAAAATGAGGTTTCTGTTTCAGAACATGTCAGCACCATGGCTATGGATCCAATGGATAATATCATCACTAAATCACAACTGGGGTGGGCCAGTTTACTGCTGGTGTTAAAGTTAGTCCCTAAACACCTCCAGAGAGCTGAACCCAGAGCCGCCCATGTTAGCGCTCACCGCCCACCATGCCACCTTACCTACAACAAACAGCATCGTCGCCTTCAGCAGACCCAGGCTTGTTTTAATCACGCTCCAGATAGTACAAATGCTAATGCTTAAAAAAATCTCCCTTTACTCGTTGAGGAATTTGACAACCCTGTGTAACTGCTTTACTGTCGGTGTGGGTTTTTGTGAATCCGGCACTTATAAATATGTGGATAAGTTGAATAGAAAGGATCATTTTTCCCCAGATGGCTGGATAATGACTTATTTAAACACATAAACAGCACCTATGCACACAGAGACTGTTTGCTCCTCAGCACAGTCAGGGGAGCGTTTAATCAGAGAGTCTTTGTGACTAATTTGCACATGTTTAGTGGGAGCAAAAGCTGCACAATCCTTTAGTGAATCAGGCTCAGAGTCTTTTCAGCATATTTCATGTAGCCTGGGCTTTAACTACCTTTATCTCAGAGTCTTTATAACGTTCAGAACATTGGCAGTCAATCTGCTCTTCTATAAGCGAATCAGTCTACAGATGTGATTTTAATGAGTCATGTTCATTGAGAAACGTCACTTTTTACTGCACTTTTTGTTTCATCACAGTCTCTTTCAGATGATTGTTGACCTCAGATTGTTCGTCAGTGTCTCCTTTAGCTTTTAATTCCCGGGGAATTAGAGTATTTTTAAAGTTTAAGAAGAGAAACTGGTCTGGTTCATGTTTGCAAGACCAGAGTTGGAGTTATTTAGACAAAAAAATCTGATAAAGATTTGAAAATACTAGAATTCCCCTCTGAAGTCTGAAGCTAAAGCTCCTTGTTGAGTTCACTGACACCTCTTTTCTTTCTGACTCTGCTAATTGTTCATCAACATTAATTTATGTCTTATTACAGTGAGACTGGTTGTGGAGCTGATTCTGTCGATCCATCTTCATCTGGTTGTTTAGTTTCATTTCTTAACTGTTTGAATCAGACAGAGTGACACTGGCATGACGAGGGTTTTTGACACTGTCATCAATAAATGATGGAAGAACCGCTGATAAAGGATGCTTTTTCATGTTTTGTGATAAAATCAGATTGTCACAGGATAAAACCTGCAGCTAAAGTCAGCGGAGGTTGGCTCATAAAAATATAAATGCTCATTATTGGTGCAATATAATTTTTCATCTCCTTGGTTGTTTTACCCTTTAATTGTTTTTTTAAGTCAATCATGGTCAATATAATTAAGGCTTTTTGACAAAATATCACTAAAAGTATCCTCTTTAATGTCAAATTGAAAACAGATTTCATCAAAGTAATGTCAAGTAAATAAAAATATCAAATGTAAAATAAGTGACTATAAATATTCACTCCCTTCAAGTCAGTGTTCAGTCAAGGCACCTTTGGGTGCAATCACAGCTTAGAGTCTGTGTGGATAGGTCTCAGTCAGGTTTGCAAATCTGGACACTTCAATTTTACTCTATTCTTCTTTGCAAAACTGCTCAAGCTTTCTATAATTGCACAGGTATCAGGCGTGAACAGTCCTTTTCAAGTGGATTGAGGTCTGGGCTTTGACTTGACCACTCCACAACATTCACCTTGTTGTTTTTGCCTGTGTAGCTTTCACTGTATGTTTCAGGTCATTATCATGCTGGAAAATAAACCTCCCAAGCTGCAGTTCTCTTGCAGACTGATTTTCCAATATTTTGCTGCATTCATTTTACCTTCTACCTTTACAAGCCTTCTGGGGTTGGCTGTCGAGAAGCATCCCCACAGCATGATGCTGCCACCACCATAATTCAGTGGGGATGATGCGTCTGTGATGATGTGCAGTGCTTGGTGTCTGCTAAACAATGTCTTGTCTAATGGCCAGAAAGCCTAATTTTAGTCTCAGCAGCCCAAAGAACTTTCTTCCACTTGACCAGGGAGTCTCCCACATGCCTTTTGGCAAACTCTAGTTGAGGTTTAACGGGTTTTGTACAGTTGTTGTATGCAGAGTCTCCCATCTCAGCTGCTGAAGTTTGTAACTCCTTCAGAGTAGTCATACATGTCTTGGTGGCCTCTCTCACTAGTCTCCTTGCATGGTCAAAATATCAGAATTGTGCCATATTCCTTCTGTTTGTTAATGGTGGATTTAAAGTCCCTGTAAAGTGCTAAAAAAATCTTTATTATAGGTTTGTTGTATGGCAGACTACTGTGTTATAAACCACCAGGCCAAATTTGAGTCATGAAAAACATCTCTAAGTTTATGAAATTAAAGTTCAAAATCATGAAAAATAAGGCAGTAATGTCTGTCCTAGGACGGTGTGGGCGTGTCTGTTGAATGAGCTGAAGCCATGCCTACTCATGAGAATTAAATTCATTGTTTTCTTGTACAAATTTGTCTGTAATGATACTTCCAATGACCCATAGTCCACCGTGGCTAATAGATTTGGGAAATATAAATTATGTTTCAAAGAAGGCAGTAACGTCAGCTAAAAAAACAGACTGTATTGAGATGAACTGCTCAGAGATTTTATATTATTTTAGTATAAGGGGGTGGGGTACTCCCCCGTCAAGACTGGTGATGTCATGGGCTCAGATATTTGCCCTGCTCATATAAAACAAAGCCAGGAAAGAGATGAACAACTTTCTAACGGTCTTGTAACTTTACAGATAGACTTCTGCTAAGTCTAATCTGTGATATGATTTACATCAAGTATCTGAGCCCCCTGATGTGTTCATGGATCTCTTTCACCTTTTCAGTCTCAATGAATTCACCTCGTGTCTTATTTGAAGCAAAAAGGACAAATCAGCATTCCAAAAAGTCCAAAACAAATAATTTAATATATTATGTATAACATTTATATACACAGGTTAACTTAACAAGGCTTTGTACAACTGTTACAAAATTGGTCCACGCACAGTCACCCACGTACATAAAGAACATGCAGCGGGGCAGAGAGAAGGACAGACTGATATGATTAAGACTAACATGGATTCTAAGCGGACGACACGGGTTGGCAGTCACAGCGGTTCAGCTCTGGTTTCTTCAGACTCGGCTTAACAAAACAAAGTAAGTAAAAATACTGAAAATGTGAAAAGGAAGATGCAAAAATATCACTCAGGTAAGACTGTGGTTTTTGGATTGAAGGTTTCCACTCAGTTTCAAATGCTCAGTTCTCTCGCACTAACACTGATTCAGTTTGAGGCTTTTTGTTGCGCTAATTGCTCGGGTTCTTCTTGGCTTCTTTTCCTCTGCGGCTTCTCCACTCAACTTGACGCCACTGGAACTGAATATCTCACTCTTTTGTCCAAAGTCATTAATAACACAAGCTACTGGTGTGTTCAAGGCTCATAGGAAGGCTGACAACACACTGAATGATTCATGGCCTATTTATATAATGCTTGTTACAACCAAATATTTGTCCAAATAATGCTCATGTTTGTGGAGTCAACAGAAATATCCTTCTGCTTCTGACTGAGTCAGAGTCTCCCTGATCTTGAAGAGTAAATATCAATTATGCTTTATAAACTATGCTGAGTATGTGCTCCAGCTCCCCTGCTCCTCACTCAAATTAAAGTGAGAGCTGTTTTTGGTAGGCAGAGCACATGCTGTGTTGTTAAGAAAGGAGGGTGTGCCCCGTTTACAACACAATAAGAAACCTATGGACAGATAAGTGCAAACTGGCATGCTCCATAAGAATCTTTTAGGGTTGACTGATATTATTGGCATGCTATCATTCATGGCAGGTATAAAAACTTACAAATTTAAAACTGATGCATTCACTGCAAACATGGACCATCATTTTTCTAAAAATATAAGTCAAGATCAACAGTAAAAATAGGCCTAATGGACTGTAAATATCAACCAACATTGGCTATAAATATCAGTCTATATTGGCTGTAGTATTGGCCTGTATCTGCTGTAAATATGGACAGCAAATATCTGCCTATATCAGCTGTTAAATAGGCCTATATGGACTGTAAATATCAACCAATGTTGGCTTAAAATATTGGCCTATATTGGCAGTAAAACAGGCCTATATGTCAGATGTAAATATGGATCTCAATTGGCCATAAATATCTGCCTAAATTAAATTTAAATGTCAGGTTATGTTGGCTGTAAATACGACCTAACTTGGCTATAAATACGTGCCTATATTAGCTGTTAAAAAGAATTGACACTGGCTTTAAATATCAGTCTATCAGTTGTAAAAATAAACCCATATGGACTGTAATATCATCCAATATTGGCTATATATATCAATCCACATCAGATTTGAAACCAGACCTGTATGGACTTCAAATATGAACCAATATTAGCCATATAATTGGCCGATATTAGCAGGAAGATAGGCCAATAACAGCTGTAAATATGGGTCTCAATTGGCTATAAATATCTACCTATATGGACTGTAAACATCAACATCTATAAATATCAGTCTATATCAGATGTAAAACAGGCCTATATGACTGTAAATAACCAATATTGGTTATAAATATCAGCCTATATTGGCCTCAAAAATCAGCCTATATCAGCTGTAAATATGGACCTAAATTGGCAATAATTATCAGCCTATATTGGCTGTGAAAGTAGGCCTATATTGGCTGTAAACATTGACTGATACTGGCTTTAAATATAAATCTACATCAGATGTATAAATGACTTATTGACTTTAAATATCAACCAATATCGACTATAATTATCAACCTGTCAGCAGTAAAAATATCCCTATATCACCTATAAATACGGACCTACATTGGCTATAAACATTAACCTTACACGGCGATAAAAGTAGGCCTATAAGGGTTTTTAATATTGACCTACATTGGCTATCAACATGTATTGCCTGTAAAAACAGAGTTAGATCAGCTGTAAATGTTTGTAGTATGCCTAAAAAGTTTGTGTAGTTTTAAGCAGGGCCAGCAGAACTACATCAACTAAAGTTTATTCTTTGTTTATCCTCAATCCTCTAACTTGAAATTTTGTTTTTTGGACAGGCTACTGTTGACACAGTGTGTTCTTTACAGCATGTAACGGTGCATTTTTATGTTTTCATGTGGACAAAAGTTTTCATAGAATGCAGCATGTATGGATGGGATTACTTTTTTCAAACAAAGAGGAGGAAAATTCTTGTTTATGTGTTGACAAGGCCTCTGATAATATATAGGATTTTTGGAGGAAAAAAAATAGCCCAAACTGGATGCGTTGGACTTCTATTTTCATTATGATGGCATTGAAACAGCATCAGTATAATCTGATTTTTAATGTTATCATTTAAGTTTAAATCCTGGTATTTTTTACAATTCTCATGTGAAACATAGAGTACCAGTTCCAGGTGAGTAGAGTTGAGAAGAGCTCAGATCTTTCTGTGAAGAAAAGCAGCAGCAGGTTCTTTCTGGTCTCCACTCTTATCAGGTTTATCCAAATAGAAAGGATGATTTTGGCATGACTTCACATAGCTGCCTTTATGTTCATCTAACAAAAACAGCGTTAGTATCCCTAAAGAGTCGGACCCTCCTCCTCAAACATCCAGACGCTCACACACTAACACACACATAGGGAAGCATGATAGGCTTGTGTTAAACACTTAGGGTTTGCATATTTTTATATGTCACTGACCCCATGCATGCAGTTTTTAGTCCACAGAAGCTTTGGCATAACGCCCGAGTGACATCGTCCGGAGAGGGGGGGTGGGGTGGTATTTGCTCCTGCAGATCGTTGACGGTCCCTGCAGATCCACGGAGGCTTTGGAAGAGCTTGTAAAGGGCGGACAGGTGCTCTGTGCTGTACTCAGGCTGGTAGGTAAGTGTGCCCACGTGGGTAGAGTTAAAGACATCATTGGTACAAACCAGCAGGGAGGACACCAGCGTACAGCAACAGTCAGTTTATGATAAAAAAAAAAAATACGGCGTGACTCTGCTGAAGTCTCTGCTGGTGATGGTTTAATGTGACATCAGCTGCTGAGCTCTAGGGGGGGTTTGCATGTCTCATGTGGTGTTTAGGATTTATTTTAATCAGCATGTTTAACTGAAGAGGTTCATTTTAAAACATTGCTTTAGAAATGCATGTTAAAGCTCCCATGCAGAAGTTGAAACCACCACACAACACTGAGAAATGGTCTATAGGATGTTTGCAGATTAAACGGGGGACAGAATGGCCATTGGGGGTCAGGCAGTGGAGGACAGCCATTAGGAATGATAGGAACAGAGGAAAGTTTGTACTTAACAGCTCTAAATGGACCTCTTCACTGCACTTGCCATCAATAAATTTCTACATACATTGAGTACAATTCCTTCATTTTACAAAACTTTTATTTTTACCACAGTATAACTGATTTACTTGGTGTGGTGGCAGTCAATATCACAAATTACTCAGTCCTGCAGACCTAGCGTATTTAAGTGAGATGAAGCTAGACAAAAGTCAAGAGGAGGCTTGTACTGAGTTTAGGGGCTAGACTAAAAAGAAAAATCCTTTGATGATTTACTAACAACCGAATAAACCTTGTGGGGTGAGAGACCTCCATCCTAAGTTGTTATTTAAGCCACATTTAAAAAAGCCAAACTGGTGCCAAATAAAGAGCCAGTTGGGAGCAAAACAGCCAGCTCTACTGAGCTGAGCCAAATGATATGGAGCTCCAAAAAGAGATGGGTTTCCTGTCACAATAAGATAGACTCAAAGAACATCAGCTGAATGAGCTTAACCATGGCGCAACTGTTCTAAACCAAACCGGACCACTTTGTGGAACATACACTCCTGCAGGCACCAGATAAAGCTAAAGGTCCATTCCTGACTGCTGCTGTTTCTCTGGATTTTTTTTTTTGCCTGATTATTTCACTACTTTTGGGACACAAATTAGCTTAAGTATTAAGAATGTTTATATTTTCACATTTTGAATGCTTGGCATAGTTGTAAATCACTCCAAACATGGCCATTTTGATCGTGTTTCTCTGTAGAAACCACTTCCTATCCTAGGAAAAAGTAGCTGTTATCACCTACAGTAAGTAGTCAGCCGTCTGGCTGGCAACCGGTGATTTTAGCCTCAAAAATTGCAGTCATTTTATCCTGCTTTCAATCTGAGGTCATTGACTCAGCTGTAAATAAAATAGTTTTAAACTTTAAGACCCTTATAAATGTTCATTTTTCTATTCAAGTAGCAGAAAGTCTGCAGGACTAAGTAACTGTGACATCAATTATCATTGTGACATTGCTTCCATGCCAGGAAAATTGGCTATATCAAGGGACAAAACAATTGTCAGGAATCAAACCTAATATATTTAGAATTTTTCTGACTGTACCTGTTGTGTGCATGTTCATTTACAGTATTGGTTTACTTACTTTGCTTCCTTCCCAATGAGTTCCAGCTGGTGTTCTCACTTTCTGCCCCCCCATCGGACTTGAGTGTGTCATTGATATCACATGACAGCAAACAAGCTACAGAAGGTATGGATGTGGCGTCACAATAGGCAGGAGTTCCTACAGTTACTCTGTAGATTGTATAAAACATGGACATAGTCTCAGTGAGTCAGCTGCCAGTATTATAGGAAGAGACAGCGATTAGGTAGGACTTAAGCTATCAGCTGATATTTATGGGATTTCTTCTTATTTTTGAGTTTTCCCTACTGAGGGCTGCCATATTGGGAGGATGCACATACCTCTGAATCATCTTCTTACCTTTTCTTGCTTACACTTGAAAACATGGAAAATAACATCACCAGTAACTTAGTATGAAAGAAGTGGAGAAACTTATGTTTTGAAATGTTTTGAAATGAACCCCTTCATCTGTTTACAACACCACAGATTTTAACCATGATCCATTTCATGCCAATGAAATGTGGGAAGAGAGGAGTCTTTAGATGACGGATGCTTGGCTTCAGAATCAGTGACAGAGGTGATCCAGTGTTTGTTGGGAGAGAAGTCGGTAATCCATTAGCAGATGTAGCAGCCAGGTTAAACTACCACGGTGTGACGGCGCCACGCTCTCGTCTTATCCCGTGGGTCCATGGCAGACCTCCTCATGACCACAGTGGAGGGTCCTGCAGGGCTCTGATCAATCAAACCAGAGGAAGGGGAGGAGAAAGGGGGAGCCTCCTTTGGTAGACGAGGCAGAGAATCTATTTGTTGAATCGACCGAGGACCTAAAACTGAACCCTGAGGGACACCAACATGTCCACACTGACCATCAATGACTCTTATCACCTCCACCCTGTCTGCTCTCCACCCTCTGACTCGGTCGTCACTCCTGCCAAACTCAACATCCAGATTCATAGACACAGCCCTGGTCCTCCCACCTCTGGACTTCCTGTAGCGGACGGGGGCTGACTGGTTCCAGTCCGGGTGCTGGTATCCGTGAAGGCTGGGGGTTTGGTAGACATTAGGAGGCCTGGTGGGGCAGATCCAGAATGGAACAGTAGGGCGTCCTCTGGCTACGTTATGAGGTCTCAGATGGGAGGGAGGGTTAGTCACTGCTAGGGGTCTGGGGTATGAGACAAAACCTGCTTCTGTTTTCCCTCTCCTGTTCCCCAGATCCTTTTCAGTCACTTCTTCTCCCACTAACAGATCCTTTTTCTCTGTGGGTTCTTCAGCTGTCACCCTGTTTTCTTTTCCATCCCTTTTTTCTTTTTTAGGAATTATATGCTCTCCCTTGTCTGCCTCTTCCTGTCCTCTGTCCTCCTCTCCCTCCTCCTCTTCTCTTCCCTCTCCTTCTCCGGCTCCGTAGTTGCTGGCTTTGACAGGCTCATGCTCGGAGTCGTCGTCTGTGCTGCTGCCCTGCAGGTCAGTTCGGAGGCATTTTTTACGCTTACGGGTCACAGCAGAGATGAGGGACATGGGTAGGAAGTCCCTGGCATTCAGGTCCTTTTTTGAGCCTGATGAAAGCTGAAAAAAATGAAATAAAATTCCAATTGATTAAAATCTCCTAGGCCAGAATCCTAGAGTGAAGAGTATCAGCTAGGTGCCTGTCTACCTGGTACTCTCCACACCAGCAGAGGGGCTGGTGTGAAGCAGGAGCAACTCCTGTACTTCAGAGTGCCAATATGCCCTGGTGCTTTTATTGTGAAATGCTGCCTCAACTACATAGAGCTTCACAAGAGTCAATTAAAAATGTCTCTACTATTTAAAGTTGGAGCAATCTATGGATCTTTAGTTTTCATGCCTGGATGTTCCTATAAGAAAACCTGGGAAGGTCCTCATTTGTCCATCATAGTTATCCAAAGCTTGATCCAGAAAGGGGTGACTGGATTTGGATCAGGTTCTTGAAGACATTTTGCCTCTCTTCCAATAGAAGCTGAAGAAGACTTTTAAAAGAGAGGTTAAATGTCTTCAAAAATCTCAACCAAGTCCAGTCACCCATTTCTGGATCAAGCTTTGATATCCTGGGAGAATCATTTCAAATCTGGTGAAGTGTACGTTTAGTCAACTGGTCTAAAGTTAGAGATAAGAGACATGTAGGACACAGTCAAAATTGAGCTTTTTTTCCTTCTACCCCTGTGAGAGACAGTTAATATTCATCTGAGAACACACCAGGTCATAAAAAGCATTTCTACAAAGAGGTGATAATTTATTTTCGTGTTATCGAATCTTCAGTCAATAGCTTGACAGGAAAAGTTAGACAGGATAGAAGTGTTTCACTTGTCAACATTTGCTGCTCCATGAATGCTCACATGAACACACTTCATCTCGTGCAACCACGACCATTCATATTGGGACTCAGTGCACTTTGTGTAAATTTTAGGCTAGAAATCAAATACATCTAAGTTCAAAGTTGGGCATAAATCAACTTTATTTAAACGCAGCTTGTGCACTCCTGCACAGGGCCTAAACATGTGAAAGATTTTTCCAGTTATGATTAGAATAACTAGAATTGGTAATCCATGTTTTTTCTACCAAGAATCACATATTCAAACTTATTTTTATCCCAATTTGCAAGACAAACCTGATAGGATCAACCTGAACTGGATAAAGACTTGTAAGGATTTTCAAGCACTAAACGCTTTTTCCACAAATCCATGGAAGATCCTCTCACTTGTATTTTTATCATTAATCTTATTTGGTTATATAGTCCTGAGAAAAAAAATCATACTTTTTCACAAACACAATTCTACTGCAAAGCGCATTTAAAAATGTCTTCACAAAAAAACAATGATTTAAAGTGATATAATCTTTTATGGTTGCTAAAAGTTTCTTTTATTTTTTCCAGTAATTCAGTCTGAAATCCATCCTTTGCTAGGATTAGGATAATCCAGAATTTTTGGACTAAAATTTCCACTTTCAAAGGTTTTAACGTCATTAACTGGAGACCCTAGAGCGGGGTTGTCAAACTCAAGGCCCAGGGGCCAAATCCGGTCCGTGGTACCATTGTAACCATCCCCCGAGATCATATCAGAGTATAAGGTCTGCAGATTTCCTTCAGTATAAAAATGTAAACTTAAGCTTGATGATTTAAAATATCCTCACTAAGTCATAAAAATTTGAAACATAAAAAATACAAATAATCAGATAAAAAATGTGGGAAAATAAATTTTGTTTTCATTTCATATTTTCAAGTTTGCATCTCATAATTAAGCTTATGAGTTTGACTTTTTCTTTCATTTTTTAACTTTTAGATTAAAATTTTTAAACTTAAAAACATATTTTGATAATTAAACTCATCAAATGTTATCTCACTTTTGACCTTTCAAACTCCTATGATTTTTAATCTCATATTTTGATCTTTTAGACTCACAATTTAACACTTTAACTTAGATTTTGACCCTTAAAAGTCATGATTTAATTTTTTGCCTTTGAAAAACATTATTTCCACTTTTAATTTTGGTTTTGACCATCTGACCTAATAAATTTGACTTTTTGATCCCAGATTAAGCCTTTAAATTTATCATTTTGACTTTTTTAAATCTCAGAATTATTTATCGTCAGGGCTACGTTTTTTTTTTTTCCCCCATAAATTCATCACTGGTGAAAATGAGGTTGGCAATTAATGGTCAATTCTGACCCTGTTAGAATCTCAGGTTAGACCAAATTCAGAACCTGGCCCCTGCCAGGTGATGGAGTTTGACACCCCTGCGAGCTCCACCCCGTGGAGCATCAAGTTTGACTTTTAAAGGCATAAATATGAAATATAATGCGTTATGCCTCATTGTGCTCCTGTTTAAGACATTTATTATCGCTAATTCAGTTGATTTAGACCTTGCAAGTTGGTAACTTGTTAAAACATATTCCAAAGATTTCCTGCTTACCTTTGACTTAAGAGAATCGCTGGTGGTGGAATCTAAAAAAGAGAGGAAAAAGAGTGTGAATCGTGTCATTATAAGACCAATGATGGTATCAATGTTAAGGCCAGGTTAGACCAAAGGTTTGTGAAGAGATGCAACAAAGATCAAACGTTTGTGGAGAATTATCTGGACAGGTTAATGGTCTTTATCAGCTTGACTCATTTGTAAATTTAGCTGAATAAGACAGGAAAAGAAATAACAATTTTACAAGTAAAACGATACTTGTTAATAAAGCTATTGATCCTGAAAACCCAATGCTGTATTTAGACTGGTGAGATGTAATTATGTGCAAGTCTCAATCTTTGGTCTGAACTGGCCTTAGGAGTGAAACAAAAATGTGTGATTTGTCTAATAATCACTGCACACTCACTAGCATTACTGCAACCTTTCGGGAGAACTCTAGACATTATTAAAGGATTAGTTTTTAAAATCATGCAAACATTCAAAGTTGCTAGGTTATAAATCAAAAATGGCTGGAGTTCCCCTTAAACATCACTGAGGAAGGAGGAAGATGGCTCGTTGGTGGAAAACAAGACCGACAAAAGAAAACGGATGAGTTTATGAATCCAAGAACAGCAAACACAAACACACAGGGAGCAAAGACCTGTTCCTACCGAAGAGGCTGATCCAATGTCTCAGCTAGAGGTAAAGAGTGCAGAAAGGAAGGAAAGGAGGAGAAAAAGGAGGAAACATTGTGAGTTTATACAAGCAGAGACGAGACAGCTTAAGAAGTAAAAAGATCAACAGGGAAGGAAAGATGCCCAGCTGAAGGTCAAAAGATAATCATACAGGATAAGACTGTCAAAGTTTCAATAACACATTTTACATCTGCATCATTTTAAGAGCCTGGGCCAGGCTGATCTCAGGCTTTAAGATCATCCTGACTCAGCCTGTGGTCTAGAGGATCACAAGTCAATATATTTCAGAATGAACCTGCATTGTTTCAAATGAATGAAATACTATTATTTTCCAAAAATATACTAAACACAAAACACAAAAGTAAATATGTGTTTGGTGGTTAATTTCTTTGTTGTTAATTTCCCTTTTAAATGATGCCACATTTGTAAGAAACATGCATTTGTGGGATGAGCAGCAGAACTGAGTATGTGGTCTGCAATCATAAAAAATTTGCCAAATCTTCTCTGCCAGTGCCAAACAGCTTATTCTGTCATTGTCTCGTTTGGTGTTGTTTGGTGGATTGAATGCTTTTTTGAAGAATACATATTTGCAATTAATAATTTATTCATTTAACAACCAGGAGCTTCAGTAGTGTGTGGATGAACCATACACAGCCACAACAACCTGGTCACACACTGCTGTGGGATGGCATCACATTCTTCAACCAGCATTTGTCACAAGTCAGTCAGTGTGGCATGAATGGCATGTTCAAGCTGGTCCCACAAGTGTTAAACGGAGTTGAAGTCAGGACTGCTGGCAGGCCATTCCATTCTCTCCACTCCCAAATTCTGGAGGTAGTCTCTGTTAAACCCTGCTCTGTTGGGGGTGACCGTTGTCATCTTGGAGGATAGAGAAATGATGGTTAAGGGCAGCCATTGCAGGCCTCCTGGCAGCATTATGGGAGCGGAGATTGGCTGGGCAGAGAGTCGTTGGCCATATCGTCCTGCAAACCTTGACTGCAAACCTGTAGAAGACAGCCTACGGTTCCTAAGAGCTGACAGGGTGAGGAAACTGTGTTCTTTGGGTGTCAATACAAGAGTCAATGGTAACACAAGCTGTTTGGCATTGGCAGAGAAGATCTGACATTGTCATGGGTTCAGCCCACATCCTCAGCTCTGCTGCTCATCACACAAATGCATGTTCCTTACAAATGTGGCACCATTTAAAAGAGAAATGAACAGGTTTCCCAGCAGTATAAGATGTATTGCCAAGAAGCACTGTTACTACAAAGAAATAATCCACTTAACACAAATTTTCTTACTTTTTGTAAGGAAATAATCTACCAAACACAAATTTCCTCACTTTTGTGCCAAGTTTAATTTGTTATAAAAGTTTTATTACAAAAAGTATATAATTTCTACCCATCGCACTCTCTTGAACCCAAATCTTGCCTCGTCTTGTGAGCTGAGTGTCCCATCACGCCCCCACTGAGACTTAATCTGAACAGATTTTGGTATCAACCAAATAACTTTTAAAACTTTATAGTAAAAGCCAAGAAAATCACTGATTTAAATCAGGTCTGGCCTATAAATGCAGTTAAAGGGATGGGACAGGCCAGGCTTGAAAAGAACGTGCATGGACTCAGGTATTATGTGACAGAGCCAAGATCTACCTCATTATAATTACAGACAAACATCATCTCCAACCTGGGACTCCAAGGAGCTTGTGGGACACAAATTTGGGGTCAAGAGATGCTTTCAAAAATACTTAGAAATGTAAAAAAATTATTTAAAGTGGTCAACTTTATCCATTGATGTAAAAATTCAAACAAAAAATTAGTTGAATTTAAGGTATAACCAAAGTTATCGAGGGAGATTTATGCTGGTGTGAAAGTAATGGGTAAATCCATTAAAAATGTAAACCTGAACAGAATGCTTTGCACAATATTGCACGCTTTAATTAACTCCAGGGAAGGTTAGGGTCCCCACTTTGGCATTTTTATTTTGGAGTAAAGGCCTGAAAAGTTTTGGATTGGTAAACAAGTATCTCTATAAAAATAACACTAAAACTGATACGTGATTCTTAAAACTCTCACCTGATGCCTCTCCTGGCATACCAGGCCTTCCGATGTTTGAGAGCAGATGGTCGATATTCGGGACAGGCTGCATGTCCCGCTTATCCTCCGGAGCCTACAGAGACACAAACAAAAATACAATTTAGATAATTTTAGTACAAACATCTCTGTCTGTTTTAATGATGTCCTCGGATCATTGGATATCTCTGCAGCTGTGATTGCTCACACACCTTCTCTTCTTTGTCAAACTCTCCGTTACTGAAGAACCAGTCGTGCTGTTGGAGAAAAAAACAAAAAACAATAGATTGCAATTTAAAAAAGTAGTGGCATTTTTATTTTACTGAGGAAGCTGCTGTTGATGCTTACATGCAGGATTAGAGTCTCCACTATTTTGTAGCGGTCGGGCATGTGGGTGACCATGTCGGTCATGTTGTCCTCTGATGTCCTGACCAGGGTGGGACCAAAGACCAGAGCCAGGTTTCTCGGCTCCATCTGGATAAAAATAAAAGTTTTCTTCAAATGTGGCTCTGATAAAGACAAAAGTCTGTAGAAACATTTAAAGAGTTTTAATGGAGTTACCTTGTTCTTTTCAGAGTGATCTGCCACTCTCTTCAAGTGTCCCACCAGGAACTTCAGCGTGTGGTAATAGTGATCAGGGAGATCATGGATCTGGATAAAGACAAGGGAAATAAAACAACTCACAAAAAATGGGAAAAGGTAGGGAGAATATGCATCATAATCGAATAACACAATGGCCTTAGATTTCAAAAGTCCAATTCAAGACGTTTCAAGTCATTTTAATGATCTGCTGCAACCTTGAAAAACAGGATTGGAGCATCCCATAAATCTACAAGAGGGTACCTCAACGTTCAGTTTTGAGACCACTCTTGTTTACTGGTTATATCAATTTCCTTAGACGGAATATTTCAAAAGCTTTGTTCACTTGTATGCTGATGATACAGTTATTTACTGCTGTGAACCTGTCTGCTTAAGCTTTTAGAAGTCTTCAGCATGCTTTGATTTAGTCCAAAAGCAGCTTTTTCAGCTGCAGCCTGTACTAAATGTAGATAAAACTAAACTCATGTTCTTTGCATCTTCAAGAGCAGCAAAAGGACCACTGAGAAAATTGTGAGTAATTAGGGTCAAGAAACTGAGCAGGTTACTTCTTTCATCTAGGATTTTTGCTTGGTGAAAGCTTTTCTTTAAAGGAGCATATTCAGTATGATTCTAAAAAACTAAAGGGCTGCTTTTTACTACAGAGAGAAGTCGTGTTTCTTCTTCTATGACAAAAAAGGAGTGGTTGAGTGTTTGTTCATGAAAGTCTCTGCTCAGAGTCTTCATTTGTTGGACAGAGTTTATCATGGAGCTCTGAGATTTTTACAAACTGTGGGTTTCTTGTTTACCATTGTACTTCATATTCTAAAGTCTTTAACCCCTCCCTCTGCTCTTATCGTTTTTACCTCTTTTGTCCGTTCTACCTCATTATTATCATTATTATGATTTTATTATTACCAGACTGATATTTTACGGTTCCTAACTTTCTAATTTTTGTTTTATGACTAATTAATCTCTACACATTTTAATTGTTTTATTCTATTCTTACTGCTCTGAGTTTTATTCCTTTCTGTCTCTTCCTAATATTTTAAATGCTCTTACATTTCTGGTCCTTAGGCCTCTTTTCATGTAGTTGGGTTCCTGTGTTGCCTGGATGGGTCTAGGTTATTCTGGGTTTTTATTCTTTTATTCTTGGTAATTATTTTATTCTGGAATGTAACATACCTAGGTATTATGATTTCTGTTTAACCTGACATATTTTTTTAGTTTTGTAATGTGTCTACCAGGATGATTATGGTGTTGAGGTTATGTTTTCATGGGTTCTTCTGTTGCTGGGGTTTTGTCCTTCCTGTTATGTTCTTTGCTTGTGTTGTGATGCTTTGTCTTAATTGTGATTCTGTTTATGTCAAAGCACTTTGTAAACCTCTTTTTTTAAAAGGTGCTATACAAATAAAGTTATTATTATTATTATTATTAAAGTCAGCTAGGCTTTTTTAAGTACACATTTTTGGACATTGGTACGTCTTCATTTACAAAGCCACTCTCAGCAAAATTCTGGATAATCTTTTCTCTGTTTATATTCAGAAGAATGGCTCAAACAATCTGTGATTGCTGAACTTTGTGTAGTTTGTTGTTCCCAAAGTCTGGACTGAGTTGGGAAAGAAGTTTTTTTTGGTTTTCGGCACCTTTTGTATGGATCTACAGACTGAATCTAAGCTGCGAAACTTCATTTCTATGTATGTTTTTAAATCCCTAATGAAGACTTTGGAATCCAAACTTTCTGCATGTCGCTGTTTTAACTTAACATTTTATGTCTCCTGAATGTGTTCAGGTGTATTGGCTGATGAAACTGTGGATGGCTGGCTAATTAAGGTTGAATTAAAAAAATGAAATCCCTACAAATTGACACTTTGATTCAAAAAACTTTGTTGTAAAAAACTGAATGTCTGACAAACACAGCTGCTGTTTAAAGTTTCATACATACCAGTTTCTTCATGGTCTTCAGTCTGTCCTCTGCATCTTCTATCCGGTTGGCATCAATGAAATCGTTGTATTTGTCTGTGAAAAAGAGTTTTATTTTATTTATAAAGGGACCATGTAAAATATTAAAGTTAAAAGCTTCCTTTTGATGTATTGTACAAGCTTAAAGCTAATTACCATCTGCAGTTCCTTTGCAGGGCACTGTTACAAGAGCAGTTTTAAAGCCACTGCATATATCAGAAATTAAAAACATCAGACTCACCGTCAGTAAACAGCGGCTCAGGCAGTTTTCTGAAGAAGGATTTGAGCAGGCTGCTGATTACATTCAGGTCCTGCCATCGCTAAAGATACAGAAAGAGACGATTATAGAACTTCTAGATTGCTTCACAAAACTAGTCACGTGAGCATCAAAGTAGTTTTAAAAAGATGCTGTTTTTGGTATTTAATCTGGTGTATAAAGTGTCACCATGCATGTCACTCACCTCCTCAGCAGTATTGATGTCCAGGCCCTTATTAAGATGCTCCTGCAGGTTAGACACCATGGCGTTGTTCCCTGGAACCCGGTAGATACCCGTGTACTCCAGACCTGTTGTCTCCACCACACCACAGCACATCTCCACAATCAGAGGGACATACTGGGAGAGATATGGAGAGAGGAAGAGGGAGAGGAAAGAAGGAAAAGTGAAGTTTCCTCGTTAAAAGCGGAGAAGAAATTATGAAGAAATTAACTGTTTCCACACAAGAGATTCAGATTGGAAGAAAAGAGCTCCTTTTATTTATAATTTCATGCAACATGCTTCCTACACAGCAGGAGGGCCGTGTGGTGCTTTGTTTAACCTCCACAAAAAAGTGCATGTACCAAAACTTCTTAAATAAGTCAAAGGGCACAGCTTTAATGTGACAGCTCCTCTTATTGTGTTGTTGGCTTGATCACCAGCTGCAGAGATGCTGAGCTCATATGCAGTTATTTGGGGAAAATACACCCCTTTTCATGCAAATTGGCCTTATTGCATTAAGCATCCAATGACAAGGATGATAAAAGCATCCAAAAGATCTTAAAAGTGAAAAATTAGCCTACTGTCTGTGAGAGGTGATAGAAGTGTTCTGCAGTTTTATGACAAGCAAACAGCTCCACCTCTGTATGACTTTAAGATAAATGATGTGTAAGTAAGGTTGGTAAATATTACTTTGACATTGCTATTAGTAAACCATAACAAGGAGTTAAATCAGTCTGAGACTCCCAGCTGGTCTTTAATCCATGTGTGGCACTGTTACACATGACATGGATGTTGTTGTTTTCTTAGAGTATCCTTCATTCAGAGAGGAAACTCAGTCAAGGTGGTGCTTAAGTGAACATATCAATATTCCCTTTAATTAAACGCACCGTCTTTTATTCTTAATATTTAACATGGATTGTCAGAATCTGTGCTGGATGCAGGCGGGATCAGACACACCTGTTGCGGGTGCGGGCGTGAGTGGGAATAAGAAAAGAGCCACGTGCAGGACTCTGCTCTGATTTAGTCTTTCCCACTCGCCGGGATGTTCTTTCCACTCATTTGTTATGACTTTTTCTGCTAGTTGCTTTAGGAGGTGGCATAAACAAAACCCACAATGTCTTCAAGTAAAAATAAGTTGTTTGTAGACATCACAATATTTCCTTTACCCTTCTATCAAGTCCATATAAAATGAGTTTTATTTTAAGTTAGTCATTAGACAAAAGCAGATTTCATCCTACTACTAGTCTTGTCATTAAAAAGATGAAGTCTTACTTTATGGTTGACAGCAGGCTGACAGTCCTCCAGTCGTACGCCAAAAGCTTTTGGACTTCCCGTCTTCTTTGCCTTCTTCATGATGTTGATGCCCCACAATGCTTTGTTGTCATCTGAGAGTACACGCAATATAACAAATAAACAAAACAACAATCAAAATCACTTAATAAAATCACTGACTGGTCATTTTGCCCTGTAGTCAGGAGATCAACCAGAACATCTACAGGAGCTCTATAAAAGTTTAGATTTAGCTTAACACACGTGGTTGATAAATAAGATGCTCCACTACAGTCTTGAAGCTAGAAGATGCACAGGAGCTTCATGTTGTGGGCTACGCTGACTGAAATTTAAATTTTCACACAAAGAGGACAATTTAAACCTCTTTTTCCTTTGCAAGACCCAAAAAAACAGACTGCAGCTTAAATACTGAGGTGGAATATATCCTGGATTGTACGGTAATCCAAACACAGACACATAGGTAAGGTTGAGGCAGACCTTAAGTTCAGCTGAACTCAAAATGATGCAAGTTTATGAAAATGTTGATGTTTAAAAATTGGCTGTTTTAAGAAATCCACCTCCTACAGTGTAGGAATAAATACATGAGCTATTAGATGCTTTTTTCAGGGTTTTTCAGGCTGTAAAGAAAAAGTGAGATGATAATCAAACTCAGAGTGCTTCTGTCTGATGGTCTTAGAGTTTATGAGAGATTACTTTAGAACTGTTAAGATTTTTCACTGAAACCAAAGTGGTGAATGGACCAATGTGCTGAGATGTTGGCATGACTAAAAAGACAAAATCCTTCTCTACATCAGTCTCACTGACCCGTTCTGGAGGCTCGGTTCACTGAGGTGTTGTCAGTCTTTGCCAGGAGGAAAGGAGGCATCATCCGATGAGCTCGGGGAGAAGTGTCCGGCTTACTACCTGTCAGACTGCAGAAACAAAGACAGCTCAAATAAAGTCTCTCTGGTTTTATTTAATCATAAATGATATACGGATAAATGGATGCCTTGTTATTCTTGTTTTCTGCAAACTACAAATGATTAAAATGATAGTATGTGACAGGCTCATGGCCCAAGGCCACAGTGAATCCTAATTACACAAAGAGTAGGGGACAGTTGTGATGGAGGCTTTTCTAAATATAACCCTTAGCTGACCTGTGTTTTCTGTAGTCATTCAGCTTCTTGTTGATCAGAGCTTGTCTTGAGAAACCGATCTCCTGTAAAAGAAGAGATCATAGATTACTTTTCTTAATGATTATTGGTGTAAGTTCTCGAGCGTAGCTGGATTCTCACCTCATTGTCGGTCTTGCTGTTCTCCCTGATGACCCTGATCCACACCAGCATGTCGTCCCGGTCCTCCGCCTGCAGTAGGTACTCGCAGAAGTCCTGTGTGGTCAGTCTCAGGGTGTGCTTACGTTTGGTTTCACTGTAGGCAATGTCGATCAGGCAGCCACGGATGCTGATTGGAGGATGCTCGTCTTGACCTGACCCCGCCCCCGCTCCATGCAGAACAGCTTCCCGCTTGTCCTTGTAGAGGAAGAGCGAATGGGAGCGCAGCACACAGAAGACACGCTTCCACGGCCGCATACCACCTCCCACTTTCTGTAATTAGAAAGAAAATCAAACCTTAAAGAACTTAAGTACTATCGCATGGGATTAGGATTACCTGTGGACATCTGATGAATTGTGAATTACCCCATGATGTCAGTGTTTGGTGCATTCACACAGGATAAGCAAAGTCTTTAATGTACACAAATTAACAGACATTTCTGAGGAAAACATAAGAGTGTAGAATGGCTGCAGCAATGAAAATGTATGAATCTTTATTTCCAAAATTCATAAAAAAAAAATGCAATGTGGTGCACATCGTGTTCTGCAGGTGACATTTCCGTCATGTGTCCTATAAAGACTGCTAACCAGAGTTTCCAACAGACAATGTGTGCATGAGTGTTTTTTCCCTCTGTATATTTATTTTAACATTTTTTAGAGCTGAAGCGAGCTGTTCATAACCAATAAACTAACGAAGTATTTCCTTTAACTCTCCCTTTAAACATTGAGGGGACCTAAGTCACCTGTGTGTATCTGCAGCTGATCAGACAGAGGAAGAGACAGAAAAGTCAAGCATCCCTTCCGTTAATGTATGAGAAAGGGAGATGTCGCATGTTAAATATGAACCTCTCCTGTTTTTTTTAACAGTTTTAATGCAGTTGATGTTGTTGATGTTAACCACAACAACCTTCCTCACGCAGATCAGCCGTTGCAGCCTAACCACTGAATGTTGAGCGACACATTACAAATCGTAAATTGTGTTGGGCATGAGATGTTCAGCTAGATAATACTGATATAAGATCAGGCACCCGCAAAGAGAAACTGCAGGAAGCAGAGCAGAAGAAGTGTGCATATGAAAAGTTCAGCACATCATGCATGCACATTTGAACAGCAGAGTTTAAAGCAAAAAGTTGAGTAAAATAAAGCCATTTTTACACATACTACGAAAAAGAGAAGCAGTATTTGTAACCTATATGTGTCAGATCTTTGTTAACAATCTCCTTCGTTGCCTCTATTTTTTTTTTTTTTTTGATGAGAAAAAGGCACACGAAAAGCTGCATTGACTGTAAAAAAAAAAAACATAATTACCACCCTAAATTACAGAGATGCTGATCTGCACAGGATAACAACTGCTTGGGGACCTCTGTGTGTGTGCTAGAATATGGTCAGTAACTTGCCCTGGAATTTTTATTCTGTAAGTTACAGACATGGTTGATTCACACAGGATTAAAAAACACAGACGTCAGGTCCCTCAGTAATTCTAATCCTGTGTGAATAGGGCATAACTCAGCTGACTGTCTGAGCTGACTTAAAGCTCAGCTGTAAGCTCAGATAAAAAGTAAATGTGTTTTAAGAATAAATTTTAAAAATCAAGCACAATTTGAGTAAAACTCTGGCACAGATGTTAATCATCATTCAAAGAATCGCTAAATTTGGCAGACTAAATAAAGGTCAAATTGTATCAAATAAGCTGTTAAGGGGCCAAAAAAGCCGGCTCTTATTGCTGAGTTGAGCCAAATGTCGCAGATTCTTCAAATGAGCCAGATTTTCTATTATTTTAATTCTTAGATACCTTTAATTTAAATGTGCCTCGGCTTAAAGAAAAATGTATTTTTTTTTTTTTTACTGCAGTGAAAGTTAAAGAGGCTGTATAATCGTACCTTCCCCTTCTCTGTGAGGATCTGTTTGTAGTGCAGCCAGCCCTCTTTACGAACGTCACTGAAGGTGATGGTTCCTAGCTCAGAGGTGGAGTGACGCTTTGACCGTGCCTCCTCCTGGGCTCGCAGGCTCTCCAGAGACTGAAAAAAAAAAATAAACAGTAAAGATGATCATTGTTTGAAGAATTAGATTTTTTACAGAAGACTAGAAATGACTAGATGTGAAAGGAGACTCACCCCATCAGTGAAAAAGCTCTTGACCCTTTTTGGTAGTTTACTGTGAAACATGAAAGCAAAAATGTCAGAATTACAGGGAGATTTATGAACATATCTGTGCAGCTACTATCCTTTGTAAGTGACTCAGTGGCATTAAAAATTGAAAGTGATATGCATAACTTTTTCCACCTAACTTAATCTGTTCTGTCCTCTATCTCTTAGCCTCAGCCTTTGTATCAAACAGTACTGACAGGCTAACTGGCTTCTTTTTAGCTTGATGTGTGAACTAGTGCTTACGTGAGAGGACCATGACTCTCTACTGAAGTTATACAGTGCTGAAAGCAGGCACTAGGACACTCTGTGGAAATGGGATAGGCACTATTCTCCTTGTTTAAAGTTACTGTGCTGTTAGATCAACATCGAAAAAACTATCTTAAAGTGGAAAAGTAACATTTTGTTACCTTAACCTTGTGCCATCTAAAAGTTATGCAAACTTTCAAAGCTCCAGCTAGTACTTTTTTATTTCTTTAAACAGAATAAGACAAACATTGTGTCTAAAGGCCAGATTGTGGCTGCTACTGCTGCGTGCAAGTTCACAACATCTAACACCCACATACTGTACACAAACATTCAATATAACAGCAGAGCAGAAGTAAAAGCTGTAGCTTTCCCTGTAAAGAGAACAAATACTATTGGTAAGGGACAATTTATTAGGTTTAATTTCCATGTCCACTGTCTAAAGACGTCTGTCAGTGGAGATTTTGGAGTTCCTAAAGATAGCTCCTTTAACGGCCTGTGTAGAGATATTTTAATGAAAAATCCGTCTTTTTAAGTGTCTCTGGTGTCTGTTGACTTACGAGAAGACTCGACTCTCTTCCTTAAAGTTGTTCAGACCCTCGTCACAGGATTTGGATCTCTCTGTGGTGATGGCCAGCAGGTAAGATGAGCGACGACCTTTAATACTTCCTGAGGAGAGAAAAAGATGAGTCAGAGAGGAGAAGAGGAAAAAGAAGAAATAAAAGAATGATGCAATGTTTGGCAGTAATGTGAAGTGATGAGGAGATTAGTTATTAATGGGATATGTTGTTAAAACTGTCAATGATTTGTGTGACATTTTCCATCAGCCATATGTGGCAATGAAAACATGAATAACAACATGGTGGTTAGTTTTAGGGTGCAATGATTACAGCAGACTTTCAACATTAATGTGACAAGATTTAAGGGTATTTCAAGTTATTTTCAAGCCTAGGTTGTATTTTCAGGTATTCAGAAATCTAAATAACTTGATGCAAAAAGTTTTAAAAATTGAACAAGACGATTGCTTCAGCCGGTAGCTTCAAACCTGACAGAAATGCCTGCTATGTTACTGTTTGTTTAAAGCTGTTTTCTCTCATGCGTTGCTAAAAATTCCTTCAAAATTTCAAGACAGGTTGCCACTGAAATCTTCCTGAGTTGCTTATTTGAATGTGTTCCTAACAGCGTAAAGTTTCGGGAAAGTCTCAAAAGGCAAGACAGGACGTATAAAAAGGCAACTCAGAAATATAAATGAAGCCAAATTTCAGTCATGAAAAACATCTCTAAGTTTATAAAACTAAGCTTCAACATCATGAGAAATGAGGATTAATCTGTCTGCTCTGCTGCTACGTTATTTCTCTCTTTTTAAGCCACCAGAGAAAAAATCATATTAATGTCATCACAAGCAGTTTCAAGCTAAAAATCATGGTTTCATTTTCTCATTCTTTTCTCATGCACTTGATCCTAAAATCTCATTTTCTGAGTTTTGTGAAGTTTTGTCTCCCTCCTGTTATCGAGATGTCTTTGTTCTTAAGATGCTGCTGAAAGCACTCAACTTCCTGATGTTGCGCCACAAAATAAATGTCTTTAACAATGATTAACATAGACACTTTTTTGTGACAGACTTGGCAAGAATAGAACGTTTCTATTAACAGATTCTTTCCTAAGCTCTAACATCATGATGCTAACAGACAGGAGGGATTGAATTGTGACTGCTTCGAGAGAGACAAAGCCACAGTCTGTTTCTTCTGGTTCAAGTGAAAAATAGAAAAGCACTCTGGGAATTAGCCTGCCTCCTGGCCTTTTGGTAAACTTTGCAGCTGCCTGGCTCTGTGTCAGAACAGAGAGACAGAAGTTTGTTTTCTGGCTCAAATCTCTGTTATGATGCTTTCAATGATCCATAGACAGCTGTTGCTTGTAGATAGGGCAAATTTACATGGTAATCCAAAATTCAATCACACATACTGTAGATCTCAATGTTTTTACATGTTTATGGCAATCTTATTCCTTTATCTCATGTGTTAAGACACACATTTTGGATTTCTCTTTACAAGGACTTTAACTGGGGAATTGGTGCATCCCTATCCATTTTTTTCAACCTCACATTAAAAAGGATATGTTGCCCTTTTTGCCAATAGCACTGAAAGGTACTTAAGCTTTGAAAGACTGCAGCCATGCAGTCATTTTTTAGTCAAAAGCTGCCACAAGTGAAAGAAATAGCACTGTCTTCACAGCACAGATAGGTTCACAATTGCTAAATTAGAGCATTTAAGACTGCGTGCAAGAGTTTGCCGGTGACTTTTGGTTAATGAAAACAGGAAATTACCGAATAATGGGTGCCTTTGACATCCCTTTTTATTTCTGTGGTATTTAAACAGGCATGATCTCATTTGTTTTTTACAGATCTCATTAGAAAGTTTAAAAAATCTGGTATCATGCCAACCCTGCTTTGCAGAGAGAATGTTTTAGTAGTTGCCTGTTTAAAAAAGGATCTTTAATTATCATGTAGGTCTTTCCCTGGGGGGATTTGCAGTGTCATGTTTTAAAGCTGCAGGCCAAAGTTGTCTACTGTAATAATTTAAACTTTTTGAATCTGTCATTAAGACACTAAAATCTGTTAAAACTGTTTATTAGGAATACAGAAATTACCCTTAAAGACAGATTAGACTGAGGCTAGACAAATATATCGTATAACGAAGAAAATCTATACTGATTTGGTATAATCAAATCATAAATGCTTAAAGAATGGCAGTATATTTGTCTAGCTTTTTGTCAGGATTTGACATGAGACTCACTGCAGTCCTTAGAACGTAGTTGGACAATGGGGGAGACGGAGGTGAGGGTGGGGGAGACAGACGCGGTAGTGAGGGTGGAGGCCTGGGTACTGGTCACCACAGTGCAGGCTGGTACGTATGAGGCCTGTAGGTCAATACTAGGATTGGTGGGTTCATCTGGACGTTCATCATCACAGGCGAGCACCAACGAGGATGAGAGAAGATTACGAACACAGTGACGAGACGAGACAACAGGAGGTGGAGTTTGGTTTGTTAGACAAAATGAAAGCAGAAATAACCTTGGATATAACCTGACAGGCCATGTGGACTGTTTCACACATCCATGGCATGGGATTCATGTCACATCCCTCTGGGTAACACCCCGTTCCGTTCCGTCTGTCACATTCATTAGGGGTTGTTGAATTAATGATGCCGAATAATTTTAACAGTTGAGCCAGTTGGTAAATTGCTGGAATAAGAGCAAAAGCTTCTCCAGCTTTTCCACCAAGAAGAGCAGTCAGGGAGGTTCTTTGCCTTCTTTTAATCAAGAAATGTGCGATTCTGATCAAACTGTTGCTATAGCTGCATCCACACGAATCTCTTCACCAATCACCAATGCTTTTAGAATTGTAGGTGGTTAAACTAAGCCATGCCCACAGCTATTGCTTTGGTCTGATTATTCTCTGACCCAGAACAAATTTATCAGCCTGAAGCTTTGCAAGATGGACACACTCGTTTAGGTATTTCCTGTACTGGATAGATACTCGCTGGTAGTATCTATCCTGGTAGAAAAATGCGGGGGATCACGTCGGGGTGGAGGGGTATCAAAATGAAGCATCAAAAATCTGGCCTTTAATAGGGTCTTGTCGCTTTGATTGGCCAGTCATAAATGTGACAGAACATATCTCCAATCACCTTTCAAGGACTGTTTTAAAAGTTCTGCCCTTCCCACAAGCTTTCTATGGGAGCTTTCCCAGATGAATGTGAAATATATCCATGCAGTGGATATTTGAACAGGCATGTCAGATTACTCTTTTGCTATTGAAAATAGGAAAACAAATATCAACTAACTGACATTAGTTCACCAATCACTTAGTTCAAAGGTTTCGCAATCTCAAACTCCACCTTCTGCTGCTTACTGACATACAAGGTCTAAATGTGAAAACACATCAGTAAATCCAAAACTTAGTACACAGCTACACACATACACAAAAATAACCAGAGGGAACATTTAATGTGATAGAAACACAGAAAGTAAAGATGCACTACCACAGACACTTGGATGTAAAAGTGAAATATTTAAGAGCTCTGTAGCAACAGACAACATTATGATAAATAAAAATGTTCCTTTAATGACTGAAAATGCCATGAAATGTAGTCTCATCTGCCACTGTATGATATAATATCTTAAATACAGTTTTATCCACTGTTGGACCACTGTCACTCCCTCTACTTTTCTTCTGCACAATTATTTATGAAGTCTATAAAAAAATCACAGCTGTCCTTGCATGCTTGAAGAGCCTGTCAGAGGCTTTTACACAAGACGAGTCAGTGGATGCTTTTAAGATGCATCTTCATGCTGTGTTCAGACTAAAAGCAAAGCCAGTGTTGTGCATACACAGGGATGTTTTCAGACGTTTTTACCGCTTCATGTGAACAGCAGTTGTTTTCAAAACAACAGACCTCATTCACCGACTGTTCTTAAGGAGAAAATTGTTCTAAAACCCACTTACACTGTTTCAGAAAATTCTGACCAGCAATATTTTTTTTTCATAGCTTTGTTCTAAGTTCAGAACAAAATCTAAGAACCCTCCAGAACACACATCTGAGTGCTGAAACGACAGGGTAAACGGATTTTTCACTTACCGGCACTCAAATATGCTAGATTTAGACATAAACAGTAACATAGCATTTTAAATTCTATTTTACAGTTTTTTATTGATTCTTCACTTTTATGTTATTAAATAATATGCACAAATTGAAAAATTCAATATGGCCATTTTTAAAGTTAACCATGCAATGTGTTATTCTTAACAGCAAAATTTCAAATTATGAATATAAACTTGGCACTTTCTTGGACTTTTTCATTAAACCTTTTAAAAAACAATCAATATCTGCTTCACACACAGGTACTGTATTTAGATGTGTTTAAATGTTTCATCTTTCAGTGTCAGCTTTTAGAATAAAGCTTTACGTCAATTCAGATTAAGTTTGAACAAAACTGCCCCAGTCTGCCTCTGACCGTTGTCTGAATGATTGATGTTATCCAATTTATGTGCTTATAGTGTATATCTAACATCCAATAAATGTGTAATCATATCAGCAATTTTCAGTTTAATTTGGAAGAGAACCATCAAACTATTGATTGCACTTGGGAGTCCGGTGTTGATGTCTCATTACTGATGTCTCTCTACTTCTCTTCTAACTCCTGTATGCCTTCTGTGTGTGCATACAGCCCTGCACTCTCATATCCTCATATGGGCATGAAGGGGGATTTTTTTGTCTTTGTGCAAACAAGGAAAAACATGCGGGCGCTTCCAGCTTATAGGCACATGGCATTCATACATTTAAGATCATGTCATGAGTTTGACCCAGGTTCTCAGAGAAAAAAAAAGAAAAGAACAAATTTAAGAAATATCCTTGGATACTGGAGAATAAGTCCCACTGTCAAATGAATGCTTAACTTTTTTTAAGTTTTGAGTTCAGAAGGCAACACTTGGATAACTACTGTGCACATGGAGCTGAAAAAACAACTAAAAACACTGGTGTACATGATACAAAGAGAGTAGTTAGCAGTGTAATTTTCTAATGAAACAATATGTGCATGTGGAAATACTCACATAAAAATGATTAAGGCAAAATAAAAATGTGCATGGATGAAAAATGAGGTGGGATTGCTACTTTAAAGTTGCTTAATTTAAGAAAATGAAAATTTGGAGTGAGCAATACAAACGAAACTGGAGTATTGCTGTCCTGGCATTGTTGTTGTAGTGTGCATGAATATGGACTGGAAGCATAATGCGCATGGGTTAAGTCTCCGCTTTCAGATAAACAGCTTATTGGCAGTATACACAGCCATGGAAATAGTGCTGTTTTCAGAAGTTTGCACTCTGGAACCTGTTTCCAAAACTTCTTGCTTTCAGTGACCCAAAACATCGATGTGTAAAGACAGCTAAATCACAACTAAAGCTTACTGGTTTTGGTTAAAATTGTTTTTGACTTGAAACCAAAGATCCATAAATTCAAAATTCCATGGCATTATCAGAACATGTTAAAGGTAATGGTGTTACAGCTCTTTAAGGTCAGTTGCTACAGAGAAAAGGTCACTAACCTATGAAGGGAATAGAGGACAGGGAGTTGTATGCATGCTGTGCCAGGCTACCATTAGCCCTGCGGGTAGGGCCGGGCCCAGAGACCGGAGAAGGTGTCCCTGGAGAAGGAGTCAAAGCAGGGGGCTCAGGTGACTCCACAGGTGAGGCGTAGTGAGGATGTCTGAGGTTCTGAATGGGCGGCCGATGTCCAGAGGGCGGCTTCTGTCTCAGAATCACCTCCTGGTTCAGGGAGATGGGGGAGATGACCTCCCTATCCTCCCCCAGTCGAGCTCTCTCCTCCTCTGACGCAGACAGGGCGGGGGTTGACTGAGGCCTAGGTACCACCCCGCTGTCCCCTCTGCCCGTGGGGCTCCAGTTGAGATGGGGGCCGCTGTGGCCAGGCTCCCTAAAGGAGTGGGCCTGCTGGAGGAGGTGACCGGCTTTACGAGAGAAGGAGGGGCTGTAGCTTTGGTAGCCCACCAGCTCTTCACCCTTTACTCTCCTCGTCTGGGGTTCAGCGACCTGCTGACCGGGCTGCCTACCACTAGGGGGCACAGTGGAAGCTGTAGTGATGGGGCTCGTCACCTGGGTTTGGTGCTGATGGCCTGCTGGGGTCCTCTGCTCTTTCTGCTCGCTGAGTTTGGCGGTCTGGGTTCCCTGTGAGGATTTCTCGTAGCGTGATGAGACCAAAGCAGAAGCCTGAGCAAGTGTTTCCACAGAGCGCCCGTAGTTGTGCTCATACTCAGCATAGGCTGCCAGCAGGTTCTCTGAGCATGACCGGCTTCCTGGTCCTGATACTCCACCCCACCCCCCCAGCCAATAGGAATCATGGGAGGCAGCTGCTGTCTGATGGTGGTACAGGAGCGTTTCTCTCCTCCGTTGCTCTGCAGAGGTTGTGGGAGCTTGCGCAGGTCCGGGGCCAAGAGCCAAACCCAGCCCCAGCTCTGCCAAGCGGTCCTGAGATATACTGCGGTGGCGGGGGGACATGGACTCGGCAGCCTCAGCCTGGCTGTAGTACCAGTCCGACAGAGCCTGGTGGCACAGAGCGTCAGCTCGAGAACGGGAAGAGGCCGGCGCACTGCTCTTCCGTGGTGCAGGCAGGGTTGCGGAGGCGATGGCAGCATTATGGTTGGCAAAATGAAAGTCTAGCGCACTGATGGCTGACGACGAGCGTCCACGATGACGCCCCGTGGGAAGAAAGTAAGCACTGGAATCCTCAGGACCCCCGGACCAGCCGGAGGTGGGGGGAGAAGTGTTAGGGGGGCGGTTGTCCAGAGGGGACGTGGTGGGGCCGTGTCGACACTGCCAGTTGTCCACAGGAGTGTGGAGGCTGTCGCTGGGTGGGGGGGCAGCAGGGCTGGTCTTTGTGGAGGGGTAGCAGAGAGGCGGTGGCTCAGGGAGGTTCTGGGCCACACCTGAATATGGCTCATTGCCTTTCAGGTAGGCGTCCTGGGAGTACGCCTGAGGACAGACAGGTTAGGGCACAGTGTAAACATGACAGAATAATCTGAGAGTAACGTGAAGGGACAGTCAGAGGAGAGTCAGGCTGATGCCTCGTGCACCATGCAATCATTTTTCTGTCTGCAGTCATTAAACTCCTTGAAAGTAATCAATCAGTTTTAGTAGTATAGCCACAACTTCTAACCAAAGTTATCTTAATACCATAAAGCAGTAATACAATACAGATAAAGACTTATCTAAAGACTATAAACATCTATGTGTTATGAGTTTCTTAATTTTAAGCCATAGCCTCTCTTACTCAGGATGTGAGTGATTACAAATATCCAGAAAAAAAACATTTTCTTTTTGTGTGCAGTCAGATCAAGCAAATATACAATCAGAAATGTAAAGGTCAAGTAGACATAAATATAGTATGTGTCCATGCACAATCACATTTTCTCAAGTTAAACTTGATTTAGTGGCTACAAAAATACTTTCAGTAGTATACAGCTGGTGCATTACATAAACATCCTAGCTAACAAGGTACAGAGGAGAGGAGAAGAGAAAGAAGAAGAAAAGGTTAATACTCACACTTACCAACTGCAACACATCCTCATCTTTTGGCATTATAGAGAGCTCCAGGATGTTTTCACTATAAAATAAAGATTCAAACACATGAGTAAAGGGTCTAATGTAAACTTTAAAAAGGTGATTAAATACTCTCACCTGTTTTGGATGAGAGCGATTACTTGAGAGTAGGTTTTTCCCAGAATGCTCTCCCCGTTCACCTTCACCAGCCTGTCACCTGAAGTGCACATGAAGGAACAAACAAACGTTGAGATCTATGTTACATCCTGTGAGGTTCCATTGTAAAGCACTTTATACTTCAGGGAGAGTGACATGATCTTTATAAGCATTTTTCTTCCCTTTAATACAGCTCACCTCTGGTGTTGTTTCTTAACACTCCTAAACATAAATGAAGATTATGGGGATGCACAGGTGTTTGGTTACTGCTTGATAATTATTGTCAATAATCCTACAGGAATCAAACTAAATTTGAATTATCGCCAGTGTTCTGTTTTCACACAGATGGACCAGGATTTACATCTTAGTTTGTGAGGTAATTGCTAACACAATTGTAAAAACACACTGGCACCACATCGATGCATAGCGTCACATGACACGCCTCAATTTCCCCCGTCTCAACTGCCACCCTCGGCACACAGACAGCAGCGTCTCACTAGTCAAACCTCCCATCAGCCACTGCTGGTAGAAAGAGCAGTGATATTTCACCAGCAGCCGAGGCCTCCCACTTGTTTTACACCTTAAACAAAAGATGACACTAAATTTATTTTTTTGTGCTCTTCAACAGAGCTGCTACTACGGCAGCTGAGATGGAATTCCTGTGAACATCCAGCAAAATGTCTGTTATAATTTACCTGCTAGTTGTGTTTGTTAGTCATATTATATGTGTGTGGGAGAGATGGCAAGAGTGGCTTTGTCATTATTTGTAGTTATAAGGCATAAAAACATGACAGTATGACTTCAATTTCTGTGTCTGAGACTTCCTAAAGGAAACTCCCCTTACATTTGTTACAATTTCCCTTTCCATGCATGACCATCTGGCCGTGCAGTGTGAGCACTTAAATCAAGTGCGATAATTGTGCATCGCAAACATTTCAGTCCTGCAGCAATAAGCTGATGTTATATGATGACTGGTTTGGAGTCATTGTACGCCCAACTTTATTCAACATTTAGAAATAATATAGATGAAGCTTGGCATTAGTTCATGCAGGACACAGAAGTCATACGCCTAGCTGCAATCAGCTGATAGCCAGCTGATAGCCAGCTGACAAAATTATCGTCTTTTGTCTTCCAACTAATCATAGCTCTTTTTCTCAACATGGTGGTCCATCTAAATACATTGTCTTCTCTCTAATCCCTGTTTTGATCAATGCTGATGCACCACCCTGCTGCTGGCACAGCTTCACTTCCACCTCCAAAGCCTCCTCCTTGCCTAAAGCCTCTGTTGAACCCTCATATTCAATTTCATACTACTAAAGAGCAAATTGCTGCTAAACTAATAGTCATTGTATTTAACATGCAGTGTCATTAAAGTACCTTTCCATAACCCAGGGTGCATCTTTAAAGCAGAGCCTTCTTGACTCAGTAAAACTGTATATTCATTTTGCAATACATCGGTAAATGTATGACGAGAGCATTCCTGACTGAACTGTTCCTCATATAGGCTATTTTTTGATAAATGCTGCTTTAGCATGTTAATATGTCTGAGGCATTAAGTGTTACAGTTGTGCCACATATTTTCTTCTTCAGCTGTTAATTAATGTTAGTAGCTGGCTTATAGATGCCATACAACCACAGTTCGTTAGTAGTACTGCATAACAATCAGATGAGATAAAGGTCAAAAAATGAATTAATGAATATTTGAATATTCAAATATTTAAAAATCATGCCCCATCCCTGGCATCAATTTCTGTATCTAATGTGTATCTGCATCGATTTATTGCTCACAGGCTCATGAATATAACTCCTGATTCAAGAGGTGATTTATTAGACAGAGGAAGCCACCTGTTGGACAAAGTCTGATTTATTTTCAAGGTAAAACATGACCGAAAATGTCAGCAGTGTGGGAGTCTTCCACTTTCTCTGAAAGATATCAGTGACATGCAGTTTGTGAGACATGTTCTAGTGACATTACAAGAGAGGGCACTTCTAACAAAAATCTAAATATATTAAACTACATTACTCATTTAGTAAACAGGCACAGAGAATTACAAAGAAGTGATGAAAACACTGTTGTCAGCAGTTGACTGCATTATTATTTATAACATCAGCGTCTGCCAGAAATGTTACTAATCGATGCATGTCTAGCAGATTAAATTACAATTCAAAACCAAGAAAAAGTTTGAGGGGGAATGAGTGGCCACTGCCTAAATTAGTTTTGCTTCTACATATTTGCTCTAGACCAATTTAAGTAAATTAAAAAAAAAAGAAATGACCCAATACTGCATGCCTCAGGCTCCTATTTTGTCTTGGTCTTACTTTATAAGCATGCATCAGCATCATTTTGTTTTTTTTTTACTGTTGTCATGTCCACAAACACCTTTCCCTTTTGGAAAGGTTTTTGTGATGCCTACCTGTACGCAGTCCAGCTTCCTGAGCGGGGCCACTGTCTTTGACACTCTTAACAAAGATGGTGTCCATCGGCTCCAGTCGAGACTGCTGAAAGCCTAAACGCAAAGAAAGCAAAAGGTACATTGATATAAAGACACTGCTGCTGACTAAACGAAACATGAAGTCAGTAAATAAACCACTCACTCACCTTTTCCAGTATTTCCGTTCTCTTCATCCTGCAGGAGACAGACAAGGTGTTAGAAGAGAGGAGAACCACAAGGGGGCACTACTCTGCTAATTCTAATAGCAGGCCTGAGTGACTCCAGCTGACTCCAGCCTGTTGGCTGTTTTTCTGCTGTCTGATTGGCCAGTTTACCTCAATGAATGTTTGTTTACCTCTCTGATACGCTGTTTCACTATCAGTTTAACTGTCTCGCTGTCTGTCTGTCTCATTTTTTTGTTCTCTGTCTGTCTGCATGTTTCACTTTATTTCTAGCCGTCTGTCTGTCCTGAGTCTCTGATGCTTCGCTGACTCGGCTCATTCCTGGCACAGACACACAAAGAGCTCTGCACAGCCTGCTGCTACACACACAACCTCTGTCAGGGCAGAGTGACATGATCATCACATCCTGGTTGAATCATTTCCACTGGAAATTTTTAAAAAGGCAACATGCTTTTAATCACTTTGTCTGACGCCCGTGCCTCTATAGTGTTTACAAGCATCAAAAAGAACTGGATAGAAATGTTTGTTCTTCTCAATGATGTTGTTTGCTTTTCTAGTTTATACAGAGTATTACTATAGTTAATATTAGTTAATATTAGTATATAGTATTAGTATTTATTTTGGTTTTTTACTAAAGCCACCAGACTCCATTTCTTAAACAGCTATTTGACATTACATAACAAGTCAGTTACTGGTTAACGCTGCCTTAGTTTTATAAAGCCTCATTGTAATAGTTTGTTTTGATCTAAGTGTAATTTTGCCGATGAACAACTAAAATCTTAAAGGTAAAATATGTGACCTCCATGTCAAGTACATGTCGCACTTAAGCATCTCTCTCCAATCACAACAAAGCTTTTCTTTGGCCACATCTCTTCTGTTTGTCAGACTGATCTCCATTTGGATAAGAAGCCTAAAGATGAGTCACTTCTGACTTTTTAAAATATTTTTAACCAAACTAAGTATTTCCTTCAATTTGGAAAGTCTGCTGGTTGTCCATGAATTGTTCTCATCTGACATAACTTCACCATTGTGCCGCTATTAAAAGTATCCTTAAGTGGGCTGGCTCGTCTCTTTTTTCCCAACATTATGACAGGACTTATGGTTAAACACGGAGGGGTGTATGTGGAAAAAACAAGAGGCATGCTTGAACCTCTGAGTCACATAACCAAACTGAATGAAACTCCATCCTTTAATTGTGAACACTGAGCTAATAACAACATCCCCAGATATTTAAAACATGCTTTGTTTTAAAAAGTCTTTGCTAAACAAAATATTTCATAGAAATATTTTGATATCTGCTCTATTGATCTGTAAAATGTTGCATTTGACACTTTTATGCCTTGGACAGCTCTACTGACAAGAAATTATCATCCAGGCAAATGAATGTCAGTTTAAAAGTGTCATGGCTTCATAAAGCACTATTTTTTAACAGTTTAGACTAAAACAAAGAGAATGATTGACCAAGAATATGAAAGAGAAAAAAACTCCATGTTATTCTGCTTATAGAGTGACTCTAAATTGTATTCTTACCATTTATTTAGGAATCTTAGAACTCGTCAGTGCTCGTCTAACAATAATATAAGTCTCTGACAAGGATGTTCCAGTGAAGCCAGAGGTCAGCTTCAAAAACTGCCAAGCAAGACGGTTTTCTGTGCGCCACACTGCTTCTTTGCACTCAGTCTCATTTAAAAATAAGTAAATAGTGGTTCACACAGCAGTATGTGCCCACAAAAGAAGCCAATTTTGGCTTACAATCATGAGTCAGAAGCTGTTAGTTTACAATAGTTTGATACAGATTTGTAGATGCAAAAACTTCTGTTTGGTTTCAATATAGGTATCAGGTCAGATATTTATGTTACAGATATAAAAACACATCTGATATTGGACTGATGACATTGATCCACGTCATCGTCCAAATTCAAACATTTTCACTGGGCTGTGAATGCGCCAAGCATATGCATAATAGTGCCATTAGCTTAGCAGTGTGCTTTGTGACAGACAACTCAGTCTGAGTCCAGTTATCATCATATTTCACTCAGAAACTAAAGAGCCGTCAGATAAAAACCCAAATGTCACTGCATCTTAAAGCAAGCTGCAGTGACTCATATTACAACAACTTAAACAACTGTTTAAAGGTGTTCTAACTCATGAATCGCTTGTTTAAAGTCCATGATGATTCAAAGAGGCAGGCTGTGGTGTTTCAACAAGGTCAGAGTTTCTATAAAGAGTGACAGCGAGGCTGACTGCTAACAGATCACTAGAGTTAAGTTAAATCAATGATAAACATGGTACCTACAACATATTATTCACAGTAAAAATCCATAGTTGGTTTCCTTAAGTGCTTTTATTGTGAATGCCCACATCAAGAAATGTAGTGCTTTCAGTAGCAGCTTGATTTTTTTGTCATTTTTTGTTTGTTAGTTTCACATCTGTTCCTGCTGCAGTAGTACCAAGATATATCCTATCATCATATTTAGTTGCATCTTTTTTTTTTACTTAGTTGAAGAGATTTTATTCTTAATTTTTGTAGGTTTTATCTCTACATATTTACTTTGTATTCATTAAAATTTACAGTTGTTGCTGCTGTTTTTATAGTGCACCTGTTTTTTATGTGAAGCAGGCACAAAATTTAAGAAACATTAGGAATAATATTATGATTTATGCATTCCAAAATATTTTGGACTAACACATAATACCACCAAAACAATAAGAAAAATTATGATGATGACAAAAATATTTGAATTAATATCAGGTATCGGTACAAATGTGAGAGTCAGAGTGGAACTGAAGAAACATGGATCAGCTCATTTCTAGTTAGCATGCTAACACTCTCACCTTTTCTGTTCTACTTTTAGTAGAACCTCTGTTAATGTCTACACAGCTGGATTTTTGTTGATATCTTTATGGCAATATTTGATGGTGACATTTTAGCCACTATGATATATTCACACAGATTTTATTGTAAAAAACACCAACAGTCTCCTGTGTACAGAGAGGCTGAGTCAAGAACAGCTAGACAGTCTGGTAGATTTTCATGTTTGAGTCTTCATTCAAAATGTTCAGGGCTCACAAGGGGTCTCTTTCAGTGTGTGGCACCCTAAACAACCCCCTATACCTGATTTTACACATATACTTTGCCAATATTTAAGGCCTATATATGAATGTTATTGCTGATATGAACAGTCTGAATATCAGTTGTAAATACTGGCAGAATTGTTCATATTTGCGATAAAGATATCATGCCAATAGTATCACGCACCCCTAGTGGTTGTGTTTCCAAATCAATAAAACAGTTCTACCAGATGCTATCAATGCTATCTATTCACTGTTGTTGTTTACATCCAGGTAGTAAAGCTTTATGGCAGCATGGAAGTACCCATTAACTGGAGCTACAGTGACTACTGGTGGCGGGGGGCTGCTTTACAGTTTAAATGGAACACAGAATTGCAAGGCTGAATTGTTGAAAATATTCATTGTTACTTTGACTGACTCATATTTCTGGTACCAACAAGCATGGAATCAAACCTTAATGATTTTAGCTAGCTAATCGCACACATCCCTTATTTTTAGAGATAGATAAGTCGTCATCAACAGCAGCAGATAGAGCCTGGATGTCACTGCTAAGGATTGTGTTTTGACTGGTTTTGCTCCTTTTATACAGACTGTTTTTCCAGCACTCACTAAAGCCCACTGATAAAAATTCAACAAACACTTCTCAGACTACAAATGTACTACAGACATAAACCAGGACCCTTTCAATACAAAGATCAAGAGCCCTTTAAGATTTAATCAGCCCACTGTTCTATGACCCACTTTCTTCTTGTGCTCAGAACGATGCAGATCAGACTAGTCAGTTACTCTTAACATCAAAATATTAAAAATGACTGAAATGAGTCACAATCACCAGAAATAAATAAACATGTTTGAGTCCACTCACCTTGAGGCTGTGGAGCGACGACTCCGGTGGGTAGACGATGAAGTGACGCAGAGTGAAGCCAAATCCCTGCGAGTTCTTCTGGATAAAAATGGTCCGTGGGCCCTGCCACGACACTCCCTCCACCTCACCCAACGACAGCGGCCGGCGTCTGATTTCATTGGATGCCACCATGCCATCTCTCCGCCCTTTAGCCTATAAAAAGATAGAAAATCATTAAAGTCAACTGAAGTTACATTTTCTCTTAGTCAAGAAAGTAACCAAATCTCACCACATGAGTCCTAAAGTCTGCCGTGAGTCTCATTTCCAGGAGTCTTTATCAAACTTTGCCTGTGACTGAGTGTTCATAATGGCTTGACTACATTTACAGGAAGTGTGAGCGGGTGGATGTGGGCGTTTGAGCTCCATTCACTGAGAACTCTGCCCAGATCCGACCAGGGCTATCCCACCTATGCCAGGAATTTCTCAGAGACTTCCTTTTCAAAGAGGAAACTCTATTTTCACTGAGGACCTCACCTATAATCACATTTACTACCTCCAGCCAACAATGGCATAGTTAAAAATATAAGCCGTCTATATATAACAGCCGTGGAACAACAGGAAATTATTAGGGCTCATAAACACAGATCTGGAAAATGAGAAGGAACAATAGACAAAGAGAGATCACAGCTTAAAAAAGAGAGTAAAAAACATCTAGAGTAAATGTTAGAGGCTACACGAGGTGAAAATTAACAAACATACGTCGTTAGTTTTCAACAATGTTCAATACTACTGCAGAAATACAAATATGCTCAGAACGGAGGAGGATGGAGGCAGCGGATGTATGACTTTCTAATGGTGCAGTGATGAAAGACAACTTTATTTTCCTATTCAACCCAAAATATCTCTGTTAGATATTTTTCATTAGTGGCTATATGACAGCAGGGGGCCTGAGTGAACTGGGAAAAGGTGACCAGGAAGGACATCTGGACATGGAGCCCCAGAGAGTCCAGTTCCTGATCCAGGGTTTCCATGATATCCTCCCCAGCCCCTCAAATCTGTCTGAGTGGGGTAAAGCGGAAACGTCTGCATGTCTTTTGAGCTCTGGGACTGGCACGCTCAAACCCATTATGAGCAGATGCTTCAAGGGATGCACAGATACTGATCAGGTACCAAGCCTAAGTATTGATACTCATAAAACATTGCAGATACTCCACTCTGTATCATTTTCAAGCATTTTTGTCTCTCATTATGTAAGCATTTAGTCAAAGTTGGAGCCATGTCTGCAGTTAGTTGATATTTCAACATAACTGAGGATGACTGATGTAGAGGAGAATGATGATTATGTTCTGAGACACTGTCAAAAGGAGGGATAAAAACATCTGATGAAAATAAAACACCTTCAAAATAATTTTGAGGACAGTGATGGTATTATTCAGTACTCATATTTGGATGTGTATTCATAGCATCATTGAGTACCCAAATATAAGCATTCTTGCTCATACTTGGACTGGAAAAATGTAGTATCGATGCATCTCTACTTCTAGGCACAGCGTGAGTGGCACAACAGCAGGAGACGAGACCAGGTCCTTAAAACTAATAAGTGACTAGTGGCAAATCCACTTAAACCCAAATTTAAAGTGGCTCAAGTTGCTGATTCTAAAGACAGTCAAAACAGAGCACTACTTATTGAACTCAGGATCACAGCATCATTGTGAACAACAAGTAAATATGTGCTGAGCGGCGGCACAGATAGGGCTTATGGATTTTTCTTATACCAGTGCTTTTATATGGTACCCGTACCTAAACGGTGCCTGAATTCATACTTTTGAGAGGAAAAAAACATGTCAGCAGGAGAATAAAAACTGTCTGGGTATCATATATGATTTGCAGAAATATCTTTGTAAAGTGCCAGTCAAACATTGGATTAGAAAAGGAAACTGGTGTAACTTTATGCATGAATCACACAAATTCCATAATGCATTTCTTGCCTTTAATTGGGTGGCAGAGTATTGAAACAAAGTATTGATATCTGTGTTGTAATTTGGTCCAGTAGGTATCAGATATGTTAGTACAAGTACCATGTCAATAGGCGCAGATGGCCTAGCAGTAATGACACATCCATGTATGCAGGTAGCCCAGGTTTAACTCTGACCTGCGGCTCCTTTCCTGCACGTCTCTCCTCTACTCTCTCATTCCTGTTTTCAACACTATCCACTGTCCTTCTCACAGTAAATAAATATGCACATCTCTACTCTGATATCAGAAGATGTCTCTACTAGCATCAGCAGGCAGGACGATCTTCAACCAAGACAACAGTGTTTGTCAATCAGGTTGAGAATAGATCAAGTAGAAACATGCAGGTCTGCTCTCCACCACATGTAACTTATGTTGTTATCAGAAGAGTTGAGTCTGTTTTGACCTTCATTTTTTAAGTCAAATTTTATATCATATACATTCAATTTTAGAACAGTAATGATGTGTGCTGCTTTAAAAACATGGAACAAAAGAGAGAAGATGAATGAAGAGTTGTAATAACTACAGTGTTTGCTAAAAAAGTGCTTGTAGTAAAAAGAGTGATAACAAAAGGGGTTGCAGGTCCTTTGTTAACCCTGGCTTAGTATGCTGAGAACAACATGCCTCAATATGTTTCACTTCCTTGCAAGTCCATTCACTGTGCCTGAAAAGGTGGCGTACAATGATATTTTGGTCTTAGGTGCATGATCAAGTCTTTTTTACACTATGATATATTTTTTTAAGTTTTTCCTTAGATGTTTGTTGTTCAAATCTTGCACTTCTTGCAACTTTGCCAAGCAAATACTGCACAACTCATCTTTATATACCTGACTTAAATGATCTCGAACCAGAAAGAACTGCAGGAAAATCTGCAAGACAGCACAGATATGAAAACATGGTGTTAAAGCATGATAAAACCATCTTGGTTGTTGACATGTAACTGCTAGATTGTGAAGAATGAAGTTTAACCTGCACCATCAACACAATGACAAAGAGGTTCACATTCATTTTCAAAACAGAAAGTGTGAGCGCTCACTCGGCCAGTTATGAAAACAACAGGACGCGAGTTTCTTTGAGACCGGAAGTTTAGAGGCGTGATTTGGGGAAACCTTCGCCTCTAAGAATAGCTCCAAAGAGAACGAGGAAGAGACCAACACTTTCCACAGAGGGGAGCCAATCAGTTTAGATTGATCCTTTTATTGTATTACAGCCGGGGTTATCACAATGTCAGAACTTCAAACTTTGATGTAATACTGGAAAAACATAGTATTACCCGTTAAAATAACAAGTCAGTGAGTCCTTGGCACCCTATATTGAGTAATTTCTTGCTTGATATCCACAAAAATTGCAAAAAATACTGTCTAAATTGCACAAATGTCAGTGCTGCACAACTGCCTATGCATTTGTGACAAACATCAACCTGAAAAGCACATCCCTCAACGTTACATCCAAGTTTAAGAGTCTGGTGCTGTGACATCCCTTTGGTGCAGCGTGCTGAAAGTGTTAAATGATCACATTAAAATATTAGTAGGCACTGAAGCACAGGGTGACTTTTAAAACTTTTTAAGGACCCACTCATGAAGCGTTACGTAACAGATATTATCCTCACAAACAGAAAGAAAACAACCTGGGAGGACGCCTGCCCACTGACATTTCTCTGTTTGTGTCTGTGGGAGTGTTGGAGAGTCGTGCTGTGGGAATGGACTCATCGTATCTCTGCTGGTGTGATGGTCGGACACGTTGTGTTAGATTCCACATCATGTGACATCTCTGCAGGTGACATTTCACACATGAGTTAGAGTAAACAAAGAGGTGAGAGGCTGCGTGTGCATGCTAACCCCTCTCTCTCTCTCCTCCACACTCTCACACACACACTCGCTTTAATAAAACACACACTGAGAGGGTGAAATGCCAACATGTCACAGTGAGTTTAATTAAACAGCTTGTTTTCTGTTACCAGCTCTCTTAAAAAAGCATCTTTTTCACTGTAGAGACTTTAACATCAGCATTAAATCTACAGTAGGGATGTCAGGATACCAGAATGTAAACATCAATAAAATTCGAATAAAAATCTACCTATGTTAATGCAACAGCAACTAAAACAGAAATCCTAGATAACTCATATTTGGTACTTTGTTTTGGTTCAAAAAATGCAACCAAGCCCCTGCATTCAGTCTTACTTGCACAGATAAGTTGGCAACCTTCAGGACCAAAATGTTACTACCACATATAGTACGGACTTTTTTTCTTGGAAATTTTTGCTCCACAAGCGTGTCTCATTGATGAACAAAGGACAGTCATGAATCGACAAAACTTGTCTGACTTTTACATGTAGTAAAAGTTGGCTTCCCTCTCAGGATGGGCGATATATAGAGTATGCTTGATGTGCCGCAGTTTTTGCCACGATGAATAAAATGACTGTATTGTGACCATCCAGCATAAATTACATGGAAGTTTTAAGCCCTCAGCATGCATTTTCTCCATAGTTTTGCTTCTCCCAGTGCCTCTCTCAGCACACAGACAGCCCATGACCCCACCCATCCAGAAAAGTCTCCTCCATGCATGAGCCTTTTGGTATCAGCAGAGGAAGGAGGAAAGCATGAGAGCGTGGAAAAAGTAAACGAACAGCCAAGATGAGATAGCAAAAGACAGTAGTTTGAGATGAAGATGGACAATTCGGTTTTGACGAAAAACAACACAGGATCTGTTATCTGGGAATAGTTCAGATTTAAAAAGTAAGATGTCAAACATAATGTAAAATATGCCACAAGATTAAGCCAAGATTAGGCCAATAAGTGTTAAAAAGCCAGGATTTAAAAATCTCATAAAGAGACTTGACCCAAAGTATGATTTGCCTGGGTGCAAATTTCAGCTGAAAACTCTCTGCCAGAGTTGTACACAAATATACAGTGTTTAACAAATTTATTAGACCACCCTAACCCTAACCCTGGTGAGTTTTTGTGTAGTTTGCTTCTCCCTTAATGAGGAAAATCATAATCATCTAAATCAACTATAGAAAACATAACAGACAAAGCTTTTCATAACTTTTCATACACTATAAAAGACAGAGTATTTCATGATTTATGTATGTTTTTAGCTGAAGGCGTGTCTTGCCATTATTTAATTTTATTTGCTAAAGCTCGTGAGTGAAGGCTTTTCAAATAACTATTTAACTTAATGTTAATTTTTACCCTTTTGTCATACATTTTTTGAAAAATCCAATAGAAGGATCTACTTTAAGCCCAGGTTCAAATCCGGGCTGTGACTCCTTTCCTGCATGTCAATTGCCACTCTCCTTTCCAATGCCCTAATCCAGTGGTTCCTAACCTGAGATTTAATGAGGCGCAGGACCCTGCCTGCTCTAATGTTGCAAAAATTAAATGTACATATATTTTTTCAAAACCATGATTAGAAACATAATGTATGAGGGCCAACCTAAAAGATGAAAAAAGTGAAGAGAATCTGTTGATTTTTGTGCAAAAACTTAAACATTTTTTGAAAAAAGGACCCTAAATTTTAGAGATTCTAAAGTTTTATTTTTTCAAACTCAGAATTTCAGGGTTAGAAAAGTCAGAAATTTACATGAAAAACTTGAAACTGTCAAGTTTAAAATGGCTTAAATTTTGACATAAAAACTCAAAAATGTCAACATTTAAAACCGTATTAACCGTAACATTAAAAAAAGTAAAAAAAAAAAGCAGGACAGCTGAAACAGTGGTTGTATTTTTAACCCTATAGTCTCAAAAATTCCATACTTTGGTTCCAGTACATTTACAACTTTTAAAGTGTAAAAAAACCCTTGTATTTAACAACTTTTACGACTTCAGGATTTTGAGTTTTTTCTAAAAAATAACAGATCCTCTTTATTTTACACCATCATGATAATAAATAGTTTATATATAGATATTTTGTCAAGAACAAATGTATTTCAATAAAAGAATTAAAATTGATGTTGAATTTTTCCAAGTGGGTCTTGGTGGTGGTGGGGTGGGGGCGTTAGCTTTTCTTAGGTCTGAGTGGGGGCACTGAGAAAGTATCATGGTATGAAAATCTTGACAGCATTACTTTTCAGTGGCTGAAAACCTGGAGATTTTAAATCCTGCTTTGCAGCACATCAGACCTCAGAGCATCTCAGGGAAGGACTTGTGGCTGCACTTTGCTGCAGTGAGCAGATGTGTAATGTAGGAAAATAAGCGTATGATATAAATGTTATTCACAATGAAAGCCTGAGGGTGTTGTTGTTGATGTTGGTCATGTGAATAATTTGTTTTTACGATTCAAATGACTAAACCAACAGTTTGTTTGCTCTTAGTTGGATCTCCTGAACTTTATTAGCATATTTTCTCATTAAAGGAACTTAAATAATAAAGGATAATGTATAATTTATTCTGTTTACAAGGAAAGTGTCCTTGACTGCTCTATGCTTTGATTGTTTGGTTCGTTCAGGAGAACACCGGCATCTTATTCTGACTCAAATATCATGAATGAAAAGCCAATCCCTCAGTTTTCTTGTGTTCTGCACCAATCATCCAATCATTTAATTTGTCTGGTTTGGATCGAAGAATGAATGGAGGAGTTGTGCTGTCTCTTGTGTTTTGAATTTATTTTGCTCGTCTGACATTTAGAGGGCTGCAGAATGAGCTGAACCGAGAGAAAGAGTGACAGAATGCAAAAAGACATAAATCCACCCTGCATGCACACATCACGTAATAGAAACTGACAGAGACTTTGTATATTTACACACACAGTCACACACAGTGGATCCTAAACGCTGGATTACAACAGCAGTCCATTTACCAGCATGCAAACACACCAGGAGAAGAGTGTGAAAGGTATGATCCCTGTGCATCCTGGAACAGATGATATAAGAGCAACACTCGCCTACGTATGCATGCATAAGGTTTTATATAAAGAAACATGGGGTCTGTGAGAGGGCATCAGCCTCATCGCTCATCCCCTCTGCTTCTCTGAGGCCCCCCTCAGTGCCACATTACATAACAGCCAAAAGAGGCAAAACACACACTTGAATGAATCAAACTCCACGTGCTCAATCTGCAGATGATGACGTGCTCATAATAACCGTCAGGGATGACTCCCTGACGCTGCACGGCTAAAGTCAGCACTATATGACTCTGACTCCCAGGATGTTTAAAGGTGACCCATTAAAGCCCTTTTTCACCTTAGAACCCAGTCTACTGTGGTCTGAATGAAACTTCCGTGCCATCCTTTGGAAAAAAAAAACAATATCTGTCAAACACCAGAGGAGGATTCTCACCCTGTAGGAGCAGTCTCACTGTCTCTTTAAATGCAAATAGGGTCCGTCTCGCCCCACCCCTCTCACCCTCTCTTCCATATTCATCACTTTGCCTGAAACAAGGTGACCAGAGGGGCATAGTTTGCTTTATAGCAACAAAGGTAAAGCATTTTCCCCTTACAAAGATGTGCTGATGTTGCTAACACTGCTGCAGGAATGAAACAAAACAACAGAAAAGATCAGAGAAGCTAATGTCACTAACATCATGAACCTGAACATGGTGAGTAACGTTATATTCAGTGGCAAAGTTGAAGTGTGGAAAAAACAGAGAATACTATGCTGATTCCTGCCCCGAAAGAGGAATATCTTTTGTTGGAGGCAGTGTGATCTGGTGTGCCAGCATCTCATATCTTTATAGTCTGGAATGGAACTCTATCCTTCAAGATGACAACACTCGCCTCCACAGAGCGGGGTTCATCAGAGACTACCTCTCATATTTGGGAGTGGAGAGGATGGAATGGCCTGCCAGCAGTCCTGACCTCAACCCCATTGAACACTTGTGGATTCGCTTGGGTGTGCTGTTTGTGCCAGAGTGAACAACATAACCACGTCGGCTGACTTAGGACAAATGCTGGGTGAAGAATGGAATGCCATCCCACAGCAGTGTGTGACCAGGCTGGTGACCAGCATGAGGAGGAGGAGCCAGGCTGTTGTGGCTGTGTCTGGTTCTTCCACATGCTACTGAGGCTCCTGTTTGTTCAATGAATAAATTGCTAACATGTCTTGTTTCTTCAGACTTCAATCATCTAATCCACCAAAACAAGAGTCAATGGCAGAATAAGCTGTTTGGCATTGGCAGAGAAGATTTGGCACATTTTTCTTGGGTGCAGCCCACATACTCAGCTCTGCTGCTCATCCCACGAATGCATGTTTCTTACAAATGTGGCACCATTTAAAAGAGAAATAAACATGCTTTACAACAATGTAAGATTAATTGCCAAGAAGCATTGTTACAACAAAGAAATAATCTACCAAACACAAATTTCCAACCTATTTTATTTGAAGACCTACAAAACCTAAAAATAGATCTTAAAATGGGATAAAAAATGTGGATTTGGTGAGAAACTTCAATAAAAACAGTTTGGATGTTAAGATGTTTTTTGAGAGAAGATTGAACAAATTTTCCACAGGTGCAACCCACATGCTCAGCTCTGCTGCTCATCCCACAAATGCATGTTCTTTACAAATGTGGTAACATTTAAAAGGGAAACAAACAGGCTTTCCAATGGTATGCGATTTTTGGCCAAGAAGGATTGTTACTACAAAGAAATAATCCACTTAACACAAATTTCCTTACTTTTGTGCTAAGTTTACTGAGGTTGATTTCATATTAGGGACCTGTACCATGATCCAAGTACACTTGAGCTTGAAGTCTGGTTCCATTCGTGAATGCAACTGTTATGTACTCAGGCTCTGGGCCTGAGTCCCCTTGAAAAGGTGGTCTTGGGCATGATTCATGTGGACAAAGACATGTAGGAGATGTAAACACAGCTGGGTCTGATGTCCCTTCAAAAACTGTTGTACCCATGCTGGACCCATTCCACGACCCCAGCAGCACAGTAGGTGTGTTAGTAGAATGAGGGTTGCTGTTGTCATTTTAAAAACAATAAAATATCTTTATTCACCTGCAGAACTGATTCTAGTGGAGCATAAACAAATGTTAACCCAAGTTTCTGCCATGGTTGTCTTTCCTTCCTCTCTCTTCTTCCTGATGGATTGCCAAACCAATGAAAACCAGCACCTGCTGTATCAGGTGGTGTACATACTGTACATAGGTGTGCTCAGGCACAGAACAGTGTTATAGTGTGAAAGCAGACCAGCAGGGGAGAGAGGAGGGGGCAGCAGTTGCACACAGGTACGGCATCAAACAATCATGCCTAAAACAGCCTTGTAAGAGTCGATGATATTCCATCAGAAAGGAACTCTACAACTCTCTAAGTTAAAGGTTTCCACAATGTTTTTGTTTTCCTTTCAAATCAATGTTCATGTTAAAAATGAATTAAAAACTACATTTTTTAATAATGATAATGATAATTTACAGACTTTGTTTTGGTTTCAGGAGGGATTTAGTGACCAGTCCAGTATTTTACTGCTTAAAGGTTTATCAAATAGCCAGGTACAAACAGTTTGACACTTAAAACACTTTCCTAACTGTGGCAAGGATGTTTACATTTAAAATATGATTCAGCTACTTCAGTGGGTCCTCTGAGCGCAGTGTAAACACACATTGGTCTTTGCAGTCAACAGCACAGCAGCTTTACAAGCTGACATTACTCTAGTAACAGCATTACTTTCCTGTGCTTGCAAGAAAAATGGCGGACTTTCTCAAAAGTTAAACTGAGAGGTCATGGGTGGAGATACCAGGTAAGTGGGTGTGTGTGATTATTGTGACGCCATGAAAGCAGACTGTCTGATTTTGTGTTTTCAGAAGAAGGCATCACAAATATTTTCTCATTTTCTAAAATAAGTAACCCACACTACTAAAAAAGAGCTTTTTTTCCCACAGAATGTCCCCTTCAAAGAACAAGGTAGGTCAATAACTGTATCCTGCTCCAGTGCTGACAGGAAAGGTTAAAGATGCATGGCGGAAGTCGCATCCCAGAGGAGACACACCTGTCCACAGTCATCAGATCAGACAGGCGATGAGAGCCGTTCAGAATCATGGCAGTTGAGTCTGTTTTTAGAGCTGCAGTCAGAACAGGGATGCACCACCAGAGGATTGAGAAAGTAGTCCCACTTCTGAACCGATCCCACAGAATAGCAATGTCGTCACAGATGAATTAAAGTGTGGTTTAGACTAGCTAGTTGCCTTATAACCAGAGAACTTAGGCTGAAATTATCCCTCTTTGATCTCACACTGCATCTTTGCAGAGGAAGCAAAAGTGCTTGAATCAGCAAAGTGGGCCGACGAAGACCAGATTTAGAGACTGGAAGAAGGAATTTTGGCACCTTTAGACTTTTTTTATACCTTGTGTTTTAAATCAACAGAATTTCAGTTATTTTTAGTTATTACAGGCATGGACAATGACTTTAAGTACTGGAAAAGTCATTAACCTCCTGAGACCTGAGCTGTGAAAACTTGATCTTAAAGTCTGAACATTTAAAAAAAAACAAAAACAAACAACAAATAAACAAACATGTTGATTCCTTCACATTGTCAAGAAACTTGAAATTTCCCTCCAAAATGTAAAACATTCCCCTAAACTCTACAAAAAACTTGTACAAAATTCTCCCAAATATCCAAATTAAATTTTGAAGGACACCAACTCCAGAAAACTCCCACCCAAATTCACAAACATTAACAAATACATTTCTGAAATTTCCAGAAAATACCATGAAGTTTCAAAGCAGGTTCACCTAAACTTTCAAACAAATTTTCTAAGTTCCCATGAAAGAATTCATTCGAAACATACCAGAAATTTCCCAAAATATCCAAACAATTTCCCTAAAATTACCATGAAAACTCCTGAAAATTTCAGGGCAAACTCTCCTCATGTTTCAAGAAAGTTACTTAAACTTCAATGGAGATTCTGGACAGCTATGTCAAAAATTCTAAAATTATTACATTGTTGTAAAAACTGCCAAAATATAAGGTCATTACATCTGCATGTAGGGTCTCAGGAGGTTAGCTTGTGTTAAATTGTAGCTTTTACATAATTATCTCCTTATAAAACTATACTTTAGATTTTTTGGGGCTCTATTCCCATATTCATAAAATGACCACAACCAAAATGCTAAATCAGTTTACATGGCAGGATAGAATCCATGTTTCCATCCATCCATAATCAACACCGCTTATCCCGTTGGGGGTTGCGGGGGGGCTGGAGCCAATCCCAGCTGTCGTTGGGTGAGAGGCGGGGTACACCCTGGACTGGTCACCAGTCAATCACAGGGCTGACAAATGGAGACAGACGACCAGGCACACTCATACTTATGGCCAGTTTAGAGTCACCAATTAACTTAATAAGCATGTTTTTGGTGGTGGGAGGAAGCCGGAGTACCCGGAGAGAACCCACACGTGCACTGGGAGAACATGCAAACTCTGCCCAGAAAGGCCCTGACCGGGAAGCGAACCAGGGAGAAGCCATATTTAGTCATCCATATTTCTGCACATTCTCTTGAAACTCACACACACAGATCAAACACAACAATGCTGTTTTAATTAAAGGGGCAGTGTTGAGCAATGTAGCCAACAGTTCAAGCCAGAGCAGCAAAAACAAAGACCAAAACTTTGAAAATGGTGGAACTTCACTCAGACTTTTGGAGTAAATATTGCTAAATATAACAGATGAGTGAGTGAATAGTGGGCAGTGATGGCTGTAATGCTTAAATGCATCAGGTACTTATATTTGGGTACTCACCCAGTACAAATATGAAACTATATATACCATAACAGTGGTAAAATTATTAGGAAAGATTGTTTAATTTGCCTCAGAAGTTTCTCACCCTTCCTCTTGACAATTTAGCCACGCATAGTTTGCTGTCTGCTCTACTTTTTTAGTGTTATAGAAGTTAGAATATCAGCAAACTGCACGCATGCCTCAGACTTCACCTGCTGACTCCAACAATCAGAGTCTAACATGATGCTGTAGCTTACTGTATTTATACTATATAGTATTAACAGTGAATTAAGAGTGCGAGTTTAAATGCTTAGGCTCTGTATTGGCACCAATGAATATCATCTCCTATAAGAGATATTTCAGTTTGGGCAAAAGGACGTTGATGTGCCCAGAAAAATAAATTTACAGATGTCTTTTTCACAACGCAAATCAATAATTCATAGCCAAACTTTAAAAAATGCTAAAAAAAGAAAAATGAAACCATACAAATCTGAAAAAGGTCCATGGGTAAGAAAGCCTACCGCGATTAAAATATAAGATGTTTCAGTTATTATGAATGACTTCTCTCGGCTCATTTGCATCACTTTCAAGACCCACCAGGGGGCCACAGTCCACGTTTAGGGCTTGAGTGACCTTAAACAGTCTAAGGCTATGTTGATATGGATACTCCTCTGACAAATGATCCAACAGGTAGGTAAAAATCCTCATTAAAAACTCCCTTCACTGTATTTGTATTTATAAGAGGAGGGATTACTGTTGTTAGTGTGTTACTTTGGAAGAATTTTATAAGCTTTTGGTTAAGAAAAGTGTTTAAGAATAAGTGGAATCCATACAAGACATTTGCTTTCACAGAATACTGACCCTTAGTGAGAAAGTTATTCATTCCACTGAGGTAAAAGCAATCTTTTGCAGTTGTTGCCCAAAAAGAAGATCCCACTCTTACCCAAGTCAAGCGATGGCGCTGTATGATCCTCCGGGAACCCCGTCGCCTAGGTGACGCGATGGGGGTTGGCCGGGGTGAGGCACGCGGTGATATCCCCCTTAAAACCGCCAGCCAAATACAGCGAGGTTCAGCGTCACTGCAGTCCACCCCGACAGAGCACTGGAAGCGCCACTCGTGGCCCGACGGAGCTGGAGCAACACCCGACACCCTCAGCATAGCACCTCAACATCCGGACCTTCATGAACTGTCTGCTCTGTGAACGCACAACAACACAAACCAGGGGGCTACTGACCCCACGGCTACGATAGCCCGTCACCTCTGCACGATCTCTGCTTCATGCATCACAGCTAAGAGTTACAAATCAATAAAAACACGCAAGGTCTACAGCTCAAGAGTCACGATTAGACCTCTGAAGGCAGATCCCCGAGTCTTTATCACACAGATTAGTAATCCTTGGATCCTCCTTGGATTTGGCCTCATCATTCATTTGTATCTTCCTTTGGGCGACTCATTAGTCCATGATTCATGGGTCTGAGGGTCTCTTGGTCAAGCCATGATGATCCACTCCAAAGCAAAGAAAAGCCACCAAATTTCGATTGAATACATTTGTCATGTTTAATCCAGTGTGCTGCCATGTCTCCTCCAGCTAGTCCTCATTTTGAGCTACATCTTCATGGGATCTAAAGAAGAAGAAAACTTGACCTCTCATGGATTTACCTTTCATTCAGTCCAGTATAAAGTTACAAACGAGAGATTCTGCAGCTTCAGTGGCATCCTTAAGTCCACAGCGTCCCTCCTGGGAGAACTCTACATGTAGCAGCAGCTGGCAGACATCTTCGACTTTAAACTCGTCCTCTTTTCCAAAGTAAAGATTTTTCCATGTCAGACCAGCTGATTTCTCTGAAGAAGAAGTAGGTAGCTGCCTGTGGATCAAATTTTCTGCCTCCCTCTTGATTTCTCATCCATCCAAGACAGGTTTCACTCACTTTCTCTGGACTGTGAAGGTATTCTGCTCCCATATTTTGCTCCTATCCCATGCCGCGGCTCACAGACCTGGCGTGTCCCCCTCCATGCTGGCACCACAGTGCAGTGTTGGCTGTGGCTGACTATCTTTATTGCTGTCTAAGTATAGTCCTCCCTCCGCTCGACCCTGCCCTCTCTCTCTCTATTCATTCTCTCTTTCTCCCCTGGGTCTATTTGCTGACATCCCTGCACCCTCTCTCTCTCTCTCTCTCAGCCACATTCCTCTCATCCCTTTGCTGCACCGTTCAGCCTTTTGGTGGAGCAGAAAGCACTGTTACTCTCTCTCTTTCTCTCTCTCTGGTTTCCTTGTCTCCTCCTTTAAGACTCACAAACTGGTGGATGATGCTGCTGTAAGCATCAAGAGGACACTAGAAGCTCTGTGTGATAAAGCCACCACAAACTATGAACACTGCATGCAAAGATCCCAATTATATTGTAGGAGTAGCTTTGGAAATGTGAAGATTTGCTTCTTTTCTGGGTTTTAGAGCAAAGTGATAGCTTTAAATGAAACAGCAAGCCAAACAATGATGTCCTCCAAGAGTTTGGGAATTAAAGATGAGCATCTTTGGTTTTATTTCTATGATGGACATGACTTAAACACTGTGTTCATGATAGTTCTTAAAAATAATATCAATTTAAGCTAGATGTTTTTTTCTGTTATGTAAAACATTTTTCATAAAACATGAGGCCAAACAAGACAAAAGGTCAGAGTAGATGCTATTTAAAGTATTCATTTTATGTTATTTGACCTTTTATTCCACCGTTTTCCACAGATGATACCCGGGTGAGTCTCCAAGTAGCCAAAACTTTCTTATGATGATGACAGGATTGCCATCGCAAGCACAAGGAGAGAAGAGAGGAAGACAGAGTTAAAGGTGCAGTGTGTCAAATAGGCAACATCAAACAGTCAGATTCTAGATTGTGATGTTCAGTTTTGATTATAACTATGGCATCCTGTGGTATTCAAAAATGTTATTTTCTCCCTTCTTTGGGGGTGTGGAACCATGCAAAATGCAAAAATCCAAGATGGCAGACTCCATGGAGGAGACCCTTTCTATGTAGAAATAAAAGTCTTATTCTAAGGTACTGAAAATAAAACAATATTATTTATTCAGGTGATTAAACAATAACTTAGATATGCATATTAATTTATATTATGTTTCATTTTTTCCAAGGTTGTTGCGCCAAATGCTTCTAGGCTAAATATGACACACTGCACCTTTAATTCTGGACAAGAATTCCGATGCGCATGTACCGATATGAATTTGGATATTTCTTGCAAATCACTACTAAAATTTTTCTTGTTTTGATGGTATTACATGTAAGCTTACTCACCGCCCTAATAAACTTAATACAGGGATCCTTACTCAAAGACTAAAAATATCTTAAAATCCATAAAACTTAAAGCAGTAGAAAGCGATTTATTTTTAGTATCATATGCCCACTATAACAACACAACCTGTCAGTGTCTTGTTATTAAAGCCATCAAATAGAATAACAACTTCTGCAGCGCCTCCTTGCGCTGCACTCTCACTTGAGGAAAACCAGCAAGGGACGATGCTCCAGCCAATGAGGAGGCTAGATCTTGCATCCAATCATGTCTCAGGTCAGAGGGAGCATTCCTATTGGCCACTGTAGTAGGTGCGCTTCTGCCTCTCAGCTAAGTGAGAGGTTGATACAATGCTGGAGTTACCAGCGGTGTTCAGTCCTGTGTAGAATTTGTTCATGCTGAGATGAAGTGTTTTCTTGCCTGTGATTCAGCCATTGATTTCAGTGGAAAAGCGGAGCAAAATCACTCCACAAGAGCTTCGCCACCGTCAGTATTCGATTCAGCAGATATGCACATCCACAAGGAGGTATGTGAGAAGAGGGGCGCAGCTACAGAGCTTTAACAGGGAGCAGAACAGGAAGAGAGGGGGAGTAGAGTTGATTTTAAACGGCTCTCATTGAATGTTACATACTGAAGCTTTAATATTATTACAAGTAAACGTATCTTAACTTTGTGCTGTCTTCATATAGACATGGGTAACAAATACAGTGATTTTAGATTAAATATCTGAATCTGCAGTGCACTGCAGGAACGGCAGAAACAACTGTAAACCACCAACAGCAGCGCAGGGCTGCTGCAGCAAACTGAACATTTAAGTAGAGGTGCTATTGTATAAAAAGTAAAAATGTAGAAATAAAATGTCAAAATAAATATCTACAAAAATGAAACTACCCTCCCTAAATCAGTAAGAAAATGATTCAACGAAACAGGATATATCTAATATATCTAGGGTCTATTGCAGCCGGATGCAACAAATGTTTTCAAGTTTTCAACAGAAAATTTGACATAAAGGAAAAGCTGCTACTTAAAATACTACATTTCCTAATGTGGGTGTTCACAATAAAGGAACTTGAGAAAAACGACTACAGACTTTCACTGTGAAAGATTCTTTGGAAACACGGTGATTATCATTGATTTAACTTAGCTTTAGCAGCAGCCACTGTGTTTAGAGTCAGCCTCACTCTTTAAGGCTGCTTCTCTAACTCCGCTAAATGCCACTGAGAGAAAGACTGGCAACTCTACTGTGGTGGCCCAGACCTAACTGTTAGCTGGCCCTCATGTATACAGGCAGCCTGGGTTCTAGTCCAGCCTGTGGCTTCTTTCTGCATGCCATTCATCACTGCACTTCTCCCCACCTTCTCACTTAATCTTCTCATATAAACTTAGCACCAAAAGTAAGCAAATTTGTGTTTGTTAGATTATTTCTTTGTTGTAACATTGCTTCTAGGCAATAACTCTTTTCCTTTTAAATGGTGCCACATTTGTACATTTATTATCTTTTATGTATGAGATTATTTGCACTGTTTAGCGAAAAGCATGGGATTAACCTTTTTTTTTTTCATCTGTTAATGTCTAATTCCCAATCACAGTGTGTAACTCGGCTGTTCCTACAGTAGGATTCTTGTTGCATTGCTCCAACGGAGATTGTTCTACTGCTCTGCTGAACAAAGTCAGTAAATGCTTGTTGTTGAC